>NW_020654466.1:13277968-13528373 GCF_003589595.1 Hyposmocoma kahamanoa | reverse complement strand
AAAGTAACGTGCGAAAGTTACTTCATACTATGATTACTAAATATAAAGAAAAACAAGTGGAGCGGGAAGGTGTTTGCAAGCAGAAAAAAACATATTTACATACGTATTAATTAAATTTTTATTGAATTGATATTCAATTATTTTTTGTGAAATTACTCCACTAGTTTGTTATAATTATTAATACAAAGATCGAACACTCAGAAAAAATTCCTTCGGAAAATCCGACCGGATCGAAGGAATTTTTTCTGAGTGTTTTTTCTGAGTGTTCGATCTTTGTATTAATAATTATATTTACATACATACGGTTTTGGACTTTTTAGGTTAGTATGACGGGTTATTTTGATACTTTGTTGGTTGTGTAATTTGGATAACGGAGCATATAAAGATTTTACAGTTTTTGATAACCTTGTAATATTTTCTTTTAGTGCAAAACATGGAACATGTGCCAGGAGTTGCTGAAATTGTACAAACTGTGGAAAAGCTTAAGGAACTGGAACAACACATGTTATTAATGACCCAAAATGAATAACTGGAAGAAATTGCATCACTTACTGGTATGCGACGTGTTCACACCGTTTTAAAACTTTAGTTGGTTGATTTTGAGAATATTTTGCTCACTAAGATTTTAAAACATATTTAATGTTCCTATTTTGATTTGCAGAAGTTAGTGTCTCCACACTTAAAAGGATTAAACACGGCGGGACAGTTAATGCAGGTGTATGGAACACTCCAGGGACAAAGCGTCCACATAAGGCCACAGTTTCAAATCTGGATAGGTTTGATTTTGATGCAATTCGCAACAAAACTATTTCTTTGTGATACACAGGTTATAAAGTTGTTACAAGAATGAATTTTGAACCACTGTGATCCGCCTTATGGCATACAAAGTTTTCTTAGTTTTAGTGATTCTCATGCAATAATTTGTAATATTATTATAAACATGCATTCCAATTAATGCAACCTAATACTAATGAATCATAATAATTAATGAAAAATTAATTTTACATTGTAAAAAAAGAAGTTCCAACACTGCATAGCCTGTTAGTTGACTTGCAAGCAAGTATTGGATTTACTGGTTGCCGAGAAACTCTTAGACATATCCTATTGTCTAATGGATACGAGTTCAAAAAAAAATAAAAATGAACGTTAATTGAGCGTCATGAAATTGCTGCATGGAGGCATAGATATCTTCGAGAAATTGCAGCGAAACGTGCTGCGGGAAAACAAATTGTCTATTTAGATGAGACATATGTTCACAAGAACTACAAACTCAAAAAATCTTGGCAGGGGCCATCAACCAGCGATGCAATTGAAAGTATATCATTTGGAAAAAGGTATATAATTGTGCATGCTGGACACGAGAATGGTTTTGTGCCAAATGCTCTTCTGGTTTTTAGTACGAAATCAAAATCAGCGGACTATCATCATGATATGAATTCACAGAATTTTAACTTTTAAATTTAATTTTTTTTAATTACCCAAAAACTTCTACCCAATTGACTGTTCGCAAGAATAAAGCCCCAACAACTGCTAATGTTAAGACTGAATTAAAAGAGTGGCTCAATTCGCACAACATTCACTTTGAGTAGTATTATACGAAAGCAGAACTTTTGTGCTTAGTACATAAGCACAGTCTATGAAGCTGATGAACTTCTCAGGACAAAATGGTCACGAAGTTCTGTGTCTACCTCCATATCATTGCGAGTTAAACCCCATTGAGCTCATATGGATTTTAGCTAAAAGAAAGGTGGCAAAGAAGAACATCAATCTTTCTGCAGCTGACACAGAAAAGCTTATTAGTGAATGCTTTACAAGCATAACGGCTGAGGACTGGAAAAAAATGACAAATGATGTTGTTCACATAGAAAATTAATACAAAGAAAGGGATCACATAACAGAAAATGAGATGGAAAGAATGTGGGAGAAAGTGAAACAAATGATTCTGAAGAATCGTTACTGACTGAATTTTTGAACAGTGACTTCGATTATGTTTCTTAAATAAATAAATGAATGTTTCTTCACAAATTTATTTTATTTATATGCCTAGATATGTCTCAAGGTTATTGTCATACACGTGGGATTACAAATTTCAGTCGAAGTATTGTAATTGCACGGACATCAGTGAATTGTCTCCATTTTATTTAAAATCAGAACATTGCAATTTCACTAAGCACATTCAGTGACATTGTAACTACTCTGATTAAATTGATAATTTAACTAGGGCAGTTAGCAAGGGTAATTATAATGTCACTAAATATTACCTTTTCAATACTCTAACTTTTATCGTTTTACAAATAAACGGCGTTATCGTTTAATGAAATCTCTAATCCTTATTTGTCCACAATGTCACTGAATACATCTAGGGAAATTATGGTGTAACTAAGATTGTCCCGTTATAGTATGAAAGGCAGACGATTGACAAAAGTCCGTGCAATTTAAAAAAAATCACTAGTGAAATTACAATATCACGGTTTTTACAATGCACCGGAAATTACTACAGTAGTATCAATTTATAAAAATATAACGATACCTCATACGTAATTTGTTGTAAGTCAAAATACCATTTTCTGCTTTTTAACTTAAATATTATAACCATCTTTTTTATGTATATTACAGGTACCATATTTGAAAGTAAACATAACACTAAGTGATTTTCTACTTTTAAATAAGGAACTTATAATTTACATAAGAAAGGATATATATAAGTTAAAAAGCAAAAAAAATATTTTGACTTGCAACAACTTACGAGCGAGGTATCGATAAATTTCATCGATAAGCACCGTCGATGATTCCGCCTGTGTAGTTTTGTCCGCGTTTTCATTTTTGGCAAGAAAATATTACCACAGGAAGCATCAAAGCATGTTCCTTTTACATAATATTAAGAGGGATAGTAAAAATCTGTTCAAGTATCAAGTGAGTTTTTTCACAGTTCAAATTGAGTTGTAACACGCAGATTTTTTTGAATTTGCCGCTATTTCTCAGTCTCAACTTTCGTTTGCTAGACTCTATCGTTTTTAATGGCCATTTCCCGAAAGTTGAGTTTATCTTTTAGTGATGGTATTGGTTTACTTTAACAAATTTAATAGCACAACCAGGGTTCGAAATGATAATAATGATTACCACGATAATTATCTTGATAATTTATCTTGATATTTATATAATTAATTGTAACAACAAAATTGTACCGCTAGCAATGCCCTGGTATGTGTTTGTATGAGAGATGTTTCCAAACGATCTCAAAAGTACGTGCAATTACATCTATTTGCCAAGTTTTATTGACATATCCCCTAGTTCGCCACGTATACAGGACTTGACACAGGAGATAATAAAAATCGGTTCTCACTGCTCAAAGTATATTGAGAGAGAAAAACGCCTTGAAAGGAGAATAGCCAAACCAACCAATAAAATAATTGCTCCTTAAGTAAAATTTAGGCGCTATTTATAAAAATAATTGTACATGCGTGATCAGCCACTCTTAGAGGTGGATGATTTTCTTCAAAACGAAATTCAAAACCACCATGGAGCTACCCTCTTTCCAACAAAAAAAGAATCATGAAAATCGGTTCACAAATTCCGGAGTTATCGCGTAACATACATAAACATACAGTCGAATTAAGAACTTCCTCCTTTTTTTGAAGTGGGTTAAAAAAGTCACAAACCATATCGTTTTCCCGAAGATTTGCCTTCATATTTGTTTAGTTTTCTCACAGTTTGTTAATTAAAGAGACAAAAGTATGCACGGCTAATTATCAAAGATAATTAGATAGATATTTCCGGTTTTGAAGGGTAAGGGCGTTGGTGAAATTGCAATCAGTTGGGACTTGTCAAGTAACGTCTCAGGGTGACAGGGGCAGTGGCAGTGCTCCACGCATCTTTGCGATTTGAAGCTCTAACTAGCCCTGCAACTGTTATGGCCAGGCGTGGAGCTTACCATCAGGCACAACACAACTTGTGCGACCCGCAAGTGGATATTATAAAAATAAAATAAAAATTAGAATACAACATAGATACGAATGAACGGCAGGCTTGAATATCATTTCATAATATAATATTTTAAACATACGCTAAACATTAAACAATAATACAAACGTAATGATAACGTTTACTTCTTTGAGAAGGAAAAAATTCAGGCAAATAATAATACGACGTAGTAAGGAAATGAATGAAAGGATAGAGAGGAAATACGATAGTTAGGAGTTGAGGAAGTGATCCTTCACAAATCGTTTCAGGGAATCGTGAAAAGGGTTCTTTATAGCAGGATGGTACCGATTTACTTTGCAATTGTTTTTATGATCTATATTCGGACATAGTTATGCAAACTAGAACCAACCCACAAAATGTCACTTTCGAGATGACGAACTAGACTTTTGTAAAAACAGTGTGAAGAAATAAATAGGCAAGTTGGTAAGTTATTTGAGACAAACAACGGGAGTTATGTGTAGCATTGAGAATGATATAAGGAAACTATTTTATATTATATAGCAATAGATAGAAAACATTATGTATCTTTTTATTTAGTTAACGCTAAAACAACTAAAACGCTGAAGATCTACAGTACTTCAGTACATGTGACATGGATCCACTTAACATATTTAAAAAAATACGTTATATGAAGTTAATCAGCATGGGTCTTTTTAACTATTAAAAAGTTACTTATTTGGGTTGGTACCCTGAAGGACTTTTATTTTCTCCGTTTTGATATATTGTCAGGATCTTTTGTGAGCGGGTAAAGGACACGTCTGGTGTTCTGCTTAAATACATAATACTATTTCACTCGAGGTGTGGGTTGGTTCTTGTTTGCATAACTATGTCCATTTGTATTAGGAAGCAAGTTTTTTCAACATGTAGTGTGTATAGCCTTTTGTCTACTGACGTTCTATTCTTCGCTTAAATTTATACATTTTTTTCTATTCTCTTCCAATAAATAAAATAAGTCACAGCCCTGGATCTTAAAATTTGATCGTAAACTTTGATGGCTTTAAATATATGTTACATCTTTGGACGATATACGACAGGTGTAAAATAAAGCACCTAAAGAGGAATTAATTTATACCCACGGCCATTTTTAAGGTATAAACTACTTCCAGGCTATCGATAAGCGCCTTCTAGATATAAAACGCCATTTTGACCATTTTCAGAGTTACGATCGTTAGTTATTGGTACCTACTTAACAATAGTGTTTCTTAATATCAAATTTTTTTTTTGAGAGATGCTTATTAAGCAAATTTTAGTTTATATTTTGAATTTGGAATAAAGTAGGTACTGATAACTATGTAACAAATTTTTATGAGGTTTTGTTTCTGGTTTGACGGTAACCTATCACAAACTAGATTTTTTTTCCGAATAACGTTTGTTCGAATTTTCATTACACCGAAAACCGAATTATAACGAAACCGTTGTTCTTTCAAGATACGTTGGGTGTTTATCGCAAAGACGCGATTAGGTTCGGTTAGGTTAGGTTTAAAAGAAAAAACGTTTTCCTCTCAAAATTACTTTCGAGCTTAAGAAAATTCGAGCAATTATTTCTGGAAAATGTTATTTCGGACTACTGATAGGTAAGTAAGGTAGACATAAAGTGCGAGATATTAACTACATTCGTGGCCAAACGGTTACCATGCCGGACTGCCACGCAGAGGTCCCAGGTTCGATTCCAGGGCCGGGAGAAATATTTTTATGGCCTACATTTATTTCTCTCGTGAATTTGGGTGTAATTTGTGGTTGTCTATGTGTGTGTCCATGGCACCCGCGACACAGGGTTTCCTTAGTGCGGGGCTATGCGAGAACAGCAGTATTTCGCGTTTTATGTCGCTCTCGACAAAACATTTTGGTTAAAAAGTATATTACTGAATTGAAAAATAATGTCACTTTTTGTCTTTAAAGAAAGAGTGTGTGGTACACAAATTACAACTTTTGATTTTTATCACCATAAAAGTAAGGGTTTTCAAGGTAATAAAGTTTTTTCAACCAATTGAAAATGATAAATGGACCACTCAGAAACAAAAATCGTATTACATAAGTGCTCTTAATCTTTTTAACACTAAGTGTACTAAACAGTAACAAAAACTGTTTACTTTATATTTAATAAGCAGTAAACATCTTATCCTAAAAAAATTCGCACGAAAATAAACACTTAATACTGGGAGTACATAAAAAATCCATTCTACTTTCCCAAGTTCAGAAAAGTTAAATTTAAAATCAACTGGCAACATCCCTCGAAGAAAATCAAATTATATACGCCACCGTGAAAAATGGGAAAACATTTTTTTCCTTTGATCTTTGAAAACAACTTGCCCTCTATGTTTTGGGTAAACATCAATTTTGCGTAATGACTTGTATCAGGAAATGGTTTGGTACTTCCTCTAATCAGTTAAGTGCTTTAGATGGAAATTTCAAATGTATTAAGATACTTTACTCTGCAAATCTCAATGCTTCTTCAATTTAAACATCTATCTTTTCGCAAACAGAAAGAGAGCTCACATACACGTGTTTCACGTTCGTTCCTAGTTGCTTGTAACAAAGATACGCCTTCAGACGCATTACATTACAAAGAGCGCAAAACGCTTTCTGTTTGCGAAGTCATTTATTTCAGGGATTATAAAAACCGAGTTCATATAGTAATCGGGACAAATGAACGTCAAGAAAATGTCGGATACGATTTTTTTTACAATACCACGTGATGAACCGAACAAGTGCATAGCAGCTGCACTGCGCTGTGT
This sequence comes from Hyposmocoma kahamanoa, assembly GCF_003589595.1. NCBI lineage: Eukaryota > Metazoa > Arthropoda > Insecta > Lepidoptera > Cosmopterigidae > Hyposmocoma > Hyposmocoma kahamanoa. The sequence goes on along the minus strand of NW_020654466.1, from coordinate 13,521,657 downwards.
CACTCAGAGCTTTAAAACGCAAAGATCTAATGGGTACTGCGCCCGTCACCGTAATACATAAGCTGACAAGGTCCGTGTGCCTGTAGTTTCACCAGCACCCTTCAAAATTTACGCACTAATGCTCACATTACTGCTTGGCGGCAGAAACAGGTAAGCTGGCAGTACTTCCCTAGACGAACACTTTCACTAGGAGCTGTACTGCTACTTATCTTGTCTATTAAACTAGGTAAAATTGTTGAGTCAATCTAATGTAGTTATTGTTGTTTCGATTATGTAGCAAAATAGTGCACTGTATGAAACGCAATAATATACAGAAAGGAGAGAATTTTCACCCAAAGTTTAAGTATTAAGTATTCGAATGTATAACTGCGAGTATATGAGGTGGGGTGTGTGTCGCTTACTACTTGTTCGTCTGATCTACTTGGGTAAATTTTAAACAGTGGAAGTTTTTAATTTCAAAAGGCTCATATTATGTTCTACGTTTAGAAATATCTTTTGTAGTTTTATTTAGCGTGAATTATAAAATAAATGTGCATAGCTATAAGCCACTTAGAGAAAAACGAGTTTTGAACTGATTTCACAACAGCGAAAAAATTTTAATGGCTCCATCGTTTTCGTTCAGTAACTTCAACTTTTGACAGGTGTCAACGTTAAATGTGGAAAATTAAAGGAAAAATATGCTGAAAAATATGTTTTTTTCCAAAATAGAAATTTTTCCATGACCTGATGTGACTAGTCACGTATAATATCTCGTCTAATCTCTTTCTGTATGTCTATAATTTGTAAAAATAAATAAATTATAATTAATAAGAATGTGTGTATTCAAATTATATCGGCTTGCATGAACAGGCTTTTCAATTAGGTTTGCCTCAATTGAATAATAAACAGTATACTATCAGTCAATCGTGCATATGTAGTAACTGGAGTTTCATTAGAGTAATACACAGTACCGCAGTGGCATTAGTATTCTATAAATACCCTATTCAGATTAGTAAAATTGTAAAAGTGCTTGTGTTGCCAGTAGGCAGACACAGCTATTTTGTTTGACCACATTCTTACCTAACGGTGACTTTGTCATCAAGGACAGAACTTGCTTACTTGGAAGGTGCCTATTCACACTTCCCTTAAACAGGCCTATGACATAACACTTAAATTAAAGTTTAAAAAACATTCCATACAGTACAGTATACTTCAAAAAGTCAATAAACTCATCATCTGTAAGCTGGCAACTCGTAGCGATTAATTTAGTAAATTAATTAAATATTGGACTAAAAAAATGTGGTTGTTTGAATAAATAACTACTTTGGATATCTGTTTTAGACTCGCTTATCCCATGGTCTAAAAATTAATTAACAATTTTTGAATGGGAGAGGCGTTATTCCCCGGCAGTGACACAGTCGGCCGGGGTCAGGAACTCAGGTTCCAAAAACGGCGAACAATACGTGCCGTATCAAGTACAATGGATTTCTGCGTTTATGCTGGAAGCGAAACGCCACAGAAATGTAACCGCCTCAAGCTACTAACGAGACTGATTGGAATTAATCCGCTTGCGGATAAAATAATTGGGATTATTTCAGTAGAAGCCGCTATCATTATTATTATTATTAATGGTCCAAAACTAGATAATTCTTCTGTATACTAGTTTGTATTTATACAAGATCGAACAAACTCCCAAGAAAAATTCCTTCGATCTGACTGGACTGCAACCAGCGACATTTTAGCCTAACACGGGCTATTGATCTTCTAACTGAGCTACGGAACGAATCAGTAGACCTTCCGAATTTCTCTATTTGCTTGGAGTAGATCTTTGTTTTTACTTTTAAAAGTTTTTTTTTAATAGCGCCACCTGTGAGATGACTATGAAAGTTTTTTTTTTCACTCTGGTACTTTTACAGCTACCAGCGCTTGACTATTGTACGGAGTAAAAGGGAGTTAGGTACTCTGCAGACAATCCTGGTTGCAGAATCAATTCAAGATTACCTATTGTTATTATAATGTCATAGGATTTACTGTATGAAATTTCAAGTCTATCGGACATTTTATGACTGAGATCCCTATATTTTAGTAGCAATAGAGCTCCTTGTGAAAGAGTTCGTCCAGGGCAGTAATGCCACCTTACCTATTTCTGCCGCCAAGCAGTAGTGTGAGCATTACTGCGTTCCGGTTTCGAAGGATTAAGAGTGCTGGTGAAATTACAGGCACATGGGACTTGTCAACTTATGTTTCAAGGTGTCGAGCGCAGTGGAAGTGCCCCTCGGGTCTTTGTGATCTAAAGCTCTGAGAGGTACTGCTACTGTTACAGATAGGAGTGTCGCTTACCATCAGGCGCACGACTTGTTCGTCCCGTCACTTAGTTATCATAAAAAATAAAAATTCTGGCACAAGAATCGATGATATTGAAATAGCTGAATAGTTAGTGAGAACCATCCGGATTAAATAAGCCTCCAAATAAAAAACGCTTTGAGATCAGTATATCTGTATGGAAACTATGCCACAGACAGGCACACAAGCACACACGCATGCACAGAAGGAAGCAAGCACACGCACACACATACACCCACACCCACAAACCCAACACACACACACACACACACACACACACACACACACACACACACACAAACACACTCCCGCGTACACGCGCGCACACACACACACACACACACACACACACACAAAGCTTCAACCTTGTAACTGCCCTCATTTGCGTCGGAGGTTAACAAGTACATATTATTGATGGAACGCGATGGCAGGCTAATAATAGGTTTAAAATTAAACAAGGTTCTATCAATCCGTAAACATAATTTTGTAGACCTACTTCAAAATGTCGATGTTTTCTTATCAAAACCCCACCTCGGAAATTAAAAAGGATGAGTAATATTAAAATTCGTAAATTGACTTCTTATACAAAAGTGATCATGTAAACGTAAATAGATCAACTGTATACACACAGGAAGAAAAACGTAAATACACACAAGAAGATGAATAATCGAGATCTACAGTATATCAATACAAAAAAACAGGATCCGATGACGCTGAATTTGGCAATAAACTGCGTTAAACTATATATCCCAAACTATATAGGTACCTTTCTATGGCTTTAATTATCAACGTGGCTACACGGGCGAATCTTTAGAAGTACAAAGTCAAAGTCAAATAAGCTTTATTTCATAGGTAAGCAAGTTATATTTGAAATTGTCATATTGATTAAAACTTTACTGCTCGTTCGTAAGGCAAATTCCCTTGAGAAGAATGAACAAGAAACTCTAGGAGCTGCTCTTTGTAAATAAACATATTTATACATTTATAATTTAGAATATTTATATGAAACATCATAGAACGCCCTTTTTTTTTTTTTTAACCCGCAAGAGTTAACACCTGTTTAGCTACCACGGACCCGCAAGAGTTAACACCTGTTTAGCTACCACGGATTTGTGAAAACGACTGTCAAGAACAAGTTGGTTATTTTTATGCCTCGTATTAATGCTATATCTGTCACTATTTTTTATAAAAAAATCTCTATTCTTCTAGACATAAATTACATTTTCAGAAATGTATGGATGCAAATACATGCCGTACTAGCTCCGCGCTTTTCCTAGCACGCACTTTCTGTATTTTCTAGATTTTTTCAGAGAACATTCTTCCGTGTTGTGTGTTGCCCAAGAGGTGGACTAGTAATGCGTTCAGTCCCAGTCCTCTGTCTGCTATCTTCTTTCTCTTCCTTAGCTACTGAATATAAATTGCATTGATGACGGACTTATGTACGCATGTTTCAATACAATGCGGTGAACACACTTTTATTCCAATTTATTAATCCTGTGCGTCAGTGTGCGACAGTAAAAACTATTATCAGTTTAGCCTATTAAAATGAAACCCTAGAGGCAGTCATCTACGTCACGTTTCATATTATTAAATTATAAATCCAAAGTTAAAAGCTATAATTTTCTACCTGTACTTATTTTAAAAAAAGGCATAACCATTAGCAATCACGTCTTGCTTGATTATTCTGAAGTGTTACTAACCACTTTAATACGAGAATTTCTGTTCTACTCTTTTATTCAACTAGAATTCTAGTGCTCATTTATAAAGCTCACTTTACAGTGGTAGAATATATATATACGATGATATAGAAACGATGACGGTTATAGCGGGCAGCTATTTCATTTTCCACGCCAGTGGAACCATGCGAACCCGCGTTATTTGCATGCTCATAATGGAGCAATAAAAGAATTTTTTTATCAGCAAGCTTATTTTAGAGTATGTTTCGAAAAATGTAGTATCACAAGGCGAGAAGTTTCTTTTTGTAGTAATACAGAAAACAGAAGTAAAGAAAACACATATTATGTGAGAATGGCTGCAGATATATAGTTTTGTACATTCTGTCTACTCGTACAAGCATGATCATTAAATTTTTCGCTGCTGTGGTGCAGTGCTGCATGCCGCAGATGATGCGTGGGACGGGATTACCCGAGATACCACTTTCCTTTTCTTTCTTGCACTAGCTATGCACTCTCCATAACAAAACAAAAAACAAAAAAAACGAATTCTAAAGCAGCAGATGATTTATAAACAAAACAGAAGACGACAACTGATGAAACATTTATAAAACAACTTGGAACGTAAAGGTTCAAAAAGTTGAATTTTATGCGAAAGGAGGCTGAAACGAGGTTGCGGTAAATATGTGGCAACTGCCACAGTGAATAATGAATGCACAGGAATCCTCCGCAGGTTTCTGCTTTTGTTAAGAATCGTCCGAATCTAGACTGTCTTAAAGACAGTGCGTTAACTCTTGATATATGAGCTAAGTACACTTAATGAAATTAAAAGAAGTAGGATCAACTTGTGTGGTTTGTCGTTTCATCATTGTTTCTTATACTTTTGTTATTGAAATCTACTGGTATCATAATCTACATATTTTAGTTTTGTTTGGGAATTAAGATCTTCATGCAAGAAAGTGATTTTATCACGAATTTATTAACGAAACCTAGGGCTGATCTCTAGGTTGTAACTTGGTGAATTTTTTATATCTTTTTTTATGATAAGGTGACGGGACGAACTGCGCCTGGTGGTAAGCGACACGCCAGTCCATATCAATTGCAGTGCCACTCAGTGCTTTAAATCTCAAAGATCTGAGAGCACTGCCACAACACCGGTCACCCTGAGACAAAGTTGACAAGTCCCATGTGCCTGTAATTTCACCAGCATCCTCACCCTTCCAAACGGACACACAATAATGTTCACAGTACTGCTTGGCGGCAGAAATAGGTAAGGTGTAATCTGTTTTTATTCATAAAACTTTATAATTACACTTCAAACACAACATTGTGTACTTTTGTGTATAATTTAATACTAAACTTCTGGAAAAGATCTTGCTACTTTGCTTTTTTGTGATGATCCTAACACAGTTGCTAAACAATTGACAGGAAAACTAGCTGAAACACTACAAGAAAGTAAATTGATAATAAATGTATCAAAAAGTAAGCGTGTGATTAAGCCGTGGATCGCTCCAGGTATTCTTCGCTGTATCAGAAACAGGAATAATATGCAAAGTAAGTTACGATTCGATTCTAAAAATAAAATTCTTAAAATTACATACAAAAGATACCGCAATTATAGTAATAATTTATAAAAGAAATTAAAACACAAATACGAAAGAGAACAATTGGATAAAACTACGAAAAATTCCATAAATACTTTGGAAAACAATAACCAATTTAAGATCTAGCAAAACACCCGGTACTGATTTGTTAAATGTAACTCCGCTCCATACTACTCAATTAACTATGTAAATGACTTTTTTGCAAATATTGGAAGCAGACTCGCCGAAGTTTGTTGCTAGTATATCACTAGCAAAAAATATCACTCCCCGGGTTGACAATATCTCGCCTCTGCCAAGCACACAACTATCATCTTTTGTTCTGTTGGGGACTGATCCTATAGAAGTAGATAATGTTCTCACTGGCCTTACATCTGAGGGTGCGCCTGAGTGGGACAATATCTCAACAAATTTTCTAAGAATCTCGAGATCCATTGTGGTTCCTATAATTTTAAAAAACTACTAATAAAACAACTAATTTTAAAAACTTTTCCTGCATTCCTCAAAAAATCTTTAATCACGCCGGTGTCCAAGAATGGGCAGTGCAGAAGTGACGTCAATAATTACAGCCCTATTTCAGTATTGCCTGTCATATCAAAAAATATTGAAAAATTAATAAACACTCGACTCATTTCTTACCTAGAGGACTACAATATTCTTTCACATTCTCAGTTCGGTTTTAGACGCGGAAAATCTACAGAGTATGCGGTATCCGCTTTACCATAGTCCAACATAACTGAAGAACTAGATAAAGGACGAAAATGTTTATCCGCTTTTCTTGATCTCTAAAAGGCCTTTGATACGTTTCACATCCCATTCTTGTACAAAAGCTAGAATCAATTGGTAAAAGAGATGTTCCATTAAACTTACTGAAGGGCTTATGTGACTTATGTGACCGAAGACAGAGAGTAAAAATTGATAGTTACATTAGCAAAGACTCAAGGATCTCTTTGGTATCCCTCAAGATACCGTGCTGGGCCCTACATTGTTCTTAATTTATATTAACGATTTAACGAACTTACATATAGAAGGTGGCCGCCTTTTCTCATATGCTGACGATACTGCAATCATGTTTGCGAGCTCAACGTGGAATATAGTTTTTAGAGATGCCAAATCTGCACTTACAAAAGTAGCAACTTGGCTTTAATATAATCTGCTCACATTGAACACCGCAAAATCAAACAACATATGTTCCACCGTCACTATTGTAATACTGATCATAGTAATTGTGAATGTCCTGCTATTAATAGAGTTATATCTACCAAGTATTGTCATGTATTGGCGTTTGAGTTGGCATTCTCAGGTGGAATTTATGTGTGATAAAATAAGAAAATTAATGTAGATATTTAGGAAATTGCAACATGTTACCAGTAAAGAATTAATTAATCAAATATATATCGCCCTCGCTCTATCGGTAATGGGACATTGTATTACTGTTTGGGGAGGTTCAAATAAAACAAAATTTCTAGAAATTGAAAGAAGTCAGCGATGTTTGCTGAAAATAATGCATTTCAAACCTTTTAGGTTCCCCACAGACGAACTTTACAAATCCTGTGATCTTGTGTCAGAAAGCTGTATGTAATGTCAACAGTTCTTCGACTTCACAAGTATTCGCTTTTTTTCCCCTGAAGTAATGACTAGAAGGAGGAAAGACAGAGTTGTGAAAATATCACAAACAAAAACGAAATTTGCCCAAAGACAATACACATCACAATCCACATATATCTAAAAGAAATTGAATAAAAAATTAGAAATATACCACCTAACTTCCCGTAAAAAGAAAAGTGGCTAGTAACCATAAATTACAACGATACGGAAGTACACTTACAAGAAGCATCATGCTTTGAAATAGGACAGAAAATTATGAAAATAATAATAATTACAAAAATAAATAAAACAATAATAAGATTGATATTAGATTATAACCACAGTAGAAATAATCTCAGAATTAGAATATAACCACATTAAAAATACTATTAGAATCAGAACATAGTTATCATACGACACACACACACAATTCTTTTAGACGTAAGGTAAAAATTAATTAGAAATCTTTTGTTTTATTGTTTACCGTCGTTACTAAAATATGTTTTAGTTAGGGAAGAGCGGGACCTCTTGACACAAGTATTCAATGACATAATAGGATGGTCTCAACCTCTGTTTTCTTTGTTATGTCGATTGTACTTCAATAAAAACTTTTAGAATTTTTTTATTTAATAACTGAAGTACGACTTACGGTGACAGCAAAAATCGTTACAAAAGTCATATGTCAAGAAAGGTTAGAACTTATCGACGACGTGTGAAGTCCCCGAGCACTAAGTATTAAAGAATACTGCAATAATAGGCAATGAGACAAATATGGTTTGACATAAGTACATACTATACATTTACTGTTTAGTAATTTTGAAATGCTGTATATAAAAAAAGGCTTACTGTTATTCTATAACATCTATAGAATCGTGACACTACTCTAGCAAACCATAAATATTTTAATGTCTGGGTCTGTCATTTAAAAAAAATAAACAACTTCAAAAATACGTCACGACAATCGTGTGTGTTATTGTTTGGGCTGGTGATGTTGGTGTTTATTTATTGAAAACATACCGTAAGTTACGTTTTTTAAGTTTACCCTGAATATAAATGTTTATAAACTATACTTTAAGGAGTAATTTCATGGTAAACATTAGAACCACTCAAACGGAATATTGTCATATTTACCCAAGTACACCAAAAATTTCATTAGTACTTTTTAAGTGCAGGATTTGCGGTGTATTACTGCATTTTATTTGAGATGTTTTTGTTGTAGTACGGAGGGTATTTATTTAGCAATGGAGAAAAATAATTTTTATTTTTAAAAACTTGTATTTAAACTGAATCTTTTTCTAATTTGCGAAACCAAATAGCCGCCATTTTGCGGTAGAATGAGCGCATCGCGTGAGCGGTTAGAGTGGTATGTAATGTTTAGTACAGTTATATTAATAGATTTAATAATAATAATAAGTTTATTTTCTCCATATAATATAACCATAGATTGGCCTTGAAGTATTGGAGACGAGACAAAAACAAAAATACATCTGTGTGCGTATAATGTGCATGTGTGCAAGATAAATAGTGTTGCGCCATCCACTGATTTAACTTTAATATCGATTAACATATTACACCGGCATTTCACTTCGTCGTATTCACCAAAATGTCTTATCGTAAAACGCCGAAACGTAAATTAATTAATGATTCAATACAAAATTAAGAAACCTACTATCACCTTCTGGCAGTGCCATAGGATGGTAGGTAAACAATGGGGACTTTCACCCTAGATAACACTATGGCTCTATGAAACGATGATAAGACCCATGATCAGTTATGGTACGATAGTATGGTGGCCACGAACCTAGCTGACGACCGCAACCGACAAGCTGGACAAATTCCAAAGACTAACCTGCATGGCGACGATTGGCTGCATGAGGACAACTCCAACTGCGGCTCTCGAAGCGATGCTGGACATGCGACCCCTCGCACTGTGCATTAGACAGGAAATAAATAATGAATAATGAATAATATGGGTACAGAACCAGAACGTAGCTAAAGCTACGAAAGAGTGAACTCTTTGCTTGCCTCTAAAGGAAAAGCATTTTTCCTCAAAGTGTTTGATGCATATTTTTGAAAACTTTTTGGGAACCCAGTTTTCTCTCTTTAGCATTATAAGCCATTTCTGTCGTACTTCAATGTTTTGAGGAAATCCGAATCAACAACAATAATTAACATTAAAAAAATGGGTGCCTCAACTACGCTATTAAAAGAAATTTTCGTTTTAATGTAGACAAAAAATAATGCACTAATGCAATATCAATTAAATATAAAGTACTAAAACCAGAAATATCTGATTCAATAATATTAGGTAATATTAGATGATTTCGACTGTATGTAAGCCACGCTTTTGCCTTTCTCTTTTTCAGTTAATGAAATCACGATAACATATTATCGATTGCGTCAATCTCTATGAAAGTGTGGTTATGAAATTATTTCAGAAATTCACGTATTTGATATATTTTTTAATTGAATTCGTATACATTTGGGTTATTAATGCACTTGCATAGTATAATTTTACGGATATATTTATGTACAAAACTTTTGTGGTAGTGCGTTTAGACAGCTAAAAATTTAAATAGTACTTACATGTGAAATGTACAATTCTGCGAGTTTTCCTTTTTAGGTGAGTTACATCCGGGCACTGAACACGCTATCATGACTAATAAAAGTCCGTTTAACAGTATTTCACAATTTTATACCAATTATTTTACGAAAATAAACGAAATTTGTTTCGTTGTCAGCTGACCCTTCAGGTTCATACAGGCTCATAGCGTATAATGAAGTGGTCTCGTCTACCCATCTCGCTCTAACATACGTGTATACTAACGCTCTTTCACTTGCATTGCCAATCTATGGGTTACCTATATACTAAATGTATGGTTATATTGTTATGTAACAAAATTTAATGTTATTTAGTAACATCTACAAAATCACGGTCTTGTCTATACCTGCCGGCTATAGAAATATGAAGTGACATAGATGTAAATACTTACTGTTTAGTGATTTTGTATTGTTGTGTAACAAAAAATAGCTTACATTATTTTGTAACATCTGTAGAATCACGACCTAGTCTGCACCACCATATCCTTAGAGGATGCACGGTTATGAGAATATGTGTTGACACAGATGTAAATACTCTTAAGGCTGGTGTTACAGCTGTGCGTACGATCCGTACGGACTGTCCACCTGCGGGTCATCCGCATGCGTAAAATCCGCAGTGCTCCGATCGAGTATTTAATTTAGTGCGGATATTCACGGAAAACAGTCGCCTACAATGAACGCGCGCGTGACTTGTGCGATGTTCACTCGGAGCGTGTTCCGTACGGAGTAATCCGCTGTAAAACAATGTTCTAACGCCACATGTGTTACTCCGCTCCGGTGCTCCGAGCGGACGGACCGCAGATAAATCCGCACTGCTCTCAAACCGGCCTTAGTGATGTTGTGTTGCTGCGTAACAGAAAATAGCTTACATTACATTGTAAAATCTGCAGAATTACGGACTTGTCTACACCACCGTGCTCTCAGAGGACACTCGGCTATAAATATGAATACAGTGTAGTAATTTTGTATTGATGTGTAAAAAATAGCTTACTGTTATTTTGTAACATCTGTAAAATCTCAGTTTTGTTCGCGCTACCGTGGTCTTAGAGGATACCAGGCAAACAAAACATGGGTCGACATTGATGTATATGCTGTTAAGTATTTTTTATTGCTCAGTAACAAAGAATGGCTTACTGTTATTCTATAACATCTGTAGAATCACGATCTTGTCTGCGCCACCGTGCTCAGGGGATATTCCGTAAATTCAAAATGCCATTCCGTAGAAATGTAGACATTGCTTTGTTCAAAGCCAACGTATGTTTGTTATGCTAAGAAAATCCACAAATGAAGCACATTTCAAATTACTGCGTTATTTGATAACAATAATGCAAGTTATCTTTAGACAATTAAAATCTGTATAAATGGAGCGGCCAAGACATGTCTTGTGTGAAGACACCTTGCACATTCAGGATTGAGTTATAATCACAGTTTTGTTTTTAAGTTCACAAATATTTATATACTTTTGAATTAGGAATGTGATTTTAAGCTGGGTTTTGGTAGTACTAATGTTGGGTCATGGAAAAATTTCCACTGTGAAAGAATCATATTTTTCAGAAAAAATAATATTTTTCCAATGTTTTTCTTTTTATTTTCCACATTTGACGTTGACACCTATCAAAAGTTGAAGTTACTGAACGAAAACGACACCAAGTATTGGTGGTGTAGTTGTTGGAGGTTTTTTCGCTATTGAGAAATCATTTTAAATGTTGTTTTTCATTTAGTTTACACAAGTTTATTATATATTTCACGTTAAATAAAACTTCAAATATATTTATAAACTTAGAACATAATATCAGCCTTCCAAATTATATTTTTTGAATTTTTCAACTTTTTCGGAATATTTTTCCGGAAACATTTCCATTGTTTAAATTTTTCGGAAAATTACGCAACAGTAGGTAGCATTGAAAGAGTTTTCCATATAATCTAAGATTATTTTAAATATCACTCGCGTAGAGATGGCAGGAAGTGGGGAAAGTCTTCTTCTTAATACATCTTCATTAGGCCATCTACTAGCAACAAGCTATGCACGTTGAAGGCAGGACGATACACTGGTCGTCCTAAGTTTTTGATTGTTGTGTTTTTTTTTTTCATTCTGTCCGTAATGGAAAAGCTAAAGTTTTGAAATCATACAGTCAAGTCTTGGTGAATTTTCCTTTTGTTATTTTTATATAAAAGCAAAGGCAAACGCCAAGACTTCAGAACATCAATTATTTTATAGGCATTAAGCGTCGTTTTCGGTATATTCGGTATATTTCGGTTGGGGTCGATTCAGGGTATAATGTAGCAACTCCGGTTGATGTTAAATGGCACAGGACTCGCACTATCACTCACATGTCACTCATCCCAGTCGGTTGTGTTCCAGGTACCTGCTCCGCTCTGCTCGTCCGACCGCTCGCCTAGTCGTGTCCCGCCTTTCGTCCATCCCGCCGCTGCCGCGGTCTACCTGCGCTCACCTGGTCGCACGTGTTCTTTTCAGAACGCCGGCCCGGTGTTCCATTACTAAGTATTTCTTCACTTATTTCATTTTCCGTATTTGTTTTATCGACATTTACTAATTTCAAAAGTCTATTTTCTCTTCCAGTTTACCTAGCCGCGTGTTCTTTTCAGAACGCCGACTCTAAGTTTCATAGATAGTGTGTAAGTTTCATAGAGTGTTTCGCATCTCGGTTCACTTTCCGATGGATACGTAATGGTACCGTCGCCTGCGTCCCCCGACGACTCTAGGCCCCCTTGCCCCTTCCTTTAGGAGATGGACATTGTTCCTCAGTCCTCTGAGAAATCCGACTCACTGACCATCCAATCATCGTCGGACCATCGCCGCCTTACCCGTCTACTAAACGCACTTACGCGCGTCCCGAAGAACGCGTCCTCCGCGTTGTTATCCGCGGGCACCCGAAGGACCTAGATACAATGTCATCGCCGCGGACCTCAAATCTCAGAACCTCTCCGTACATAAGGTCCACAGAACTATACGACATGGTGCTCGCCGTCCTCCACCTTACGCCCGAAGGTAAGAAGGTCTTCAACCTGACTACCTGTTGCCAACTCACCGGCCTAACCGCGATGGTCCAGGCCATGGCGGAGTGGGGGGTTGCGGTGGCTGCTGTGGCGGAGCCCTACTTTATCCCCCCGCGGGGGAACTGGGGGGGTTCGGGAGGAGACGGTGGCCATAGTGGCGTCGACTGCCGGAAACTCCCCCCCCTCTAGTGGTGAAGGAACGCGGGTCAGGATTCGTGGCAGCGAGGTGGGGAGAAATCACCCTGATTGGGGGGTACTTCTCTCCAAAACGCTCCCTGGCCCAATTTCAGGCGTTTCTGGAGACCCTAGGGCGGTGAGGAGGGCAGCTCCGGCGCCGGTGTTGATGATGGGGGACCTCAACATCAAGAGCGCTGCGTGGGGTTCCCCGGTCAGCAATGCCAGGGGGCCAGAGTTGGAGAATTGGGCGGCAGTCTTAGGGCTAGCCATCCTCAACCGGGGCCATGCCAACACGTGCGTTCGGCGAAATGGGGGGTCAATCGTGGACGTCAGGTTTGCGACCCATAACCCCTGAGTCTGCCTGGGCTCAGGGATATCCATAACGAATTCCCCCCCGTCAAAAAAAAAGGCCTAAAGATAGACCCCAGTGCACCGAGCCTCCTCAGTGTGTTCTGTGCGGGTAGTCCCACACCGCGATCTATCGCGGCTATGTTAAGGTCCCCCGCCCTAACCACATGGCCCATAAGAAGGCTAGGGCACTACCGCAGCCGCTTATGTTCATTCGCGACTTCCCGGCCATTAGTCCTGCTCACGTAGCCCCACAATCGCCCCAATCGCCATGGGTAATCCCTGGCGCCAACGCCCCTGCGCCCGTCGCTCCGAAGCTGGCAAGCCCCATCACCGCCGCGGCCCCTTAGGCAAAATTACCGCCAGCGCCTTCTGCGCAACCACCTCTCGCGAACGCTTCACGCGCCCCCGCGCCGGTACCACCTCCGACTCACTCCCTTAAGGAAGACACTTTGTTAGCATTTTCGACGTTTTCGAAGTTTAAAATCTAGGCAATCTCCTCCGGGCCACCGACAGAAACGGCACCGCGTGTCTTCAAGGTATGTGGCGTTTCAGCTCGCTCGTAGAGTCCCTGAGCAAATTTTCCGTCTCTTCCTTCTCCCTCTAAAAGGATTTTTGTTGACCAGTAGGAGTAGAGTCAAGACGCGATCATAAAAACTAGGCTTTTTCAACGCGGATGGCTTATCGAACCAACGCGAGGAAGTTCAAACCTTCCTCACAGACCACCATCTCGATGTCTTATTAATTCAAGAAACCTTTTTAAAACCCTCCTCTCGAACCCCCATGTTTGCCAACTATTACGCGGTCCGCAACAATAGATTAAACTCGCCGGTACCATTATATACTACAAACGTTCACTTCACTGCATCCCTCTCAACCCACCCCCTACAACGTACATCGAGGCATAGGCGAGTCGACTCGGCTTCACTGGCCACCCACTGATCACCCTCATTTCGGCCTACCCGTCCCCTGATATTTCCCGATCGCTAATTCATGAAGATCTTCAAGCCCTCTTATCCCTAGGAGATTCTGTAATTCTGACTGGCGACCTTAACGCCAGAAATACTGTATGGAATTGTAATTTCCTCGAGTCTGAACACCTAGCTCAGATTTCGAACGAGATTTCTTCAGTCGTAGACGCCAAGCGCTATTGACCGTCTAAAGGAACACATACGAACCGCTGTTTGTAACAGCTCCCGGCCGACACCGGCGACAGACTAACATTGCTGGAGCCTACCGGAGGATATGCGTGCCCTTCTAACGGAAAAGAACGCAGCTACACGTGCTTACGACTCTTACCCTACCGACGAAAACCGCCGTTTCCTGCGGGCCTTACAGAGGGCCAAAAAAATGCGTATGGACGAGGTACGTCAAAGTCGATGGAAAAAGCTCCTAGAAGGGCTCAAACCCACCCACTAAGCCTTCTGGCAACTAACCCGTTCTCTCAAGTGTTGCGCAAATGCCTCCCCTCAACCGACCCAACCGCACCCCAGCATTTGACGACGAGGAAAAGGAGGAATGCGTGGCCGACTGCCCCGAAACCCAGTGCTCCCCCAGTTTAGAGCCGATCGACCCAACCCACCTCCTCCATGTGGACTCCAAGGTCGAATTCAGAGCAACCCTCTCGCCCTCCGACCCTCCTCTGCGCCGGTCACCTCAAAGGAAGTAGAATCGCTCATAAAGGGCTTTAAGCCCCGCAAAGCCGTGTCAGGCCCTGACGGTATATCCAACAAGGTGTTTAAACAGCTTTCTGCACCCTTCATCTGTCTCCTGGCTGCAATTTTTAACGCCGCTCTGACCAATTGCATCATTCCGCAAAAGTGGAAAAACTGCACAATCTCGTAGTGCCTGATTGTCTCGTGCACATCATTCGAG
The DNA here is from genome assembly GCF_003589595.1 of Hyposmocoma kahamanoa. Classification (NCBI taxonomy): domain Eukaryota; kingdom Metazoa; phylum Arthropoda; class Insecta; order Lepidoptera; family Cosmopterigidae; genus Hyposmocoma; species Hyposmocoma kahamanoa. Next base: position 13,506,455 of record NW_020654466.1, on the reverse strand, counting down.
ACTTTTTATCGAATCGCTCTTTCCTCTACCAAGTCGTGGGCGCACTCTCCTTCCCTCACCCCGTAAGAGCTGGAGTCCCGCAAGGCTCTGTCCTCTCGCCCCACCTATTCTCCCTATACACTAGCGATATCCCGAAGTATCAGTCAGTAAATCTCGCCCATTTTTGCCGACGATACTGCGCTGTATTATTCGGCACGTAGCTCTCCCATCTACCACAACACGTTTAGGCAAGTGGTTTCGCAGATGGAGAATCGAAGTCAATCCCTTTTATTTTACGGGTTATGAGCCTTCATCTCGCCCTTTGTTAGATGGCATTAACTGCGTCCAACCCCATCGGGTTGGTGGCGCAGTTAAGGCCATCAGCGGCCAACTGTAAAATATCCTTGACAAAAAAAGTTAAATGGTAAAGTACGTCAATTACAAGGATCGCCAATTCCGAGTATTTCGTCAATTCCGATTATATCCAAATCCATTCTAAGGATGTTTTATAGTAGAACAAATAAAATTTTAAATATGTATGCAAGTTTCAGTGTTCTTGAGAAGCTCTTGAGTACCGGGATCGACTCGAAGATTGGTAAATATAGATATAAGCTTGTCAATTAAAGCTGAGCGCTGAATATTACAATTGGAGTAAACAAATAAATGTGGTCCAGTGTTTGATCCGACATTGAAGTGTGTTGATAAGACAACATTTTCTCCCTGTATATTACTGAGGTTTGCAGAACCAAGTTTTTTCCCAATAACTTGATTAATTGAAGCATACCAGGAGCCTTTGTGTATTTTAGTTTTGTCCCAAAGAGCAGACCACACAAAGAGAATTTTTGACCATAGAAAACTCACAGGCTGATTTTTTTATCAATAGCCAAATTTTTACATTATGATCGTTGATGAAAATATGACTTAAGTGTTTTTTTTTTTATTTTAGTATCACCCAGTACTGAAGTGTTAAAATGTAACCTCACAAACTTATCCAAAAAAAAAAACGGCCACACTTTAGACACTCTAACGGACAACACTTCGGCCAATGCAATTGTAACATAACCCCGCGCCTCAGCTCCGCCGATCGCCCGCCCGCCACTCGCTACGTACTCGAGGTCAGTGCGGCAAGGGATCAATAGCGCGTGCTAATTATTCTTAATTAAAAACTTAATAACCTATAACATAACACCTTCAATTGTTTAAAAAAGAAATACGTAAATAACATCTGCATTACGTATTTGTTTTTCAAGACTTAGGAAAGAAATTAAAATAGCCAAATCGACTTACTTTTATTTCTACACCACAGCAATTAGAACTTATTTTCGATCTTTGAGATACGTGAGACAAAAGTACAATTTGACGACCTCGGCGGCCAAACGATTCTCGATAGGACCAATTTGAGAAAACTTCTCTGGTACATTATTATTATTTAATCTGTCTTCCGTCAATAAATTCGAAAAGGTTTTCGTATTCACCGCCATTCCCCTAATAACCTATGATGCCCTTGACCTGAGTTGACCCCTCGCTTCAGCACGGCTTACCAATTTCTTGTTTTGATTTCGCGTAATTAGTAAGTAGTCTTGTACCGCCCGCCACCACGTACCGTTGTTGATAAGAAACATAAGTTGCAAATTTTCCCTTCATAATTTTACGAACTTAGGCCCGTCGTATTGTTTTTAATTTGACGGCTAACAGAACAGGACATGCTTGTGCTTTTTTAAAAAATATAATCCGTTATTAACCGAGTATAAGTCAATGGATGGACAAGTTATTTGGTTTTTAACGTGTGAAGATGTTACAAATTAGGGATAGCCTAGCCGTTGCATAACATTTAAATTCGTTTGAATATTGAGTGTCCTTGCGTTTTCGACTCCCAAATTGTGAAGGTGTGGAACACTTTCTACTCGGTAGTCTCTGGGCTCCTCGTAGACATCACTACTTAAAATGTAACATTGTATTGAACACGTGAGACGGAAATAGAGAGAGATGACACGCGAGCGTGACGTCTGAGCTCGCGACTGAAAATGAATGCGGTTGCGCTGCGGGATTCTCTCCTCGGGTGAAGCGGGGAGAATATTTCTATTCATCTGCCTGACTAACGTGTTGTATTGACTAGGTAATCAAACATTATCGATTACTATTTAAAAAAATAACTTTAATGTGAAAATTTGCCCCATATTTTTTTTTAAACATTTTTCAGTCTTTTTTTGAGTCTTTGAATGATATATGATGCGTATAAAAAGAATTTAGCTACTGATAAAAACACATCCTGTATAATGGACGCCATATGAGACAGATGTCCCCTCAACTCGTGACCATAGTTTTGAGGTAGCGAGAGAGGGCGGAAGGGAAGCTAGTATTGCCAGAATGTAAAAATGAAAGCGTTTTTAGTTGCGTTTTGTGTGCGTTGAAAAATAATTGAGATAAATGTTATTACATAAATAAATATAGACCTCTATATTTATTTATATAATAACATTTATTTCAATTACCTTTCCAGTTAACTAACTTGTATAATGAATAATAGCGCAACCAATTTAAAACGTTAATCCCTGTTTTCGCTTTATCTGATAAAAATTTATATGCCTATTGTCAACGTAAAAAACCAAATACCTAATTTTCGCTGTCGTTCTTTCTACATTTTTGTTTCAATCATTTGACAGAAAAAGAAAACAGAAAATCATTAGTATTTCATCGCGGTGTTCCTCTATTCATTTTTCTTCACAAAAAGGAACAAAAGTTTCGTATCAAACAATCCGTAACAAAAGGGGCCGTTTCTAATTACCCCCATTTTTAGATAAAATTTTTCGTGTGACCACTTGACTATATTAACTTTTACAGACACACCAGAGGTATATCTACTGTTAATATGATCGTAATTGCGATTATTTTTACCCCGACGGATTTTCTTTCTCAAATTTCGGCTATAAGCAAAAAAAAAAGAAAATCAGGTTTGTTATATTTCAGGCACGTACAGTTTAGGCTGTATTTGTAGAACCTTTAACAAATACCATCGAAGTTGCGCTAAAACAACATTTCTATAAAAAAAAGAGTTATATGTGTTATATGAAATCATTACGATATTTCAAATGTGATTGATTTTGAATAATTACTTACGAGTTTGCCTCACAAGCAACATGCAACCCTATGTGAAGAACCATAGAACTCTATACCCATGCTCGCAACAACGATTGCAAAAAAAATATAGTGAAACTTTTTAGTTTTTTATTGATAGATCAGAGAAATAAACAATAAAGATAACGATAGAAGAGCCAAATTTTTTTTTTTTCTAAAAGTTAGATCGTATAATCTGACTGATTTTTCAACACAGTCATGAGGAAAAATAGGTTTACTGCTGATAAGAAAAGGTTTTTTAAGACAATTTCACCGGTGAAGGTTTGAAGAAAACTTTTCCTTGAGTCTTGAACTAAATTAGGCCAATGTGCTTAGTTTTTTTAAGGATTGTGTTTTTAAAGCGAAAAAAATGTTCATCGCATTTTTTGTGCACAGGCAAATTAAGGTATGCTTGAAGTTGATGAGTCTTAAAAATGTTTTTTTTGTAATAATATCTTTGCTTTCATGATTATAACCACCAGTTTTATCTCTAGAAGTAAGATTATTTGTGCAGAACTCACCATTGTGGTAACCATGGATCTTCAAAACGGTTATCATTTTTAAGAGTCTATACAACTGGCTTTGGTTGATTCCGCATAACAATGAAAGTATTGAATCAATCAATTTAAAAAAAATATATAGTAAAATTGAGAATGTACACTGATTACTATATGGTGTGAAAATTGGATTCCTAAAAGTTTTCACGGTAAAAAAAAACACAAATTTACATCGAAATTTTACAGGAAAACCGCTATATTCAATACATGCTTTACCTATACCAATGATTTTTTTAATGTCACTTGAAGTAAATAGAGCACATACTGTATATAATATACATTTCGAGCTATTATCATTGACATACCTAATTATACAGAATGATGGTAACTTTTTAATTCCACATATTAAGTAAACACAGGAATCAAAGGTGACAATAATAATGTGCCAGACAACATTATTGCCTGGTCTCAAACTAGGGAATCCCCGTACCATGATGCTGCTCATGATGAGCAACGGAATTCACTCTGATGTACTTCCCAGTAGACTCAGACCAGAATCAATTTAGGAAAGTCCATTTCCCAAATTGATGCTACCGGGAAGCAAATCCGCAACCTCTGCATCCAGCGCCCACAGTGTAAACCATTTTGCCACCTAGAGCGTGAAAGATTCGTAAAGGTTTATAAAACGTCCTGTTATTTAAAAAAGTGTGACAAATCTCAGAAATTTCACCCATTTTGCACTGAAAGCACAACACAAGAAGATGAAACGTTAGAACATGTCATTTTCTTTTCATGTCCTCCATTTAACATTCAGCGACTGCTACTAATAGAGCGGCTCTTGAAAAAATATCAGACTATCCCGCTTTATTACAGGATATCTTTGCTTGACTAGGAAATTTGTATCCGAAATGAGTATATTTTTTGAAATCTTAAGTCCTTTTAGTATTTGTTATTACTATTTAATCCGTATCGTCGGTACGGTACTTGTTGTTTAGTAGCATAGTTTTGTTTTCTGTATATTTTCTTTCGTAATGACTGTTTGTACCAAATCAATAGAAAATAAAAACAGAACTGTTCACTGTTACTCACAAAGGTAGACACCGCATATTACGTACAATTATGTGCACGTACACGTAGCAAAATTGCAATAGACTGATTTTATTGATGTTATTTCACAGCACACCGCGTCTCATCTTGAGTAACTTGTGTAGCAGGCCATGTGGGCTGCCGGTGGGACACCTCCAAGCTTTACCAATAGACTGCTTGGTACGCCGTAATCCGACCAAAAATCAGACGGTTGTCACCACTAGGGACGAGATTTCGATTACGACCTGGATCAGTTGTTAGCAGAAGAGCCAAACAATTCGCTGTGTTCGCCGAACGCATTACTTATACTGTAGGCCTGCTGATGCAACCTTTGACTGGTCAGTAGTGCGATTCATGTAAGTTCAAGCTATCAAAGTATCGTTGAAGTTACGTAGTCGTTCGATCGAAGTCCTATCCAAAATGGGTATTCCCGTATCACTAGAACGAACGTTGATATGAGTAGAATCGAAACGTAACGACCAATGAACGACATCTTGGATTGTAAAATTTTACATTTAGTCGTCGAAAGTCTATTGAAGGAATTGTCAAAATTTTAGCAGAATACGTATGACTTGTGGATAAAAATATATAACAAAATACCTACTGACATAAAAAATGAACCAAATGACGATCTGTTCTTTAAAAGTTTAAAAAAATATTTAATGGATAAAAATTATTATACAATTGACTACTACATAAAGTATTAAATAATATAAATAATGTGTGTGACATTCACATACTAATTTAACGTAACGAATCAAGCTAGAAATGCTTACCTAATAATTAATTGATATTGAGTTTACTTTACATGAGTTTAATTACATGTCATTTCTGAAAAATCCTTGACTTATATGCATATTATATCCTCTCGACCTGCTAAATAAATTGACAAGTTTGTTTTCTCGTTTATCAATACTACTTTAAAATGTTTTTTACTATATAAATTAACTTGCAGTGCCCTATTCAGGGTCATGTACTACTCTAGTCGTAATGCCTGTAAACATTGTAACACCTGACTATGTACATGAGTCAATAAATGAATACAATACAATACAAATTCATATACCAAAATACGCTTTAACGACATTTGGATCGAACGACTTTAAATTTTGACTCGTTGACGTTCACAGTCACACATGAATACGAAAAAGCAGTTCAACAACTAAATCGCTACGATATAGTAACGGTTTCATTACGTGAATCACCCCCCAGGACTAGAAAAATCGATAATAAATTTTGATTCATACTTTTGGTACGCTGGCAATTCACATGGCCTGCTAGGTAAAATTCGATAATACATGGTGGCCTGCTGCACTTGGATTTTTATTGCCGGCGACCCATATGGTGCTGAGAGTGTAAATATTCTTATTTTTGTATGAAAGTAAAATGTGATGAATTATTAGAAATCATGAAACAAAAGTTGCTGTATATTAGTAATAAGGTCCTGCAAGTTTGTCAATATTTTACGAATAACCCTGTACCTATACATATTGTAACACTAGTCGAAGTGAAGAGAGTAAAGCTTTCTTGGCACCGACACGAATTGCAATCTAAGAACAAAATTACTCGATCCTTCCTCGACCGGTATACATGAAATTTGAAACTAGCTTAAAAATAATAACGCACACACTAACGTAACGTACTAGGGAACCCTGTGTCGTGGGTGTCACGGACACACGCATAGACAACAACTCACGAGAGACACAAATGTAGGCCATACAACTATTTCTCCCGGCCCGGGAATCGAACCCGGAACCCCTGCGCGGCAGTCCGGCGTGGCAACCGTTCGGCCACTGAGGCAGTTAACTGTACAGGTCATTTTAATTCATATTTTTAATTTCGACCTGTGTATTGAAATAATTGAGGTCAAATGTCACTAGTCCCATGTGCCTGTAATTCCATCAGCACCCTTAACCTTAAATACCGGAACGCAGTAATGCTCACATTACAACTTGGCGGCAGAAATAGGTAAGGTGGCAGTATTTCCCTAGACGAACTCTTTTACAAGGAGCTCTAGCGCTACTGAAATATCTGTTATATAAATAACTATAATATGTGTAAATAAATGCAGATCTATGATAAAAAATAAGCTAAATAAGAATAACTGCTGCGCTTCGGCAAAGAATCGATATTCCGCCCTGTATTATTATTAAGATTGCATATTGTATATCATTCTATCTAATATATACTAATTTATGTAGTGTTCGCTTGAGCAGGTGTTAAGATTATCCGATATACCTATGAGCGAACAGGGATCTAGTTCCCATTGCAATACGATTCTGCGTCAGCCCATTATATGTTTGGGTATAAGTCCCTAAGGGTTTAGACCACGTTGCTCCAAGGAAGGTTGTAGAATTACAAGCGATTGAATACGAACAATAGGAACTTGATAGAGTTGAAGCCAAAGCCAAACTGTAATGTAAGTAAGTATCACTGCTAATCATCTTGTAATCCTAAAAAAACAAAGGGCTGAGCGCCTTTGCTTGATATACTGGCAATCGCACTTTAGTGGCGAATTGCTTATCACTTAAGACAGGCGTTTATTTTTAATCATACATGTGAAAGATCATTCAAAAGTGTTTTCTTGATGTACTTTTTTTATAACGGGGCTGACATGTTCAATAACGATCAAAGCACCTAAATAAATAAAGATTAAGAAAAAAAAATAGAATTCTCTAATATTAGGTATGGAGGTTAGTTTTTTCTTGTAATATTATTCAGATATTTTCTGAACTTTGACAAATATGGGTGTCAATAAATAGCATTGTATATTACAACTAATTTATAAATGATATATATTTAATATGGGTAGTTGGCGCCTATCCTAAATAAAATAAGAGAAAAGTCGGCACTATCCATGCAGTATCCATAAAAATCTGTGTAGTAAGCGCCATCTAGTTGGTTTGTTTGTTATCACTTGAAATTAGAGTAGCTTTGATAAATTGCAGCTTGTTAAAAATAAATTAGTTATAAATTAGATTTTTTTTCCATTCCTCTAAGGTTATTTTGTACTCGTCGCGACATCGCCATCGGGCGTACCAAAAGCAGAAAACAAATAAGTAATGAGAATAGACACTCGCCTCCCCTCCCTAGCTTTATATACCGCACCACGCCCCGCACATTGACAGAACGAGAACAAGGCTATCGACGAGCCGTTTTCGCTCTAAGACGGCTTTGATATTTGAATATAGTTTTCATTTTTTCATTACGAAATTTGTACGTTAATATATAACATCATTTTACGTTACTATTTATAATAGTCGTGAATTGTGCAATGTACGGCTGTTTATAATATAATCATCTAAACGGGATAAAGAGAGGGTTTCTTTAGTTTTTTGAAAGATGAAACAAAGTAAGTAAAAAAAACTTATGTCTGAGATTCATTCAGTTATTGTTTTCTTTAATGCAGATATATAATACAGATTTATTTTATCAATATAATAAGACGCCATAACTTGACTAGACGTGAGCTAGAGAAGGGTTCTCGAATTTTCAATTTGTATTGCCGATAAAATATTACGTAGTGAATATACCTAATTATTAACTAGATAATGATAAACTAGGACGTGCAATTTCATATACTTTGGTTACCTTATTTAAAGGTACCTGTCCAAAATATAACATTTTAAGTACTTTAAATTTTTAAAATAAATCTTCAATATTATTCCAGTTAGTGAATTAATGAAAAATATAATATTATATCGATATGAATACGTAATGAACATGTGTAATTGTTAGGATTCTATAATTGAATTTTAGATAACTATTGCCGCCCGGACCACGTAACGTAAATAAATAGTACTAGCAAGTGATGGGTAACCCTACCACTTCACGCACACATTTGCGCGTGTGCAGATAGCGCCTTGCTGTATGTGGTAGTAGTAGGTAAATAATTTTTGACTGTTGTATGGAGTGTCCGGGGTGTGCCAATAGATGCTAAATACCCGATTATGCTGTCTTATATCGCGATTAGCAGTCGTCTTGAGTTATTGCCTCGAACTGCCTCCGTAGCAGAACGTGACTACCACGCAGAGGTCCCAGGTTCGATTCCTATCCCATCGAATATTTGTATGGCCTACATTTATTTCTCTCGTGAGTTTGGTTGTGATTTGTGGTTGTCTATGTGTGTGTCCATGTCACCCGCGATACAGGGTCTCCCTAGTGTGGAGCTATATTGAGTGTGTGCGTTATTATTATTTTTCAGAGTCTACATCGCACATATTTGGTTTTTTTTTCAAACAAATCAACGTTTAGGGACGCGTAGAGTTGCTTGCATTAATATTAGATATAACTGTTTGATGTCTTTATTATCTCAGGCAGCCTTGTAATGACATGTAAATTATCATGTATATAAATTGCAATGTCAATTATGAAAAAAACATCAATTTATACCTTAGACTATGGAATTTTTTTTTCCATCCTCTAAGATTTACACACATAAAAACATCATTGTCTTATACAATTGATTTTTCGATATTCTCAATACTAGAGCTGTGAAGGAAATTCTTAAAAATCGAAACACAATTTTTCTTCAAACAAGGAATAAATGGGTTTTTTCAATTCGCTTGCTTCGTGTGTGCGTTTTTTTTATTCTTCCATCCCGGTAGTATGATTGTTCAATCCCAAAACACTATCATAAAATCTATTCATAATCATTCCAATTCTATTGATTACAGTTAGAATTTTATAGAACAATGTAACAAGACAATAGTGTCTATCTCATCTCAATCTCAGTAGTACTTGAACAAGTACGAATCTGATAGTTCGATTGCAATCTAAAACTTGATATCGTATCTGAATCTATTAGATAACAATTGTTGAACATGAACAATTTTGTAACAATTACAAACAATGGATTACTATACTAAAAGTATTCATAATGTCGTACCCTTTGGTATTATAAATCACATGACTGTGATCATACATTAAAAGCTTTTATCACATGAAAGTCATAAAAAATAATATGAACTTTATGAAACATATTATTATATATAATTATGTTTTGACACTGCTCGAATACTCACTCATTATGGTCTTCAGAAAGTCTTAGTCTCAAGATGCCATCGCACTTCACTTCGTTTTACGATTCTTCTTTCTCTGTGCACGCTGTTCGTCTCTGGAACTCTCTCCCAGTTACGATTGGACAAGCGCAATCGTTAAACATATTTAAAAACCAAGTTAAGAAGTAAATATAATGTGTTATTTAACAATTTCTATGTATAAATGTGTAAATGTAAATGTGTATGTGTAAATGTTTAGCGCTTTTATTCATTAGTCTCTCTCCATCCGAAGGCTGCCTGGAAGAAATCGCTGTAAGCGATAAGAACGCTAATTGTTACCCTGCTAATGTGTTTAATGTTTGTCCTATAATCTCTCTTTGCCTGTGGTGCTAACAATGAAGAATGTTCTATCTATCTATGTCAAATTTTATAACTGCCCTCTTTAAGCATAAAAACAATTATTGACTAATTTCGCTCAAAGAATCTTTAAACCTCTTTCCTGAAAAGTTGTCATTTTGCAGATGTGACCTAATTACATAAAGGGATATTAAAAAGCTATTGTTATTGTTATTGTTGACTTCAAAAAAGGAGGAGGTTCATAATTCGTCTGCAATTTTTTTTTGTTTGTGTGTTATGCGATTACTCCGATATTTGTGAACCTCAGTATTGATCCCATTCAAATTTAACAAATATTCCACCTCTAAGGGCGAAAAATTAGGGGATGAATCCGGTTTATACCCACTTTTCGTTAACCGATTCGATAAAAATTTGGCACATAAATGTAATTCCAATGAAAATAAAAGACAGCAGACTTTTGAGATCCGATTTTTTTTAAGTTATAAATATTTGTAATCAAGTAATTAATAAATGAGGCAGATCAATACAGCCGCTTTGTTATATCATTTCTAAATACTGGTTTAGTTTTGAAATATGTTTTGTTTACTGTATTTTTTTTACGATAAAGTGACGAGCCGAACAAGTCGTGCGCGTGGTGGTAAGCGACACGCCTGAGACGATGTGACCTTTTACATCGTCATCCCACCTTTTTATCGCCTTTTCTCAGATTCGTGGCCACTTCATTTTTAAATTTTGAATCGCTCTTTAGTAATTAATTTTGCCTCGCCATTCTAATTTTGTTTCGTTCCATCGTCACTCTCTGCTCGAACGCGGCAGCGTACAGTGTTGTTTAAATTTCAATTGCATCTAATTTTGATTCCTTTACCAGACTTGTAATAGGTACTACTGATCATGTGTCAATTGTAATATTAATTTTAATTCAGTATAACTCGGTACTTTTGGGGTAAGTGTCTACTTTATATTCATCCATAAGCATATCCGTATGTAATTAAGTTAGGGTGTGTTTTGTAGAATTGTACCTGTTTTTATATTCCTTTTTTGTTACAGCCTTTTTTCTCTTTACCAACAACTTAATAAACTTCCATGGACATGAAGTTTTCTTATTTTATTGGCGTGAGCTTGGTCACGGCTTATTAAAACCGGAAGGCATTAACGCTCACATTATTGTGTACTGACGGAAAATTTAGGTAAGGTGGCAGTGCTACTGCTAGTGTTTTACTTCTTGTATCGTACAGTATATCGACGTGAGAAGAAACCTCTTAGTAAACGATGTTTTGATAGACACCACGTCATATATCATAATAATTCCGCCTCATGGAAAGTACGTGTTCTGAAATAAAAACCATCTCTGTCCGCCGTCGCATGACGTAAAAAAGAACATACCCTGGTAATCCGTTACCGTTAGGATAAGCGAGATTAATATATTATGAATAAAATGTTAAAAGAAGCCATCCCATTGTACATGTTTAACGCTTTTAAGCACGTCTCTATGAATCCAGTGTCATTTTATATATTTCTGTGAAAGACAAAAGTTCAGGTACAATCCTTTTGATAATAATCCATTACCCAGACAATTTAAAGGATTACGTGAAGTTTGTTAAAAATACAAATTTCATTCATCCCTGGATTTATAATGAATGGCTAACAGCTTTTATTTCATATTTTAAACTTTAATAATGACTTCGGTGTATTATGGAGTTTACAAATAATACTTTTTCCGACTGTCTGTATAAATCTGAATCAAAAGTGTATTGGTTCCTATTGCAAATCACAAACAAATCTCCAAAAGTAATAAAACTAAAACCGTGTTAAGAGGCTTCGGAGTTATAATAGTATTTTATCAACATACATATCATAAACCCTCTATGATGCGTTCAAAAACTGCAAATTACGACCAGGGTAAAGTTAAACTGTTTTGTTAAAAAAAATCTTATCTGTGAAAATGTTATTGTTGTACAAATTCGATTTTATTATTATATTCAAATTTGGAACCTCTGAAAGACAAAACAATTTGATTTGACCTCAATTCTAATATCAGTCGAGATAAAGTTGTATTCGAAATGTAATGTCTACAGCAAACAATTTTGACAAATTTCAGTTACTTGACATCGAACGATATGATAGTTGGGCCGACTCTAGTTTGTCTATGAATTAAAAAAAAACTACGGTTGCGTGACACACGTGAGAAAACTTTTTATAAGCCGCCATTTCGCCAGTCGTAACATGCGGTTCCCGAACACATCATAGAGATCTTATACTGGCTTATAATATGTGTATAGATAAAACAGTACATAATTAGGCATTAAAACACTCGTGTGATGTTTTTATAACCCACACTCGTATTTTAATGTCTTTCATTATGTAACAGTCACATAAACTACTATTATGCAATCTTTTCATAATAAGGGTCCTTAAAGTCGATTACCGTGTTAACCTAAGTAAGAGATACGAGATTTTAAGACCTAATTATGTAATGATTGCATACAATACTTTGTAACGAGTAAATTAAAATAATGAAATAAAACCAATATTAAAGATTATTTTGTTAACAATTCACGACATCAAATTCAAACGCAAGCCAAACAAACGCTACAAAGCAAAACCAAAAAGATTTTATTCTATCTCTTTGGTTTTTAATCAATCAGTAGAGCATTTGAGTAGCGTCATAATTGATATTTTATATTGTTTTAAAAGAATTCTTTTATGCCAAATGGTTACGCCTTTGTAGCTTTTAAGTAATATTTTGAGATATCATTTAATAAAATAATTTGAATTTTAATAATTTCTCAAATATAATGATGTGATTCTGTTCACTAACACAATGACTCGTTTATGGATACTCTTTTAATTCATGTTTAATGTGCAAAAATACGACGTTCTTTTTTTGAAATTTATTATAGTTCTATGTACAGAACAAGAATGAAATTTTTCACTTCAATAGCGAGTAAATAGACAATTTTGGTTCAGAACTAAAAAGAGGTCCTTTGTGATATGGTATATTAAATCATAATTAAAAGTCAACCGTGACCATGGGACCTGTAAAGGGCCCGAAACGTCGGTTTGTTTGAAAAAACAAATATACGCGATTTAAATCCGGAAAAATAGTTTCATTTCATAATTAAAAGATTAAAGTACAGGAGTAGAAAAAAACATTTTCTCAAATAAGCTCGGTAATGTTTGCATTAATGTCAAAAAAAGAACAGGGAAAGTTTGCAAAGTATGTATGAAAATCCATTACTGGGCATTTCTCTAAACTTTTAAATATATCTACTAATAAATGAACTATGTAAATAAGCAAAAGGAAAACTCATACAGCCAACTGCTAAGTGTTTGTAATTGCATCGTAAATTTATCGCATTTTTTTAAAAAGGCGGTAAAATAAACTAAAATGCTTTTGTATTCCTTTCTGTTTTTTGGATTGTTTTCCATGTTGATCGCAAAAATAAATTCTAGTGAGAAGAGCGCTAACGAAAATACCTACAAATGCTATGTCCAATATTACTTGTAATTTTAATTAATATATATTTATATAATATACTTCTATTATTTTCTCACAACGTTTGAGAAAATCGGAAGCTTCGGCGGGAACGGGGATTGCTTGACTCGTATAAAACACGGCCTCGCTGGCGCTCGGCCTTGTTACTTATACCTACTCGTCCAGCAATCCCTTATTTTCCGGCCTCTGCAATAATGTACTATTATGCTACTTACATTACGCGAGTAGAAATCGAAGATTTCACTTTGAACTTTTACGTCAAATATACAAAAATTAATAATAATTTACAGTACCACTTACGTAGTCACAAAAAGTTAATGAAAAGAAATAAAAGCAATTACGTAGCAGAGTTCATTTCGGCCCAGGGTTGCCTCATATTTTTTAATTTATTCGATACATCCAGCGCTGTGGGCGGCCGATAGGCCCCACTGGGGTGGTTTATTTATCACTACACAAAATGCTACGCTTTATTCTTAAATTAAAGAATCCATAGGTAGTTGTGCACGATGGTGACAAGCGGTTAACTACAAGTATTATGGATAAATTTTCCGAGCGACTCCCGGATAAACCAAGTTAGGAAACGCTTGTTTTTAGTTTATTTTTGGCCTGTGTGTTCTGAGTGATGCTCTTAAATTTTAATTTCGTGACTCTAGCTACCTACTCAAAATATTTGGCTATTGCTTTTTATGACCGTAAGTAATGGGACGAACAAGCTGTGCGCCTGGTGATAAAAGACACGCTTGTCCATAGCAGTTGCAGTGCCACTCAGAGCAGAAAGTCGCAAAGAACTAAGGGACACTACCACTGTGCCTGTCATTCTGAGAAATACGTTGACAAGTTTCATGTGCGTCACTCCGAGTCTATACAAATATAAAAAACTCGGACCCATTTCGGATGTCGCTTGTGCACTAAGCCCGATTCGAATCCGAGAAAATGCGAATATCGTTTGTACGCCAATAGATACAATAATCCCTGTGACATTTCGGACCGTCATTTCTCGGATTTGGAACTAGATACGAATTGGACGTACTGCGCAATCGCTCTGGGGCATTACCATGAACTGTTATTACGATTCAGTTTAGGACCTAAAATGAATCGTTGTGAGACAGCGCTACATGAAGTGTATATCACTATCCCGCTTTTTTGCCGTTACGAACCTATAGGTACTGAAATTTTAATAAGAGTTCGTGGTAAGGCCCCTGTTTATCCTTCAAAACCGGAACGCAATAATGCTTATATTACTGCTTAGTGGCAAGAATAGGTAAGGTTTATTTATTTATTTATTGCTCGAAATCAAATAATCAATGTGTTTAGCTAATACGAAATTTTTATTGTAAACTTTTGCACTCTTTTTGCTAAATCGACGCGTTTCTGGTAAATTATTGTTAGCACTCAAAGAAAGTGATATTTCTCGGGGAAGACGTAACAAATCTCCAACCTTAAACCCTTATGCATTCTAGACGAATAACTTAAACGCAAATGGTGAAGAAAAAAAAGATCCTCAACTTTACAAGGTCGTATTTTTGTTACAGTACTCTACCGTGTGGTAATTCCCACACTTTACACGCATACTTGAGAAAGCTTGAGGTGTGTAAATAAAATAAAACCTGGTAATGGCGTCGTTACATTTACTTATTTATTGTCGACTATGAAGACAGGACGTAACGTGGCGGTGAAGGGATGGAATTATTTTTTGTTTAGAATTTGAATATTGCTTATATATGTTGTGGGTGTGGAACAAGTTCTAGCTGACGTCTCAGCAAAAATCGCTGACATATTGTTAAATGACTTCAAAAAAAGAGGAGGGTATCAATTCGCATGTATATTTATGTGTGTATGTTAGGCGATTACTTTGACATTTGTGATTTCAATAATTCTTTGTTTGTTGGAAAGGGGAGACCTAAGTAGTGGTTCCATTCAAATTTGGAGAAAATATTCCACCACACTTTCCGTTAATCGATTTCAATAAAATTCCACGAACTTTTGTGGTTTGTTCTTTTATGACAAAGTTATAATAATTTCTCATCATTCTATGTAATCAAAGTTGATGACCCTGGAAATGGTCCTATCGGTTTCTAATTTATTAATTAACTTCCGAAACTTTTAAAATACTTATAAATTTATGACATGCGTAAAACGGTCATTATCGAGTAAGTGTTTACTGCCTAAGCCATTCCAGGTTTTATTATTTCAGTATTCAATTCATGAAATATTTTATTTTATGATACCTTGGTATAGCGACGGGACGAACAAGTCGTGTGCCTAGTGGTAAGCGACATACCTGTCCGTAACAGTTGCAGTGCCACTCAAAGCTTTAAAGATCTAGCTCTAAAGATCTGAGGGGCACTACCACTGCGTCCGTCACCTTAAAACATAAGTTGTCATGTCCCAAATGCCTGTAATTTCCCCAGCAACCTTGCCCATTAAAATCGGATCGCACATTACTGCTTGACGGTAGAAATAGGTAAGGTGGCAGTACTTCACTGGACGTAATCTCACAAGGAGCTCTACTGCTACTAAACTACAATTCAAGCATTTTCATTGTGTGATATTTATTTTATTATTATTATAAAACACTAAACACATAAGTAGGTACATAAATAATCATAGCCATAAATAATGTAATTGTCAACATTTATCTCAGAATAAATCATGTCTCAAAACAAAACGATACCTGGAATCCATTTCATATCGAATACTATCATATTACCATTCGAACCGATCAGTAATCTACAATCAATATGAATCATTGAACATGACTGAATCTCTTATGAGTCCAATCATTCCGTACGTGCTCACACATTGCGTCCAAGGGAATGATTTTGTAATGGACGTTATGTGCCTAGACTCCCCTGCCAATTGCGCCTGAGGCGTCGGAATCCCTATTCTGATATTATTCGTCATACATTGACGAGTTTTTTAAAATTTAGATGCATATTAAGTATAAAGATTTAGTAATGTGCAATAATATTTAGATCGCATAATAATAAAGACAGATTAGTAGGTATGTGAATTGTATATATTATGTGCTGCTATGGAGTTCTTAGGTTTTTGCGATTGTTACTTAAAGGACATAAATCTATTTTATCAAATCTTAATCGCGTTTATTTGTTTTTTTTTAAACATGACTGACATGGTGAAGCAGTTAGCCATGATCTTGGGACCTGCGAAATTGAGTTATTAACATATCTGAGATCATTGAAGCGAGATTTACAACCTCCTCTATGACTTTTTTTAAATATCTTATTTAGTTAGTTATAATTATTAATACAAAAATCGAATACTTAGAAAAAATTCCTACGATCCGGCCGGATTCCAACCGACGTTTTCTAGCGAAGCGTGTCATACGCTATGCCAACTAAGCCACGGAACGAACTAGCGGATCTCACGAATTTTTCCATGGGTTTGTTTGTTGGATATTTTGTATTTGGTTTTCAACGGCTTTTTAGCCGTAGCGCCACCTATGAGAAAATATTTCGTCACTCACTTAGATACCTTTACAGCTACCAGCCCTGGCTAGAGATGTCGCTATTAACTTCTTATTATATCGCTATTATCTTATTTACTTTGTTTTATTTAAAAATCAGCGTAATTGACTTTTACCAGCAAAACACTTTAGGTGCCAATATCTCGAAAATTACCGACATACAAATGCGTTAGTTATGATAAGGAAAACAGTATAGCCACAGATTACTTATGGTATAGCCGACGATGTGGTCATGCGTACTTGATTTTTTTTCAAATCACCAAAAACATCAAAAGCATTAAAATTCTCCGATAGTCGAATGTTAACCAACGAGCGGATATTTGGCAGGAGAATAGGAGCCATCGATTCGAACATCGAGGTCGAGTGGTTCTGAATCGGGCAGGACGGTACGAGACAGGACGCGACAGACGTGCCCTGAGTGCGATACTGCGCAGATCGCATTTATTCGATGACGTGCCATCAGGGAACTGGACACGTGGCCCGAGAGACTAAATTTATTAGTCTAATAGACACTAGGTACATTTATTTTCTTTCTAATTATATATTAGTCAGATAGTTTCCCAATAATAATAAATAAAAATCGTAACATAACACCTACGAGTTCAAGTTATTTTAAGACACAAAAGAACATTGATTTACCACATAATTCATCATCAGCTTACACGCATCCACATAAGCCTCTCCTTGAGCACGCTAATTCCCCCGGACCTGTGCCTCCCGCATCCAGCTGCTGCCAGCCACCTTTCTCGGGTTGTCAGTCCATTTCGCCGCAGGGCGTCCTACATTACGTTTCCTTTGACATGGTCGCCACTCTACAACAAGTTTGCTCCATGGGCCATCAGCCCTCGTGCAAGTATAAAGCGCTGTATCCGACCAAACATTAAAGCATACATAGGAAATGAAACTATTTTTCCGGATTTAAATCGCGTATATTTGCTTTTTCAAACAAACCGACGTTTCGGGCCCTTTACAGGTCCCATGGTCACGGTTGACTGAGGTGGTACAGTCTTCAACCAGTTATGTCTAATATTAATGCAAACCACCCTATTTTTTCACTATAGTTACAATAGTTATTAATTAAATACCTTATTTTTAATTTTACAACGAAAACATTCCAATTTACGCTACATTAAGTTTTACAAATTATTTTATTGAATGAATTTTTATTAAGTTTAATTTATTATTAATTATTAATAGAAATTAGAATAAACTAAAACATATTAATTAGTACTGCAGTCTTATGTCTGTTTGGGATTTTTCATTAGAGGAAATACTGGATCCCAAACTGGTGGTACGGAGAAACCATCTTCCCTGTTGAAATTTAGGATGTTTTTTAATTTCAATGGCCTCTCGCAGCATCCTGGGTAGATAACGGACTTCTTTTGCAAGGACCTGGGGTTTGTCAAACTTCATTGAATGTCTAGGTTTATCCATGACAAGCTCGCAGACTGCAGACTTGTTTACGCGACGGTGTTTGATATCAGCTATATGTTCTATGACGCGGGTACAAATACTTCGCTTGGGAACATGACCATGACCATGGGACATGTAAATGGCCCGAAACGTCGGTTTGTTTGAAAAAACAAATATACGCGATTTAAATCCGGAAAAATAGTTTCATTTCCTATGTGTAACAATCGGGAAAACCCAAGAACTCGATATTAAAGCATACAATTATATTGAAGATATATTATACATTTACTCATATGCGGCTTAACGAATTAAACTAAGTGGAAGTTTTTTGATAATATCGTGCACACATGAGTTTAATAAGTCTGTTATTTCTTTTCTTTCTTCCGTGGCTATAGTCAATTTCATTGACAATAATTGTCAAATGTAACTAGATGTCAAGACACTGGCGACCATCGCCATTATTTTTATATTATTCTTACGAAATTGACACTGGCATAAGCCTAATGACCGCCTTTACAGAAATAATAATATTAATTTGAATAATGTCAGTACTGTACACTATGCATGTTATATTATTATTATGGCAAATAAATTTATTATTTATTTATTTAAAATAAAGACAAATATCAAATATAAGATGAAGTTAGGGATTATTGAATTCGAATACTGTACAGTATATTTTGCCTTCAATTTGTTCAATTGTTATATTTGTATCTCCAATATGTGCCCCTTTATATTTTACGTTTATTTTATTAGCTGTTTTTATCAACCTAAAATTCATGACTTTTGTTTTAGCTAATTTGATTTTTAAAATTATTTTCTTCAAGCCATTCTATTAATGATTTTACGCTGCTATTTATTTCGTTTTATTTCTTCCATTGGGTGATGGGGTGCTATAGGCATTAATATGCATACATTAAGAAAAGCAATGGTCCCAAAATACTGCCTTGCAGTACTCCATACAATATGACAACAGTACGCTTTACCCTTTTATCAGATATAATACATCCATTGTGCACCTTAAAGCTCATAAATCTTTTTTCCAAAATCACAACGTTATGTACGATAAACCGTCGTTAAAAACAGCTCCCAAAAATTTTGTGCTCAGCTTTTCGTTTGTATTTTTTGTACAACTATACAATTGTTTGTCATGTATCCGGTTACAGATTTATGGCAGTGGAGCCGTGACCGCCGAAACGCAGTCGGAAACGATTCCTACGTAAATAAGGGCAAAACGGCAGCAATCTCGTAAAAAATATTATCTCTGTTATAGTTTGAATATTGAAAAGAAAAGGCCAATAGTTGGAAATATTTGATTCTGTTCCGAAATGAAACAGTGTTGTTTTAAAACGTGGCTTTGTTGAATTGTTGGAAAATATTGTTCGATTTTTGGATACTAATCGGATAAAAACAACAATGTTAAAAAAGATAAAGCTAATCATAAGACTGATTGTGTAAGAGTAGTTTTATAAAAAAAGCCGAGTAAGATATTCGATCAATTAGAGTTAGAAGCACTTTAAACAGCTTTAATCAGAGACTCGGGAAAAGAACAGTTTTATTTAAAGAAACAAAAAAGAAATGCTTATTGATCTCTTTTCTACCCGTTCAAACCGCGTTTTGTTATACAAACTAAAAGAAACCGATCTCCGGTAAGAGAGCAAACCCAATAAAGTTCGGTTTTGTCGGAGGCGGCACACAAACCAAACCAGACTTATTTCACCATTTCGCCGTAACGTGAAAATCGAGTTTCAAGTGTTCGCATCTACGTCAGCATATTGCAGGTTCGCCTTTTATTATGAAGTCCTATTTTGCACTGACATTTTTCGAACGAACGTCGTCGATTGGATTTTTGAAATGTGTAAATTCGATAACAGTGACCCCGTGTGATGTGAATGTTCTATATTGGGAACTGGATTTTCGAGATTTAAATGCTGTTTATTTATTATCTGTTTCAATTATTGCACGTTTGATTACTCTTTATGTCGCTAGAAAAATTTTAAAGGGTCATCCTACTTATTTTTCTAAATTCAAAATGGATTCATTAGTTTTTGCGCTCAATTTTGTGAATGCGCTGAACCGATTTTATAACGATGTTTTAGAAAAATAACAAGTCCGAGTAAGTATTTTATTTACTGATTATTTTCTTTCAATTTTAAAATTTTATAGCTCTATAAATATAAAGCACCTATTTATATGTACTTTTTGAGTTTTTTTGATTTTTGAGTTTATGTAATTAGTTAAACTGAACGAGTCGTAGTATTAAACATTTAACAATTTTATCTATTTTATCCTTTTATGAAAGTACTCTATTCGTTTGTTGTTATAATTGACACAAAGATTGAATAAACTCAATGGAAAATTGGATTTGAAACAGCGATTTTTTTCGCCTAACGCGCTAATCGCTCTCCCATCTGAACTACGGAGCGAGTCAGCAGACCTTAAGAATTTCTCTATGTGCTTGTTTCAGATCCTTGTTTTGGTTTTAATGGCTTTGCAGTAGACCCACTTAAATTATCTAATTCAAGCTGAGCCGGTTCGAAGGATTTTTTAGTTTGTTCGATCTTTGTATCAATGATTGCCTCCGCATCCGAACGGTTATCACGCTGGTTTACACGATACACGGTTTCCCTAGTGCGGGCCTATGAGTATGTGCGTCATTATTATTAATTATAATTTATCTGTATTATTTCTTAGAAAACTCTGTAATGAGAATTGAGGTACAGTAAAAAAAGTTACACCTTTCAAGAGATATATAGCTGTGTTTATATACACTTATCTACTTGAATGGCTAGTTCACACTTTGCTTATCAATAAATATTGTACGGCTCATGTCCACTTGGTAAAAATGTGTATTAATTGAAATATACTATAAATATTGTTGTTGTTTCCTTTTTAAAAATAACTATATTTTTGGATTCATCGCTGACTGACCAGGAGACATTCTCTTGATTTAAAAATATGTCTTCACAAAATATCACTAAAATATCTACGTCGAAAAAAGAACATTCTCGTCATTTGTACAGTTGCCACGTTTTTAAGTCTCAATTCGATTCTTTCATAATTTCGAAGTCGGTTAAAAACATAGTCGAAAAAAATTATTACACTTGTCTAGCGCTGTCAAATATGTTCGATTTGATGATTAAATGAACCTAATGAAACTTATAGTTGTATCATCGTATTATCAAAATTCAGTTTTCGTCAAAAATCTAATTCGTCGCATTAATGTCGAATATCATAACGTGCGTGGATATTGCTTTTGAGATAATATGCTTGTAAGTATTGGACAAAATTATACCATTTAATGTCAGTTACTTGTAATATTAATTGTGACAAAAAATAGTATATAGCATCATAAAACTATATAACATTTCATTTATTGGTTCTAGAGATATCAGTGGAATAAGCTACTCAGAAGTAATTTTGTCCTTTTGTAGATAGCGTTTGTTATCAAAGTGACGAATTTAGTCCACATTAGGCCACACTGCCTCGTTTTCACCCGATTTCGTAAGCGACATTCTGATCTCTACTGCTTCTGACCCCTCGTTGCTTGTTAAGTGCTTAAAGTTTATGCCGATCTTGAGTTACTGAGAATAACAAAAACCGTGCGCTATTTTCATCCGCCATGATTTTTCGAGATTACCATTACTTTATCTATATTGCAGTCGCTATAGTGTACTGGTTTCCATCCCATGTCAAGCTATCGATGTATTTTAAGCATTTATATTTCCGTTGTTTGGTTTGCTGGTGAGTAAACTATACTGAAGAAGGAGTATATAAAGTTAATTTTCTCTGATAGAACCCGGGTACTACTGTTATCAAAATATATTAATACATACATTTACGTATTTCACGGTTTCTTCCCGTTGCGGTTAGCTGAGACACGCCTTTCAATAGCTATGATCCTAACACACATCTTTCGTCTCATTAACACGCATCAATGCTTTCATATATGCTTGTCTGTCCCTTGTACTCTTGACCTGGCCTTTCTTTAGGACGTCATCGAATTTCGTCATGGTAAGTTCGCCTTAGTTGTTAAGCGACTTACCGTCTCACTATCACCTTTTAAATCTGTTTCGTCAATATTTTTTAATTTATTCTCTCTACATGTTCGAACCATCTAAGCATCCCTTTCTTTATCTTTGTCACTGCATCTTTTTCCAAATACACATAGTAAAAATTGAGTTCCATTTGAATTAATTAGACGAGTATGAAACAAAATATCGTCGTTGTAAACCAAATTTATCATGTATCTTTCAGAAACATGTTCTTTCGCTATAGGAGAAATTGCAAAGTAATAACTTTGATTTGGTACGGTACATCGCTTACCAACTTGCCGTCTCACTCTCGCCTTATAAATCTGTTTCGTCAATATTGTTGAATTTATTCTCGTCGTCAATATTCTTTAATGTATTGTCTCTACATTTCGAAGCATCTAAGCATCCCTTTCTCTATCTTTGTCACTACGTCTTCCAAATAAACATAGTGAAATTAGAGCTTCATTTTCATTAATTAGACGGATACAAAACAAAATATCGTCTTTGTAATCTAATTTTATCATATATTTCAAAAACATGTTCTAAGGTGCTACTTTCGCCATGGGAGAAATTGCAAAGTAATAACTTTGATTTAGTACAGCGCATCGCATTGTGTATTTAAAATTTAAATTCAACTGTATGTCACTATCGAAAGACGGTCCACAATCTAAATTATAAAGCCCATCGTTCTATTGACTGCACTTCTCGAACTAAAATCTAATACGGGAACCCTTTTTTCAGATCTACTGTACCAAAGTTTATGCATGAAGTAGCTGATTTTATTCTTTATTTGAAATGGGTTGTTTATTGTAATGTCAGTACTATTACCACTTAAATTTATTCAGAGACCATAGAAATGTTCTTTATTAAAAAATAAAGCGAGTTGAAATGTTTACCCAAAAATTCCCCTTGACAAAACACAACGCATTACGGTTATACGGTATTACACGGTTCGTAAAACGTAATCTATCAGGTGTCGCCGTACAAGATACACAATATCGTTGCGAAAATGAAATTGCACGGGACCGAAAGCATCATCAGCGGTAAATGCAACGAGCGAATTCCGCAGGACACGTGAGATTTTCTTACGTTGAACTAAGAAAACTGTAGAGATGATATTTTTATTATCGGTTGTATTTTATTTTAGAAACATAGTGCATGGGATAATGTACACTAAAACATAAACACTAAGGTTAAATTTATATTACTTGTCTCGTTCGACTCAAAAAGACTCACGTAGTCTCCCCAGTGAAATTTATATTGATCATTGAAAATAAATTACCTGAGGTGGGAAATTGGAATGTATCTCCATAGGGAAATCCAACTATTTTCTTACTTTGAACAAGGAAAGATATGGAGTTTCTTATTTTGTTCTATAATAAGGAAATTTTAATTGGGCGTCATTGATAAATATATACGACTAATCTTATTAAAATTAATAAAATGCATATGAGCGGTTTCTAAGATAATATTGTAAGCATCTCCATTTCTTTCATAGTTCTCAACAATGCTACGGTAATACATTTGAAAATTTTCCAGTTATATGAAAACGTTACGTGATCTCGAGTCTGGTTTCCGTCTGAAGAGAAACAACCTCCTTTTTATGACA
The DNA here is from genome assembly GCF_003589595.1 of Hyposmocoma kahamanoa. Classification (NCBI taxonomy): domain Eukaryota; kingdom Metazoa; phylum Arthropoda; class Insecta; order Lepidoptera; family Cosmopterigidae; genus Hyposmocoma; species Hyposmocoma kahamanoa. Next base: position 13,482,383 of record NW_020654466.1, on the reverse strand, counting down.
GTGCCAACTGTACATCGATTTTAAAATGAAAATCGGTGTTTGTTTTAATAATGACTCTGCTGAACATACTTTTTCATTGTTTGAAATGTATCTATCTTATAAAGTACCAACCTATCAGGAAAAATTGTTTTTAATAGTTTGTACTATTACCCAATAAACTACTACTCAATATGATTTGTAACTTCTTCACAAAATAATGACATAATAGACACAGCTTTGAGAGTATATTTATTTCTACAATTTTTAGGCAATTGTTTAAGTTAACTGAGCAATGACTTAATTATGTAGATATATTTACTATGTACATATAATACGTTTGAAAAAGGAAACTGAAATTAAGTTGAGCGAAACGTGAAAGGTTCAAAAATTGCATTCTAAAATTAAAAACCTTGCATCAACATTCAACGAAACAGACCGACCCCAGATATTAAATATAACCACAATGAATTTTACAGCTATTCTACGTAAAGTGGCATTAAAGCTCGTAATTTACTTGATATATTAGTCTATTTAAATTTTAAATGTCACTTTCTAGTATATTAAATAAAAGGGGACCGCTTTTTAGAACATTTCCAGTTATATTACCACTTAATTTTGATTTGCGTTGCGCTTAAAGTGGAAAAGGAATATTTGCAGACGCTATTTTAAGACCGAAGTCTTTTCCATAGAAGTGATGTATGTTAACATAATATCTTCGCTAGCATAAATCTCCAACACAATAATCCTGTTTCTCCTAATTTTTATCACATTAACTTTAATATTATATCAAATCCCCATCACCCTGAAACATTTCTATTGTTTGTTTATTAAAATAATACGTCCTTTTCTATAACTAGATCTATCTATCTATGCCTATTCCTATAACTAGAATGTGCCAACCTTACAATGATTATTTACGTCAAGGCGTGTTTACAGTGGGTCGACTGTCGCCTTTGGCAGACTGCGTCGCCTTGTCGACATAACATTTCTTAAAGTTCGTAATCTCACTTTTTTATTTAGTCCCTACACCAAGATGTTTACGCTTTGCATAATAGTTTTAGGTTTACGTTCTAGATTAAGAACATAAATTTAAAATATGTACCACTGATTGTAAAATTGTATGTAATTGTATGTACATCTAATAAAAAAAAATAATTTGGAAGTACATTATGGCGGAGTCTTAAGTTCTTGCACTAAACGAATGAGTACAAGTCCATATGCTAGAAGTGCTTCACCTCGCTAACCAATCACAAACTCGAATTAACGCGAAACGGGAAATCCGCACTAGAGAGATCCTGCGTCGCGAGTGACATAGACACTCACATAGACAACCACAAATTACACCCAAACTCACGAGAAACTATTTACAGTATTTTTCATCACTTATATTTTTCACCATTCTAAGTAGAAAATGTCACTTTGACATTATAGTTTTAAACTAATTAGCAAATTATTTAAAATCCAATAGACACAAAAGTAACAGAACAGAATTTAGCAGATATTGTAAATAGTAAATATAGAGATAGGTTTTTAGAATACTGTAGCAAAATAATTACGTCGTAATAAAAAGAAATAAATAGCCTAAGTAATCGTGATGAAAAACAGATAAATCAACTAATGCTAGTTAGACTACAATATATAACACAAAATATAACAATCGTAGAATATATTCAGTGGCAGTAGAGCTCCTTGTGAAAGCGTTCGTCCAGGGAAGTACTGCCACCTTGTCTATTTCTGCCGCTAAGCAGTAATGTCAGCATTACTGTATTCCGGTTTTGAAGGGTAAGGGTGCTGGTGAAATTAAAGGCACATTGGACTTGTCAACTTATGTCTCAGGGTGACGGGCGCTGTAGCAGGACCCCTCAAATCTTTGGGATTTAAAGCTCTAAGTGGCACTGCAACTGTTATGGACAGGCATGTAGCTTACCATCAGGTGCACGACTTGTTCGTTTCGTCACTTGATATTATAAAAAAAAAAACTAAAAAAAAAACATTAAATGGTGTATAAAAAAAACCGTATCGTGTTTTTGGACGTATGAAACAAATCTATAAAAGTCATAGCTTTTTGGAGAAACAAAATTCTGTAAATCATGTTTGTAGCTTCTGATAGTTAACCCTTTTAACATATTATATGGTAGAGAACAAATAACTTGCTAACAAATTTAAATGAGTACGGACAATTTTAGAGTAGTCAATTCGCATCAGAAGGATCAATTTAAAATACACAATAAAAGGTCTTTTTAGGCGATTTTAAAATTTTACTTGCCCTAACAAAAAACAATTTATAATTCTGTCCAAACCTGTGCATTAAGAAAGAAATTACATTTTTTTGATACTTAAAAGATTTCAAATGATTATGTTAAAAAGGTTATCGCCGTTAAATAGGAATGTTATTATATTAATAGACTTTATGTAGTATTTTACTTATTTTCATAAATTTCTCGATATAGCGACATAACACTTCAATGTTGTTATTATAAGGTCAATAATTTTCTTTAAAATTATCCGTGCATAATTAGAACCCTAACTATAAAGAACGGGGTCTCCTAGCGCAATTATTTTGCTTAAGAGGGTATTCTTAGCCAACTCGCTGTATACTAGGTTTAAGTGAACTCAAATAAATACCTTTTATTATTATAATAACCTATTTTAGACTCTCGCGTCTCCCAAAGCCTAAAAGATTAATTTTGAATTTTTAAATGGGTAGCGTAGCGTAGTGAAGCGGTATATCCCGGCAATGGCACAGTCGGCCGGGGTCACGGACTCAGGTTCAAGAATCGCCGAACAATACGTGCCGTGTTGAGCAGGACCGCCTTCTGCTTTTTGTGTTGGAAGCAACACGCTACAGAAATCGAAGCGCTTCAAGCTGTTAGCAAGGCTGATTGGCATTAACCCGTGTGTGGACAAAACAATTGGGATTATTTCAGTGGAGGCCACATATCGGTGATCTTGTGCGCCAGGTCGAGATACTTCACAATTTTTAATCTTGTATTAACCTTAAGTTCCTTACTCTTAACTCTGTTTTGTGATTGAGAAATAAATAAAACATCATTCATTCATTCATTCACTTCCCGGCGTTTCTCGGTTTCGGCTTTCACGGGACCCTCGTCATGCGGGATGGTAACGTCCACAAGAAATGCTCTCGACTGCGATCGATCCAATATCACAATATCAGGCTCATTCGTAATAATAGTCCTGTCCGTGATAATGGATCGATCCCAATAGATTTTGGTGCGGTCATCTTCGAGTATTGGCTCCGGTGAATATTTGTAATAAGGTATCCTCCTAAGGCATCCATATTGCACGAGTCCGTACTTCAGAGCGAGCTCTTGGTGTAATATTTTGGCTGCCTGGTTGTGTCTGTGCAAGTACTCAGTGTTAGCAAGAGCGGAACACCAGGAAACAATATGCCTGACTCTCCGGGACGGCCACATGCCCGACAAATGTCTACTGTACCGTTCTTTGGTATAATTTCCGATAGTTCCGCATCTTGATAACCTGTTCCTGTATTGGACAGACAAAACCTTCGGTTTCCCCAAAAATCTCTCCGAAATGCAGCTAATGGAAGGAGGCTTTACGGTCCACAAAGGACGTGGAAAACCTTGAAGAAATATTATTATTATGTATATAAGCACCCTGCATATTATTACGTTAATAAGCCCGCATGTACACGGAACATTTTATTTTAGTAGCAGTAGAGTTCCTTGTGAAAAAGTTCGTCGAGCGAAGCACTACCGCCTTGTCTATTTTTGCCTCCAAGTAGTAGTATGAGCATTACTGCGTTCCTGTTTTGAAGGGTATGGGTACTAGTGAAATTACAGGCTCATGGGACTGTCTCAAGTTTGTCTCATGTCTCAAGGTGAAAGATGAAGTGACGGTGGCCCTCAGATCTTTGTGATTTAAAATTTCGAAAGGCATTGCCACAGTTATCAATAGGCATTTTAACCACTTTTCGTTCGTCCCATTACTTTACATGATAAACTTTTTTTTATGATACTGAGTGATGAGACAGAAAAGTCGTGCGCCGGATGGTAAACGACACGCCTGTCCATAATAGTCACTCTGAGCTTTATATTGCAAAGGTCGAAGGTGCCTCTGTGTCCATCATACTGAGACATAAGTTAAAAAGTCCCATGTGCCTGTAATTTCACCAGCACCTTCAAAACTTCAAAAAAACGCATTAATGTTCACATTACTTCTTCGCGCCATAAATAGGTAACATATAGGGTCTTCAAATGTTAAATATAGCAAACATCACTACTTGACCGTTCAAATTTTGGCCTGAGAATAGTAATAATATTAGACCTGAAGATAATTCTCATTTACTCGAGTATGCTATACATGCTATATGTCCAGACTCTGACTGTAGCTAATTACAACGCAAATACTGCAGAAGCTATTAACAGGGAAGTTTTATATTTACATGCATTAACATTTATTCACTTCAAACACTGAATAATTTATATCATAAAATAAAATAAAAAAATGTTTTCAAATAAGTAAAAAATCTTCACGATGAAAACGTGAGGTTACGTGTCATTATTTATTTCGTATAAATTTTCTGTTCCTGATTCATATTTGTTTATCTTTTGGCTTTCACTCATAAAATTTACTTTATATCCGCTCACGCGATGCGCTACCCTTACCTACTCGGCCCTTAAAGGATACCTACTGTGCAATTTAAACCAACCGCAAAATGGCGGCTATCTGATTTCGCAAGTTAGAAAAGCATTCAGTTTTAATACAAGTTTTTATAAATAAAAATTACTATTCTGCATTGCTAAAAAATACCCTCCGTACTACCAACAAAAACATCTCAAATAAAATGCAGTAATACACCGCAAATCCTGCACTTAAAAACACTAATGAAATTTTTGGTGTACTTGGATAAATATGATAATATTCCGTTTGAGTGGTTCTAACGTTTACCATGAAATTACTCCTTAAAGTATAGTTTATAAACAATTATACTCAAGGTAAACTTAAAAACCGCTACTTATGGTATGTTTTCAATAAATAAACACCGAAATCACCAGCCCAAACAATAACACACACGATAGTCGTGACGTATTTTTGAAGTTGTTTATTTTTTTTAAATGACAGACCCAGGCATTAAAAACTTTATGCTTTGCTAGAGTAGTTACCGAAATAGCAATTAATATTAGTTCTTTTACCTGTTATAACTTCGATATCCGATAAATCGGTATAAAATCATCACCGGCACCTCTAGGTGTGGTATCGCGTGAGCGGTTAATATAGAACATACTGTCTACTAAATAAAGTATATATTGCTTCTATCGAAAGAGATTTTGGTTGGCTTGCAAAGAAATATCAACTTTGTTTAGTATATTATGTATATAATATTATATACTACTACGCAATCTGCCTTTCAAACAAATATACCTTATTGTAGAGCAGCTAAGTTACACTTTGTGTTGTCAGAGAGGCGAGTCAAGTGTGCGTAGTCGTGACGCACGACGCCGCGCGGCTTTACTCTTTTGTTTTTTGTTGTTTGAAGAAATGTATACCTTATTAAATAAAGAATATTATGTTCTATAGTATATTGCATTTTATAAAGTGCGCCCGCCACACCTCTCTGCAGCCCGCTGCCGCTTGAAGCAGCTTCGTTTTTATGTGTTTGTTTAATGAAATGTTGCCTTATTTTGTTGAGGATACAATTTATGTTGCATTGCTCGCTTGAATGCAACGCCGCGCCCCGCCGCGCCGCGCCGCGCCGCGTCGCGTAGCGTCTCCACTGTGTGAATCAACGCTTAGGAGCGTGGAAATTATAGTTAAGTAAGACAGATTGGAAAATAAAGTGTGATTTATTCCTGATCGAGAGTATCACTACAAAGAACACCAACCACTAAAAACAAATAATTTTTTTTACGTAAAGCTCATATTAACTAGCATTTTGAGTGTAGTTTTAGTTACATGCTTTTATATACGAAGTATGAACTTTTATTTTACACACAAAATTAATCACCCATTTCACATAAAATATAAAAATTATCAAATACAAATGGGTTTGTAACCGGCCTTATTTCCAAAAATGGCCGTCACGTTTTTTCATACAAAATGACGAAACTCGGAAACATCAATGGAACCTGCTTGTAATGAAAACGTAATGTGTTATTCTAGTGTATAATTGATTTAAAATTTGTAATATAATTTTATTTTGTACAAAATGAAATTAATATTTATATAATGTAATCATGAACAGGACCGGCAATGGCCTGATTGAGTAGCATCAAGTTTCGAAGCTGCTTTCTTTTCGAAATATTTATGTTAGATTATGTCTTATTCTACGACGCATTATTATATTATCAACGAATTAATCAAATTCATAAAAAAACGCTACTTATGGTATGTTTTCAATAAAGAAACACCGAAATCACCAGCCCAAACAATAACACTCACACGGTTGGGAATTGGCATTGGGAATTTTGGGAATTTTTTTTTAAATGACAGACCCAGGCATTAAAAACTTTATGGTTGGCTAGAGTAGTTACCGAAATAGCAATTAATATTAGTTTTTTACCTGTTATAACTTCGATATCCGATAAATCGGTATAAAATCATCACCTCATCACGGCACCTCTAGGTGTGCTACGCTTCCAGAAACACTCTGTGGCAGCATGCGTCCACGACTGCATGTATCGCGTGAGCGGATTATGTACAGATGCAAATTTTGCTGTAATGACTATCAATACTGGTACTGGTAGCCTATAATATATTAATAGCCTGTACGACCTGAATGCTTTTGCATCTCTCCCATACCTACCTAAATCCTTATTTACAATCAACTAGCCGTACCCGGTATGCATTGAAATACCACTGAAAACGTGTTAAGTTTTCCCTTTCCTTTCCATCAGCGGACCACCCGTGCCGGACTGCGTTGCCACAGTTGGACGGTCAGTTCAATACCGTCCTGCACTAAAAAGTTTGGCAATTCGTTTTTATGCCGAACCATCAAATTGTGGAACCAACTCCCGGCGCATGTATTCCCTCCCCTCTATAACATCGGGTCCTTCAAACGTAGTGTGAAGAAGCATTTGGCCAGACCGGCAAAATGATAGTGACGGAGTGAAGATATTTGTGTTTTCCATCCGTTACTCTCATCTCTGGACTGTATTCGCACTTTCCATCAGGCGCGGTGCAGTCATTTTGCCGAGTCACAATAAAAAAAAAAAATAAAAAAAAAAAAAAAGTTCCGCATTAGGTCAGCGTGGTGTATTATGACCATAATAGAAGACCCGTGCACAGCAGTGGTATCTAATAGTTTAGAAACGTTGACGGAGATTTTCAGGGTATATAACTCACGAAAGTTTTATCAAAATAGAATAAATCATAATGGGATCCATACGCGACAAACAGAGATTCATTTTTTATAATCCATTGTGACTCTCACTACTACACGTTTCGATCACGAGCTTCCGATCGAAGAACTATTATTGTTCCGAAAGCTTCGGAGTACGCTGTTGTATTTTGAAGTTTGAAGGAATACTTCCACCGTGTACTGAAACTGCAAAAGACGTAGCAGTTTGGTTTTGCAGCTTGCAAGTACTTCACATGTTGAGGTAAGCTTCTTTGTTTGAAAGGAATCTAGAACTACTTACAAGAGTGTGTTCGTACATAGACTAATCTACAACAGATGATTAAATTTGCTAAGCTTTCAAATATTTGGCTTTGATTTTGCCTAGTCACTCACTGCTGAGTATAGGCCTCCTCATTTACTTTCCTTCTGACCTTGGCTTATTTGCGTCTAAGTTTTTCCGGTTACTTTATCTGTATCACCCATTTATCTCGTCTTCTGGTCGTCAACGCTTCTAGTATCGATCCATTCTAGCACTCTTCTACCCACTATAATTCTAAAAAATGATATGGTGTTCTATAATCTCTAATTAAAGATCTTAATAATATCGTTTATTTAAAAGCCACGCAAAGATGCAAACTGTATTTGGACTAAAAGTAGTTGTCGTATAAATATACATAAATTTCAAGTGTTACATAAATATGTAACACTTGATCCTTTACAATTGTTGTCCACATTATGAACTACTGGGCGGAAGTTATATTATTAAGTTATATATTAAGTTAGATTTTAGGCCTCCTCTGACTGTAACTGCGTTGGTATTTTGTATCCCGAAACCTGTGATACACCACTGCTATTTTGCGGTAAACGTAGCTAGGGGGACATCTAGAAAGGCGGATTCTACACAAAGAATCAGAAAAAAATGTTTTAGCATACTGTTTTCAATGCAACTGTGTGTATATCGATTCAGGTAAACAGGCACTACCCCGTTCCACTGTCTATTTGCATAATAAACAAGTGTTTCAGGGCTCATCAAAGCGACTTTAATCAATAGAAACAAGCCAAAATGCATTTTATTGTATGAATAGGTAGGTATATTATCGAAAAACGATTGTATCCCCTAATTTCCGATTAATTAATTATAATATTGAGTTCGTAGGTTTTTGGAAACGACTGATAAAGGTGTACATATGAAGTATTGTATGATAGTGAGACATGGACAATAACGCAGGGAGATAGAGAACGATTCGAAGCATTTGAGATGTGGTGCTGGAAAAGAATGAGGAGGATAGGGAGGAGTACTGAGACGAAGTGATTTAGAAAAGATAAGGAAAAAAGCTAACGTCGTGTCAGGAAATCAAAGTTAGGGCGTTGAACAGAGAAGGTTGGCGATTACTCCATCAACAAGAGCCTTTTAAATAAGAAGAAGAAGGCACAATGGAAATGAAACTATATTTTTTCGGATTTAAAATTGCGTATATTTGGTACTCTGTGTATGTTTCATGGTCATAGCTAACATCCATCATTTCTGTATAAGGTGAGATCGTTCATGATAAACAAAAAGTTTTGACCAAAAATAAAATATTCAGCTCTCAGTCCTGTATACAATACAATTTCAGACGTCAAACTGACGTCACCATTCTAGCGTACATATTGAAATTCTATTTATAATTAACTACTTACATAACAAGGAACCAAAGTTTACTATTCAAAAGGATACAATAGCCATCGTATAAACGAGCTCGAACATTGTGAGGCAATAAATGCTTCTCGTAGTGATAGAATTTGTATTGTGAGCCGACGCACAATTGTTGCTGGTAACGACTCTTATGGCTAAGTATGGAGTTAAATAGACAATGGAATAAACCATATAGTTAAAAATTATAACCTTGTAAATGAGGTGGTATAATATGAAACTTTGGATATAACATTGCATGGCTAATTCCTTGTTCGGACAAATTCAGGATTCTGCTTTAAATTCTTTCTGGTCTGGATTTTGTGGATACCTCCCCCTAAAGTTTTTTTAAGTTTAAGTTTTTGGGGTTCCCTGTGTCCCCGTTATTATAGTGATTAGCTGTCGCATTCACAATTTATTCAACCTCAAACTCGAATTATCTTTATTTATATGAAATAATCAAAAAACTTTAAATTGCCACATTGATTAAACTCTACTACTAATGAGTAGTCATTCGCAAGGCATATTCCCCTGAAGTGAATGAGTAAGAAACTTTAGAAGTTGCTCTTTGTAAATAAACATTTATACACGTTGACTATTTTCATTTTAAATATCATACATAGAGACAACCTGAAAGAGCTAAATGTATGCTTACAAGCAATATCGTGTCACCCAATATGATCATAGTTTTGCGAAAATGGCACCTTAGCGCCCATTTACACGACGCAATAGATTTCTACCTTTTTTTATTTTTGATTTGCCACCCCCAGTTACCACGCTTTCATGTACATTAATAGCGAACCTGAATTTATTTATTAGGCAACAATATTAAATTTTTTCTGAGTAATACAACCGCGCGGCCGCCTCGAAGTTCAAATTCAAGGCAGCCTCGCCCGCGTCCGGGACGCTCATTTAAGTTAAAACGTAAAAGCTAAACAAATGGAGCGTATTTTAACCGACTTCAAAAAAGGAGGAGGTTCTCAATTCGACTGTATGTTCTTTTTTTCTTTTTTTTTTTGTATGTATGTTACGCGATAACTCCGGTATTTGTGAACCGATTTTCATGATTCTTTTTTTGATGGAAAGGGGGTACTTCCACAGTGGTCCCATTTCATTTTGAAGAAAATCATCCACCTCGAAGGGTGGCTGCTCACGCATGAAGATTCATTTTTATAAATAGCGCCTAACTTTAATTTAGGAGCAATTACTTTAATGGTTGATTTTGCTATTTCTCCAATTCAAGGCGTTTTTCTCTCAATATACTTTGAGTAGTGAGAACCGATTTTTATTATCTCCAGTGTCAGAACTAGGGGATATTTCAATAAAACTTAGCCAATAGACGTAATTCCACGTAGTTTTGAGGTCGGTTTTTTTAGTTCTCTGTACTGAGATTATGCCATGATAGTTAGATTCACGCGGTCGCTGCGCGGTGGCAACGCCGTCTCCGGCCGCGCGAGGTGAGCGCGATAAAATTCGTGTGGAATAAATGCTCCCTTAAGGCGCCGGGTATGTTATTCAGAGGAATTTAAACATTGTTGCCTAGTAAATAGAATTCAGATTCGCCATTAATGTACATGAAAGCTTGGTAACTGGGCGCACTAGAGTTTTTCGTTGTTTTTGATAATTTTTAAAAGTTTTAAAATTTACTTACAAAATGAAAATTTTTGCTGTTGTGCTTGTTGTTGTTGGGGAATGATAATAATGAATCACAACAATTCGTTATTTCTTAAGTGACAACAGCAAAAGTTTTCATTTTACAAGTAAATTTTAGAACAACCAAAAACAACGAAAAAATCTTTAGGTGCCATTTTCGCAAAAATATAATTATGTTGTTATGGTGGTTGGTTGGTTGGTTGGTTAGCATCTAACTATCCTTAGTAATGATCACTGACCCACCAAGGATATTTGTCATTTAAGTACGCAGACTCACTATTTTTCATCAAAAAATATTAACGTAGATTCACATAAATGTACTGGTGACGCTAATGTTAAGAATGTTAATTTCTTTAAACTTCCTTTTCAAAATTACTCTTGGGCCCATATTGTAAATTCATTATTTATATTATGTGCTGGTTCTTAATTTCCTAATTTTAATGATTAATAAAACCAACTTAGGTCGTTTCAAATGTTTGTTGATTGTGTTTGCCTTAGCTTCGTTAAGCCATTCAAATCCCGACAAATAAACTCAGGGGTCGGATATAAAGTTTTGTTCTACGTTTGTATTGTTTTGGATTTGTCTTGTCAATAATTCGACATTGTTATTGTCTACGAATGAATTAGAGGAACTCATTAGAATTTGAAGAACTTCTTTACTAACTATAGAAGTACAATTATATGTATGTTCTTTTATTATAGAAAAATCGATATCACTTTATTAGAACAAAGAGTCATAAAAATTTGTGCCACACAACCACACTAATAACCTGGCCTTAAACTAAGTACCCTGTATTATGAGTACTAGAGCAATAAAATTAATACCGAGGCATTTACTGGAACCTAATCTAGCCTGTAGACTACAGAGGATGAAGAAAATTATCTTTCGTTCTATTTACTGAGATTTTTTCTGAAATATTCCACTAGTTTTGTTATGATTATGAATACAAAAATCCAACACACGGAAAAAAAATTCTCTACCCAGTGGTACTTGAACTCACGTCCATACCTCGTAGCATTGCTCTTTATCAACTGAGCTACGGGTCCAGTTACCGAGCCGACGAAATTCTCCTAAGTGTTTTTGGTATAGATCTTTGTACTGGCATTCGGCATTCGTCTCAAGAGATTCTTGAATAATCTTCGCACCGCAGCCGATACCTTTACAGGTATCACAACTGACGTAGATGTCGCCTTTCGACCAAATGTATTTATTGAAATTTTTGTGAAATACTCCACTAGTTTTGTTATGATTATGTATACTACTATGATTATGAATGCTACGGTGCAGCAATAGACGTGGGTTCAAGTCCCACTGGATCGACAAAAAAATATTCTGGGTTTTCGATCGTTGTATCGATTATCTCTCGTTCTTTTCTTTCTTTTTCTTAAATGGCGCCAGACAAACCTGTTCCATTCACAGATTTTTAATTACCACAGACTTTTATCCGACAATAGTTAGTCGGGTTGGGCTGTATCACACACTCTGGGCCAATTAAACAGTCTAGCAGGAGCACACACCGCCAATGGAATGGTGAGTGCTCCTGCCAGCAAACAGTCGGTCGAGTTTGGTCGGACGAACAAAAAATTTTTGCTAGTTTGTAAAACTGCTCTTGAAGATCGATTTCTCAATGAAAACTGAATTATCGGGAAATATTATTATTGCTTTTGTACAACGGAGGAAAAGCATTTTATACTAAAGACTTTTAATTGCCTAATGGGAGAAGGCTATACCTTTAACATCGAGTATATAACCAGAAATAGAGACGAAATGTTGTTTAATTTGGTTGAAAAATATTCTGCCATATCATTACTGTGACAACTGCGCTCCGATTGGCCAGCCCGAATTCAAAACAATTGACGGGTGTCGTGAATGGGTGTAGTCAATTGTTTCACTTCAAATCGACCAGTTAACTTGAACTTTGCTATAATGGACGAAAATTGCAAAATTACATATTTAATATTTAATTTCCGAAGAAATGTGATTCCGTTTGTTTTGTAATTAGATGTTTTGCTGTTTTTCCCACACCACCTAATAGAACAGCACGGCATTGCTAGAGATAGAGCAGATATTATCTTTATTACAATAAATACATAATATTTTTTGGAATATGCGGAGACGTACACACAGGTCATTAGTTGGTCTGTCTATATTTCAGTGCAAACGGGAGTTGATATTTATAAGAGCTGTATCGCTAATGTGTTACCAGGAATATATGGCCCTTATTTCATCTCTATTTCTGGTTATATACTCGATGACCTTTAATTTCTAAGTTACGTACATTTAAAAAAAAACACAGTGTTTACTTCTCGTTATTACTGAAGAGTAACATCGTGGCGAAATATATACGCCGAAGAAGGGCCCCTCATTCCTGGACAACATCTGAAGTCCTAAACTCGCATATGGACACTAAAAAACAAAATATAATTTAATCAAGATAACCTGTCCAGTGGTAGTTGAAGGAAGATGCTCTTTTTACAATGTTTTTGATTTTGACATATTCTCTTGTTTTGTGGTCTCAGCTAGGAACTCAGTAAGAAAATGTTTTATGTGCTGATTGCAAAATGGGCTTTAATTGTCTGTTTTTTTTACAGCTAGTGGATGTAAATTTTAAGTTACTACTTACAATTTCGTTTAAGCATTTTTTTGTTTGTTTAGATACAAAATGTACACACACATACACTCCTCTCGCCTTATAATGTTAACCGATCACTTGTATTTTACTTAAGAATTTGTATCCAGTTTTGTGAACCAATAATAAAAATAAAAATAAAATAAACATATTTCTAGACAAAAACATAAATTTTATTCTAGTCATACCTATTAACAACAATCAGCATAAATATTGTATACAAAAGTCAAACAGCGCTGATGTTCTGCTAGTAATAACCATATGGTCGTCGCTCCATACGATCATTCCAGTACATCATGCCACCAAAGTGCATCAGATGCTGAAATTATACATATGTATCAAGTATGTTAAATACGGTTGAAAGTGGTAATATAGCAGATCGTATTGCTATACTCATTTTCACAGCAGGTTTTCCTGGTACTATGCAGTTCCCTCCACTCAACTCTAATGAGCCCGTTCCATCCATTAAGCTATTTAGTAATTAGGTGAGAGCGCGAGATGCGAATGGACCGCAATGTGGAACAACACGGCTTTGCTATTTCTCTGGCAGCATTTCAAATGTGGAGAAATTCAACTGCCCCATTTCCATTTCTCGTTTAATAAGCGACGTATAACTGAAATGTGCTATAAATACTGCAATGCATGGCGATGTAAACAATGGTACCTTTGTTATAAGTAGTACTAGAGGGTTTAATGAACAAATCAATATTTACGGATATGCGTAATCAGAAGCCAAAATGACGATAACGCTGCCTATTTGCAACACATTTGTTTTAGGTTATACACTGGTAAGTATACTAATTTTAGATCTAATATTTTGAGGGGTTCTACTACTGAAAAGTTACTCACCGCGCCACATTGACTTTTCTCGGAGTTCTATAAATAGTGGTGAAAAGAGGTTTAAGTGAGTTACATGAGTCAGGCGTGACCATGGGACCTATAAAGAACTCATTGGTGTGCTTGAAAAAACAATAATATTTCATTTTACATCCGACAAAATGGTTTTAATTCCAATGTGTAGCAATCATAAAAACCAAATAACTCGATGATTATGATGTTAACCCGTTCCTTGCCAGTACTTTTAAATGGTACCACATCGAAAAATGTCGTAGTGCTCATATTGATTCAATTTAAAATGTTTAATGTAAATCATTAAATTATGTCAGTACGTTATTAATACTTCTCTATGAAGAAGCAGTAAGTGGCAACTACACAGAAAGCACTTAGGAATCGCACTGTAAAACCAGTAGTTGGAAGCAAGCTTGTAAAATAAGAAGTCTACGGTTCAAATCACACTGGTGGCATGTAACCTATGACTTTAAATTACATTTGTGAATGTTAATACCTCTCGATGAACCTGACACGGCACAGAAGGTTCACGACCTTTCGAGAATGTGTGAAAACCGCTGCCCCCATTAAGCATGTGTTCGGGACTAAGGCCTAAATCGTCACTCTCTTCTTAGATGAAACCCGTGCTAGCAGTGGGTGAGTTATAATGAGTTAATGGTGGATATACAGGTTGATGGGTGACTTTTGGATATTGAAATGATACATAAGACTCAGCATGCTATAACGGGAATGGCATACACTCCCAATGTACATTAAAATGTATTAAATAATTCAAGCGCTTGAAGCTATATTAAAGAGAAGAAGCTGTATATGTCCTCAGTTTTGTATGAAATATGTATGTTTCTAGATATCTTATGATCATATAGAATATACAGCGATTAATTTTAATGCGATATTTTCATTGTAATGTACACTAAGGCAGCTTGTATACATTTAGATGTACAGGGGGGCCTTAGGAGGATAATAAAAATAAAAATGTCTGTCAATCTTTTCAATTAAGGTATATTCTGCTCTATGGGTACCAGATAATTTAATTTCGGGGGTATTACCATGAACCCCATACAAAAAACCAATTAAGGAAAGTTCATTTCATAACATAAGTCCTGTCGGGTACAGCACTTGTAACCTGAGTATATAGCACTTGTAACAAGGTTCAAGAGTATTAATCGCTAAGCTACCGAAACGTCAATTTACTTTCTAATTTTGCTGCAGTTCGAGTCAGCGGACACAAATAATTTTTCTATGTGTTTGTTACAGATCTTTGCCTTTGTATTTTAACGGATTTTACTTCTAGTACTACTTTTAGTAGCAGTAGAGCTCCTTGGGAAAGAGTTTGTCCAGGGAAGTACTGCCACCCTACGTATTTCTGCCGCCAAGCAGCAATGTGAGCATTACTGCGTTCTGAAGGGTTAGGGTGAAATTGAAACTACAGGCACATGGGACTTATCAACTTATGTCTCAAGTTGTCAGGCGCAGTGGCAGTGCCCCTTAGATCTTTATAATTTAAAGCTCTGATTGGTACTGCAACTGTTATGGACAGGCGTGTCGCTTACCACCAAGAGTACAATTTGTTCGTCCCGTCACTTGGTATTATAAAAAAAAATCTGTGAAAACTCTATGAAACATTTTCTTCACTCAATTAGGTACCTTTACAGCTACCAAAGGCTAACAAAAGATGTCGCTTTATAAATTGTAATATTGATTGTAATTTTATGACGTATTACTACCAATGATATTACGAAAATCTGCTATATGATATTCATTTTTTTAATTACTCCACTAGTGCTTGTACCCTCGTAGCACAAATATTCCATTTAACTATAGCTTTACAAAAAACATGAAATCCAAGACTTTCTCGTATCTAAATCAAAAGGGATAAATTATAAGGGTAGGATATACGAATATACATATAGGGGCCGCGGCATAACATCAAAACCCCATCATGACCAACATGGTTGATCGGAATTCGATTGGCCAGCTTTACTACAATTCACGTGCACGAAGATGATGTGTGATATATACAAACACAGTAAGGTACATGTAAACGATGACTTAAAATAGAAGAATGTTCATACATTCATTTAGTTTTAGAGATAAAATAAAATGTTGATTTTTGAGACCGAAGTAACTGAAGGAACGGATATAAGATAGTCCATGTAATTTCTACAGTTCTTAAAAAAAGATTCAGTAGCAGTAGAGTTCCTTGTGAAAGAGTTCGTCCAGGAAAGTACTGCTACCGTACCTGTTTCTGCCGCCAAGCAGTCATATCAGTATTACTGTGTTCCGGTTTTGAAGGGTAAAGGTGCTGGTGAAATTACAGGCACATGGGACTTGCCACTCAGAGTGACGGGCGCAGTGGAAATGTCCATCATATCTTTGCGAAGTAAAACTCCGAGTGGCACTGCAATTGTTACGAACACACGTGTAGCTTACCATCAGGCGCACGACTTGTCCCGTCACTAGATGTTTAAAAAAAAGAGTAGTTTTACTTAATGAAAAATTAACAACATTAAACGCGTATACCTCGCTTCGAGTTAAAGAACAACCTATGAATAATAAAAAACCCGCCAAGTGCAAGTAGACCTTTCCTTTCTAATGAACACTGTTAAACTTTGACTTTCAGTAAGGAACGATGAGCTAAGCAAGCTTTTCGTATTTAAAAAACGAACTTTGCCATTTTTAACCCGCTCATTGACAGTAACGGCGTTTATCGTAAAATTGAAAATCAGAATATGATGTACGAGTTGTTCCGTTCCGCTACATGGATCTCAAAAAACCAATTATGACGGGCTTTACTTTCTGTGTAGTTGCCGCCTACTGCTTCTTCAAAGAGAAGTATCAACAAAGCACTGACAAAATTCAATGATTCACGTGGAATATTTTATATTAAATTATTGTAAGCTGCGGCACAAAGAAAAATAGTGTAATTTTTGTGTGCGATACTATTTAAGTACTGTCCATGAACGGGTTAAGCAAGAAATTAAATTAAAGTTTGAGTTTACTCCATAATTTCTTGCTCAAACTTAGGCAAGTTCGTTTTGTAAATACGAAGAACTTGCTTAGCTCGTTATTTTTGCTTAGTCAACGTCAAAGTTTATTTTAAAAATATGTCACGTTATGACTTTCTCAATGAGTAAGTAAGTATTTTTTAATCAAAAGCTTCCAAAATTAGGCACATCACTTTATTTTGCCAGTAACAGATACTTTAACAAACTGGTGACACCTCAAAATTTAAGCAAGCAGAATCTCAAATTCGGTTGATAAATAAATTAGATTTAGAGTGTTATATACTTTTAATATACGGAACTATACGTTTTTTTCTTTAGTATAAAGTATTTTATTCATTTATTATTGTTTTTAAATTTTTTCACTAGTGCAACATGTGTGTTAAATACGCATTCTGTTGCGTCCTCAATTACTTATTATATTATTATTTATTCCTGTAATCCGAAGGTTGTCCAGAAGTGATTGCTATCTTGCTAGATATTGCTATAAGGCTGCCTATTGTACCTGTCTTTATTTTGTATTATTGTGTATTTGTTTTAGTGTGCAATAAAGAATATTTTTATTGTGTTGTATTTGTAACGGAATATTAAGAAAACCCATTACTGGTCTGGACTGACGATACGAGAATTAATGTCAAAGGTCACATGCCAGCGTCAATGTTTCGTAGACCAAAGGTGAAGTCACTATTTGGGTGAAATGTCAGCTTAATATATGTTCAGCTAGATTTCCATGTAGACGAATTCGACTATGACGAACTGGTGATACACAAACTCCATCAAGGAGCACGAAGTCCTGCTTAACATTCTACCAGCGTATTGCCTTTCCGGTATAGTATATA
Organism: Hyposmocoma kahamanoa; assembly: GCF_003589595.1. Taxonomy (NCBI): domain Eukaryota; kingdom Metazoa; phylum Arthropoda; class Insecta; order Lepidoptera; family Cosmopterigidae; genus Hyposmocoma; species Hyposmocoma kahamanoa. The sequence continues at coordinate 13,464,438 of NW_020654466.1, read as the reverse complement.
CAGATACTCTGGCTGTTTTCCACGAATATCTACCATATATCAATCGGGAGGAAATAAATAACTGTCGCTCCATCGTTGGTACGGTAAATGTACATTTGATAGGTTTTTCTTATATATTGACTGAGTTCTGGTTTATGTTGGAATTCTTTTGCTAGGTTCCATTTGCCCTGTTCTTTCAAGTTATTACTAAAAATAGAATAAACAAGCATCTACTATGTAAAAGTGCAAATAAATAATACATAATAAAATCTCATTAAAAAATAAATAATAAATGAAAAATAAAAATAAATAATAAATTGTCGTCCATTTCACTTTCTAGAAGCAAGATTGTCGAAAAACGTGAGATACCATTAAAAGTACTATTTCAATTTGTTTATGAGTAACTATTTGTTTAAAATTCTTATAATTACATCAGCCTATGTATGAAATAAAAAACGATCATGGCTCCTTTTTTTCAATAATTATGAAATGTTTAAAGGAACCGTAAACAGGAAATGTACTTATTATGTATTTGTTAGAAAAGGACAAAAAGTTGTTAATTTTTAAACTTGCCTTTTCTTTCCGTAAAAATAATAAACAACGAATGCGTTACGATAGTTACTTGTATTATTTTTAAATTAATAATCTCAGTACAGAGTACTAAAAAAACCGACCTCAAAAGTACATGGAATTACATCTATTTGCCAACTTTTTTTGAAATCGGTTACCGAAAAGTGCGCTAATCCGGATTCATCCCCTAGTTCGCCACTATACGGAACTTGACACAGGAGATAATAAAAATCGGTTCTCACTACTCAAAGTATATTGAGAGAAAAACGCCTTGAATTAGAGAGTAGCAAAATCAACCATTAAAATAATTGCTCCTTATAAAAAATTTAGGCGCTATTTATAAAAGTGAATCTTCATGCGTAAACAGCCACCCTTAGAGGTGGATAATTTTCTTCAAAATTAAATGGGACCACTATGGAGGTACCCTCTTTCCAACAATAAAAGAATCATGAAAATCTGTGCCCGAATACCGAAGTTATCACGTAACATACATACAAAAAAACATAAAGTAGATTTGAGAACCTCCTCTTTTTTTGAAGTCGGTTAAAAATAGTTAAAAGATGTTCCTTTTCAGCCGCCGGTCGTATTTACTCGTAAATTAATTTAAATTTTTTTCAAGAAATTAATAGCTATGATAATGACGAAAGCAGTTTCAGTTTTATTTTGATTTTAGTCAAGCTTAGGACTTACACTGCTGGATACAGGACTTTGGTGTAATGGTAATATGTCAAGGCCTTGTTTTGTAGGTACAAAAGTTTTTTCACGTTCGTGTTCAACGTCAGTAATTCGTACTAAAGTATTAATTTCCTTTGATCAGTCACGTGGCTTATTTTCCTGGAATATAAAAATAATAATACAATTTGAACCAAATAGACGGCTTCTCTGAACAAAATTATATTTTTAGAAAATTTTATACTCCGTATAATTTTTTTATGATATCAAGTGACTGGATGAACAAGTCGTGGACCTAAGTAAGGGACATGCCTATCCATAGCTGTTGCAGTGCCATTCGATGCTTTAAATCGCAAAGATTTGAGGGGTACTGCCACTGCGTCGGTCACTTTGAGACATACAATTAATAATATAATAATAATAATAACGCACACACTCAACATAGCCCCGCACTAGGGAAACCCTGTGTCGCGGGTGCCATGGACACACACATAGACAACCACAAATTACACCCAAACTCACGAGAGAAATAAATGTAGGCCATACAAACATTTCTCCCGACCCGGGAATCGAACCTGGGACCTCTGCGTGGCAGTCCGGCATGGTAACCGTTCGGCCACGGAGGCAGTTAATTGACAAGTCCTACCTACCTGTAGTTTCACTAGCAACTTTATTACCCTTCAAAATGGAAACACAGTAATGCTCACATGTTTGGAAATAGATAAGGTAGCAGTACTTTCCCTGGACGAATTCTTGCATAAGAAGCTCTACTGCTACTAACATAATAATCATATCATATTCATACCACGTTAATATTTTATAAAGACTAGCTTGCGGAACAGGTTCCATATTCCAAATTCTTTATTTGTATTCCACAATGGTGTACAAGGTGTTACATAGTAAAAGAATCACATCGTGAACACTTTCGTGCAACAAAATAGTAGAAAAGAGAGTAGAGTAGACCTTTTCCAATTGTTCCTTTGGGTTAAAAGCTTTCGTTTCAAAAAATTATTAATATTATTAAAACTTTTTTATTGAAAACACTTTTTGTTTTTTTTTATCATTTGTTTAATATTTTAACAGATCAGGCAATTTGTTGTACATTTTTGTGGGCATGAGTCAAACATTCGTCTAATTTTGTTTGACATTTGTAGAGCAAATTTAGGTCTAGATAGAATTAATCAATTTTTTCAATTAATTGATTTTACAATTAATTAATTATCTCGTAATACATATTTTGCTTGGATGTCCTGACGGCAGTCAAGTCAAGACAAGTCACAAAGAGTATATTGAAGGTAGCGTGAGAACATTGTGGTTTTGGAAATGAAGTTTGCAGCTATCGGTTTGTTTAGGGTATAACTCGGTTTTTTTTCCATTACAAAGAGATGATACATCGGTGCGGTTTAGACAAGAATGAGCAAAAAAATTTGAAATGAAAACAGAACGGTACTCTTAGGAGCCACCTTGAGATTTTTTAGGTTGACAAGCAATTTTAGACCCTGAATTAGCATCTTCATAAGAGAAAATTCCCAATTTTTATAGTGACAATAGAAAAAAATCTTAAGGATATAGGCTTCTATTCTGACCTTAGAGGGTGGAAAAAATAAAGGATTCTGACCAAGCATTACATTTAAAACCATAATGGTATCTAATACTTACGAAAAAAAAACTTAGGAAAAAGATGGACACATAAATAAGGCAAATGGGAAATGGAAAAAGTGTGTTTACAGAAATGGCAACATCAAAAGGCCCTACATTATTCAATGCATTTCCCTTCAGTTTATATTTTCAAAGTTTAAACTTTCTAATCTAGAGGTCTTTCTTTATATTGCTGCTGCCATAAAAAGCCGTGAGCCAACAAATTATGAGTGAATGCAACTTCTGAAAGGAATTTTTATTTGCTCCTTCGAAACTGAAGTTCTTTGTAGGGTTTCTCTGAACTTCGCAGTCGGTAGCTGTTATTTTTTTCTTTAAAAACATTTTTATTTTAGCCTGCTAATAATTTTTATTTACAGAGAATAGAAGTTACGTCTAAAGAGCGGTAGCTATATTTCAATAAGTTTAATTCCCACTTCATTGTATAATGCTCTTTGAAATGTGCGTGGGAGTGATTGATGGATCGTATCTATGGGCTGACGATGACGTGTTATTAAAACTAAGGACTGATAACGACATTTGCGTCTTAGGACTCAGAACTGACTATAACACGTGTGTCTCAGGACTACCACCTCTATGCCCCTAGCCGTTGCCTTTTTGCGGATTTTAAAACCAACCCATATCCCCAATAGCAGTCCTCAAAGCCAAAAACCAAAATCCCCGACGTAATATTTAAAAAAAACAACTAAAAAATATAAAGAAATAACTAAAAGATATCACCCTACGTCACTGTTGGTGGTTTGTTAAGTTTTATAACGTCCCCTCCAATATTGCATTATTTTTACTTATGAACGGAATTCGACAAATGAGGATGTGTTACAGTACTTTTTATACCGCACTATTTTCAATTAGAGCAATATAGATGATTTGAAACAAAAATTAAACTTGTTGTATTTCTTGTTACTACACTATTATTGAATCATGCAAATGGAAATGAAAAAAAAAAAGATATTTAATACATTTTTCTTTATTTACTTAGGATTTTTAGACTTGATATAGTTTTGTTGAAGTATTGTTTTTTTTTCGGTTTCGTAGTATTTGAAATTGTAAATTTGATCACGTGTAAATAAAAAATAAACAATTCAATTCAATTACAGAATGTTCAGTTAAAGCATTCTAGTTGACTAGTCTAGTTTTTAAATTTTTATTGAAAAGATATTATTATATTATTTTTATGTGAAATTACTCCACTAGTTTCTTATAATTATTAATACAAAGATCGAACACTCAGAAAAAATTCCTTTGATCCGCTGGTTCGTTCCGTGACTCGGTTGGTATAGCGTCTGGCACGGTATGCTAGAAGACGTCGGTTCGAATCCGGCCGGATCGATGAAATTTTTTCTGAGTGTTCGATCTTTGTATTAATAATGATAACAAAGTGGTAGTCTAGTTTTGACTAGGAAATTTTTTTGTACAAAAACTATGAACCGTGGGCGATTGTTTATGGAGATGGCCACGGAAATTTATGTGATCTGTGGAGATGGCGACGCGTGTTATCAATAAATAATACTCATAATTATCAGCCAGAGAAGGAAAACAAAGAAAATTTTTTACAGAAGCGTCGGCTTCCGCTTAACTTTTAATTAATTCATTACTTCAAGAAATTAATATTAACAGTGTATTAGTTCGAATAGCGAGAAAAAGCAAATCAAACACTATATTTCGCCTATGCAAACCGACTTTGAGGAGTAATTTTAATATATTTTTTGGTATTATGATAAGAAGTACATAATTACTGGGAGAAAATCTGTGTTTTGTGATAAATTATTAATTCTTTGATGGTTGTATTTATTTATTTTCTGTTTTAACTCCCGCCGTGGCGGAACGGTTAAGACCCGGGACCTCTGCCACGCAGAGGTCCCGGGTTCGATTCCCGGGCCGGGAGAAATATTTGTATGGCCTACATTTATGTCTCTCGCGAATAATTGGGAGTAATTTGTGGTTGTTTATGTGTGTGTCCATGACACGCGCAACACAGGGTTTCCCTGGTGCGGGGCTATGAATGTGAATTATTATATATATATATATAGCGTTAGACGGCTTTTACACAAATTCGTTATATTGAAAATAGTGTAAGACTCAACATTACAATGTTCTTAATTATTATCAGAACATAATAATTATGTTAGTATAATTTAATCCCGAAGTACTTTTTATTTACTTGTAGTAAATTTACTATTACTTTGAATAGTAACGGCTGCTGTTATTAATGCAGTTTTATAAATTTAATTATCTGCTTGTTGAAAATTATTTTATTTCTGCATTGAAGATTACGTCAATTGACATTTTAGACGAATTTATTGACGAATTTTAGATTTACTTTGCAATTTTTATCCGCCTTATGTCCACTTGCACTAAACTTAGATACGTCATAAACAAATGTATAAATTGATAAGATCTTATCGCAATGCGTTAAGAGTGTTTTTTGCATTACAAGCATTGATTTGTGGTTGTCTATGTGTATGTCTATGGTAACTGCAACACAGGGTGTCCCTGGTGCAGGGCTATGTTGAGTGTGTGCGTCGTTTATTAAGTTCAACAGTGGACATTTATAAGTGTATTAATATTGAAGCTAGTTAATAAAATACTCTTTCACCTCACTTGTTTGGAAAGGATTTCTTTCTCATTAGAAATCTGCGCACAAAAGCGTTTTTGAAATTCGAACTTGACGTTGGATTGTGGAGCACCTAACTTTTTCTTTCGATGAAAAAAATACATATCACGTCCAACTTCGCGATTTGTCGTACATTAATTATGTAATATAAATCCTTTAGTATATTTTAGTCTTATTATTGTTGATATTAAATTGACAACGTAACTAATTTTGTTTCTTAAAACTGCTTAGTTCAACTGTTTTTCTTTCACCCACCATTTTCCTCGCTATGGTGAGTTGAAAAGTTGTGTTTCGCTCGACAGCAAAGTTGTTTCGCGTCTCGTACCTTGAAACCCTCGCTGCACTCAGGATTCTATTTTTGAACCATTCGCTTCCCTCGGTTTAATTTTAGGTTCCTTCGAATGCTTTCAATATAAGCATTTGCGTCAAACAACACCTTTGCAGCCTTGCATAACAAACAACTATTATAGTTGACACTATCCATCATCTCCTTTATCTCGTCCGACCTCTTCTCTTATTGTTATCCCTAATAAAGGGCTCATATGTGTAGCATTATTTTAATTTAAAGATATGTATGTACCATATGAATGCAGTAAATATCGAGTATTATGTATTAAGTACTGCCACCTTAACTACATCTGCTGACAAGCAGTAATGTGAGCATTACTGCGTTTCGGTTTTGATGGCTAAGAGTTCTGATGAAATTACAGGCACATGGGACTCGTCAACTTATGTTTCAGGGTGACGGGCGCAGTGGCAATGCCCCTCAGATATTTGCGCTTAAAACTCTGAGTGGCACTGCGACTGTTATGGACAGACGTGTTACTCAACAACAGGCGCACGACTTGTTCGTCCTGTCACTTGATGTTATGAAAAAAGAAACATATTTCTCTAAACATTGTAAATTATATCCATTCGTGCCAAAGCAGACGATGTTAATGTCAAGGGAGCCTTACTTTTGAATATATATGCTAAATATTATTCAAAATGTAGCGGTACCTAAAGCTTTAGAAAACATGAGCTTTTTTAATAAGCATCTTTCAAAACTTTAAATCTATTTTACAAAAGAAAAGCAATACAGTGTCCCGTAAAAGTTTCCCGCCAGAAAAATGGTCTCATTTATTTTACCTAGTTGCCACAATAAGGCAAAGGCAGTGGAACAGAAATGAAGTTGAAACTTGGTCTGTTGGAAACTTTTGGATTTCCCATCGCTATTATTTTCTCAATTGCGCAGTTTATTTTGTATTTTTGTAAGCTGAAATTCCACTATTGCGAGGAAATTGGTATTTTTTTATAAAAAAAAAGTCGTACGTACGTAATTAACGTACATAAAACATCGATCAGAAAAAACAGACTTGGAGTTCCACAACCATAAACAAGGTTTAGTAGGTCAATACGGTGTTCGCAGTTGTATGTTCAAATGTTCAATGTTCACTATGGAAAGATAAACACAAGGTAAGGCTCACGTGTCACAATTTACAGTATTTATAAAATGGCATCTCAAATACTACAGTTATTGTACGCACATAAACTTTAATAGCAGTAGAGCTCCTTGTGAAAGAGTTCGTCCAGGGAAGTACTGCCTCCTTATCTATTTCTGCCAGTAATGTGAGCATTAGTGCTGGTGAAATTACAAGCACATGGGACTTGTCAACTTATGTCTCAGGGTGATGGGCGCAATAGCAGTGCCCCTAAGATCTTTGAAATTTAACTTAGCTCTGAGTGGCATTGCAACTGTTATGGATAGGCGTGTCGCTTACCAGCAGGTGTACAACTTGTTCATCCCGTCACTTGGTATTTAAAAAAAATAAACACACTCGATGTATCGAGTACTTATATGCTAGTTATGTCAAATGTAATATTAATATTTGACATAATGGATTGATGACTTTACCATCTCCATGCCCAGAACATTGGTTTGTTTGAAAAAACAAATAATACGCGATTTAGATCCGAAAAAAGTTACATATCCTATACTTGTTGTACTTCTCTTACTGTATTCTTTATAAAAAAATACAAGTGTCTGTACCAAGCTCACCTTGTAGTATGTGCAGCACCAAGATTGAACCCCATTATATCATTGAAGCCATCAATAGCTTTTCATTTTGAATATGCTGCGTAAAGATGTCAAAATAAAGTCGGTCCGCTACGGAAAATAATGGATTTGAGAAAATGATATTAATGTCAAATACAAAATAACTTTATAGTTTTTTTAAATATACAAGGGGGACTTGAAGGAAACCCTAAAAGAGATCTCTCTATTGATTAATCCATAGGTTCCCGTACGTATTAGTATTGTAATTGCATATACATATAGTGGTGTGTCGCTCGCATAAAAATCACAAATACTACAGAACAATAAATACGAAGAAGTGGGTGGACGTCTGACTCGTGCCAACTATAGACCTCGAAAGACCTATGTGAGCTCAGTCAGTCAGTCAGCAATAGTATGGTTCTGTCACTCTTTCGTGCAAATTCATTAAAATCCTAGAAAAATGCCTAATTGTGCTGTTTTAGAGCGCAAAAATGATAGGCGCGCCAAAAATATTACCCGTGGTGGTATTTCATAACATCGGAAAGTCTTATTTAAATACATTTTCGTTTATCGAAATATTTATTTTGTTACAAGAAACGAAAGTAAAGCTTACACCCCTGCAATATGGTCGCTTCTTTTTGGAGAACTAAATGAATAACTCCAATTCGTCGTCGCTCAGCAATTAACCGATAGATGGCAGCATATTATAATATTAAAACGTCGTAACTTGCAATAATAGGTATTGATGGTATCGAAATTTCAACGATATGCCAACAAGGTAAAGTTGAAATAATATTAACGATCCAGAATTTGTTATTTCTTTTTAAATTTGAAACTACAACCAATCAATGTTTTTGTAGTGTTTCAAATTAAGAATGTGTGAGTTTTGGCGTCATCGGTTCTGATAATAATCGAGGCATATGGCACTTCCATTGTTTTTTTTCTCCTGGGACAAACACAACTACAAATTCTTCTGTAAATACATATCACTATATAATGCAATTCCAAGCTCTCGCTAATATCACTATAGTAGTAGCTTGTGTATTAGTAAGCTAAGGGAGCCCGTTTTATTAATGTACCAAGCGGCGTGTCTTGAACGATATAAGTATAGATATCGTTCAAGACACGTCACACATCAGTTCCAAACAAAACACGAAATATACAAAAGGTTAGGTTGATTTAGTTATCAGTGAAACAGCTCCAACATTAGTTTATGCGGTCAAAGTTTCATAATTATGTATGGGAAGAAAGGGCGTAAAAATCAACCACTAAACTATAAACTAGCATAGTTAAAATTTTTTTTGTATTAATTCATATTGTAATACAGTTTGTACCAAAAGAAAAAAAAAGAAAAAATGACTTTTTTGCTAATGACAAATCTAGTACACAGATACAGCACCAATATTTTATCGTTTACCTACAATAATACTTCAATTTTGATAAATTTACCATTATGCTCTATGTTTCTTAAACTGTCGGTATGTTAAATTTAAAAACTCTTCTATTATAAGGAGTGAAATTCTAGCCGTGTATTCAAGCTGTTTTCTGAATTTCCTGAGCTACAGTATCTGGATTACGATCCGATTCACCAGGTACCGTCTAGTTGAGAATGTGCTATCCTTGTCCAAATCTCCACTTACCATTAGGCGAGATAATGGCCAAATGTAAGTATATCGACCTTAATAATAATGTAAGAAAGTTCAAATTAAATTTGGAGTCTGTTTTAGTTTTAATTAAATTTCTTTGTTCTAGTAATTACAAACCTCTAACTCTATAATTTTGACGTCCTAATCTCTTATAGTTGTAGCATTATTTAGAGAAATCCCACTTTATGAATATATAGTAGTTTATAATAAAATACCAGATCCACTTAAGAAAGAAGAAAGTAACAACATAATATTCAAAACCAAATTAAAGTCACTCTGGATAAATGAATGCTACTACAGTGTGAGACTTCATAACTCTCCTTTATGATGATGTGAAAGAGCTGGTAAAACTTTTCAACTCTTCCATAATGTAATAATATATTTTCCTGTTAATTTTGTGTGCATTTTAAGTACTTTAAAGTCTATGTTTCTTTTTCTTAGTTATTAACGCGTACACACTCATAACCTCGCACTATGAAAACCTTGTATCGCGGGGCCATGGACACACACATAGACAACCATAAATTACACCCAACCTCACGAGAGAAATAAATTTAGGCCATACAAATATATCCACCGGCCCGAGAATCGAACCCTGGATCTCTGCGTAGCAGTCCAGCATGGTAACCGATCGGCCACAGAGGCAGCTAAAACTAGAGTTTAAATTAGAGGGAACTGATTATTTGCTATTATACCCCAACGGGGTATGTTCGTACTTGGCAATTACTTGTCAATAACTGTATTAACATTGTTTGCAATAAATAAATAAACACAACTCTTTAAAAAACAACGTACCTTTTGTGATTGTTTTCCTTTAACAAAGCTTTTGTTATTGTTAGAGAGCTTATTTAATTGTACGCAACGTTATTTTTAGATTATTTCTTTCTTTACTCGCTTACAAAGTAATAAATATTATTAACAATCAATGAATTGGCAACACATAGTGTAATATATATGAAAGGGAATTCAAATCCTGTAATTGTAAGAGTTCGTAAATTAATAAACAATCAACTAGAATTCTGTTACCTGCAATATATTATTAAATAAATAATACGTAATTTACTGCTTTCCCAAGAAGTCTACTGTGCCCCAAGGAAAGATTAGGGTCTCGGTAGCAAATGAGTTTATGGCGTGATAATAATTTACCCCCATTGTATCATTAGGGATCAAACTTAAGCTTCACTGTTTGTATAATTCTTTTGTAAAAAAGTAAATAAAAGATGTTTTATGTTCGCCTTACCGTATTTTAGCCGTACACGTCATTATTTTCATGCCATAATAAAATCGTCCGGGGAAATATAGTGAAGGCTAATTTTCTTAAAAATTACCTTGTCACTGGTATAATGACATGACAGAATTAAGCCCCGAAAATGCTTTACCTTATTAACTACTTTGCCTTAATCTACGATGAAAGCATTCTCAACAGAATTTTATATACTTAACCTTAAAATGTATGTAGCATTGCTGATATCTTTATATCACAAGAATAATTTAAGTCGTTGTCAGCTATGATCCCAATTTCTTACCATTATATAGGTATAAGTATATATACTCAAATGAGGTCGACTCTTGTGTAATCAATGTTTTGCAAAGTAAGTGTGGTGTAAATTCTATTTTGTAAAGTGACGCTTATAATATTTTCACACTAAAATAATGAAAAGAGTTTTTAATTAAAATTGTCAATTTGAATTTTTATTACAATTTAAAAAAGGTCTTGCAAACTAAGTTTCACAGGAAATTGTTTAACGGAAAAAGGAAATTAATCTTTCCCTTAATTAGCAAAGTTGGACGTTACGCTGGGGAATTCAAGGTCGATAAATCAAGGTGTTCCCTTCAAACGGTTCTTTTGGATTTTAAGACTTCAATATTTTACGTCAACCTGGCCGATATTTCAAGCACCTTTGGCAAAGGATTCATACCGACGCCGCCTACACAGAAATTGAGTGGGCTGAATTCAGAAGTACCAGACTATTAGGAATTCGTGTACATATCAAGTTCATAGGTTTTTGTGAATTCTATAAGTTGGAAATGAAACTAGTCAGCTGTGACTATAGAACCTCCAAGGAACCCAAAATCATAAATTTAGTTGATAAAACAAATATAAGGTCACATGGAGTAAGAGGATCATACTTTAATGCTTTGAATAAAATATTTTGAGCTCCAAGAAGAACAGATAGTCTTAAGAATTATGAAATACACTATACTTGTCGTTGTTTATCAGTTTTAACTACATGTTTAAACAATCATTACGCTAAACTATTTTTTTATGACACCAAGTGACGACGAGCAAGTCGCCAAACTGGTGATAAGTGACACTGGTCTATCCATATCAGTTCTAGTACCACTTAGTGCTTTAAATCACAAAGATCTGAAAGGCACTGCCACTGCGCCCGTCACCATAAGACTTATGTTGACAAGTCACATGTGTCTGTAATTTCACCACAACCCTTACTGTTAACATTACTGCTTGACGGCAGAAATCGGTAAGGTGTCCTACTGGCACTAAAATATATATTATGTATACAATACAATTTGATAAGAACTTACAAATTCTGCTAACATTTCTCTTTTCCCAAAAGATGGCAGAAATAATATATCGTATTTCTTATAAAGATAATAAATAACTCGTTTTCTTAACATTTCATAACTGTCAAATTTGTTTTTTCCGCCATTTGGATTTGGAGCATCATAGCGACATCTGTTTAAAATCGTTTGAACTAATTTGTTTGACTGTTTTATCTACTGAAAGACTATAATGTTAAACTCCTCTCTTCCTCCGGTGTTCTTATCATCAGAATATTTTTACAAATATTGCTTTGTAGGACCATGCACTTAAGCATCAAATATCAGGATAATTGATCCAGCATTTGATTTGGGATCCAGCCCTTTAAGCAATTTTTCGTAAATTCAGTTTTACTATTTTCCATCCCATTTCAAGATTATAATCGGATTATGAGCAAATCATTAGCGCTACACAATATCACGTTGACGTTCAGAATTGCGATATGCGCTCGAGCAGACAATTATGTAATTGGAAAGTGACCCTTCGGTTTTAACGGATTACTGGTTAGGACTGTCAAGGGTCCCGGCCCAACTTTAGCAAGAGCCCCTGTATTCGGGTATACAAAGATATGGTATTGTCACATGATGTGTCAGGTATAGAAGTGGTATGTTGAAAATCTGTTTGAGTTCATTAAAAAAATCGACTAGTGGATAACTCCATACAATGGTCGACAGCATCTTCTTTTGTCTCAAATACAGCAGGCACATGCGATCAGGCGATTACCAACCCACTTGAGTGTTGATCGTGACAAGTATTTCTTATTTGGGAAGACGTACGTCCAGCAGTTATAATAATGATAACCATCTTATATTATACAATGTAGTGATAAGAAGCAACGTATGAAAACCATGTATATTTAGACGCCATTAAATGTAATATACTACCTTGAACTCTTTTTTCTATTTTATTTTCCATACGAGCAACTACATTATTTTGATTATTTAATATCAGTAAATAGTCAGTAATGCTATAATTATAAACTCCTTTTTGGATGAAATCATTAATAATATATGTACTACATACCACGATACAAGCTTATTGTTAAAAACAAAACGCTTACATGCGCTTTATTTCACTATTTACTTACAGATTTCAAGAATAAAATTTGATAGTATCGTGGTTTTTCCATACTCACAGACTAGCTTTATATCGTTGGCCCCAAGTACAGTGTACGTCTCACACATTTGACATTTCGCAAGGGGAGGTGAAATTAATTTTACGGTTATAAGGGAGCTTTTGTGCGGACGCATTAGTGTTTTAACGGATCATATTGGGGAGTCTTATAAAATTCAATTCTGTTAACGACGCGTGTTACAGATAGTTGATGGGGAAAGGGTCTCCTTTAGTGAATGTCATTGATACGACACCGGCTTAGTTTGGATTTAATGATGAGTTTTGTAGTTGAAAACTGATAGAGATTTGAATGTTTGTAAGGGTGCTGATCCAGCTGAGACCTAGGTTAGTGATATAATAATACCAATTTATAATTTAAAGAAAGTTTGGAGCATTGTAATATGTTTTAAAAGCGTAAGGCTCCTGACTTTGCCTGATACCGGAGTCTCCTCAGAGAAGATCGTTTACATAATGAAAATGGAAGTAAATTCATTTACTACTCCGCTTCTAGTGAATGTTGTATTTGTTTGAATTGTGCAAAATAGCTGCGCTTGTGTTGAAGATTTTTTCATAAACTTTGTCGCCCTTCCTCCGCATAAAATTTATAAAGTAAAATAATACAAGCGCAACTACATTCACAACCACTAGCACCAAAAATATATTTGACACGTGTTTCGCCTCTTTACGAGGCATCCTCAGGAGTTTTAGATTATTCTACGTTCGGCCCAAGAATGAGCTCGCTCAGAACGGTTGGTCATATGTATACCAAATTACCACTACCACAGATATAATGTAAAAATACCCTCAACTAAACGTGACTGTTACGGACACCGAGCTACATACTCAGCGCCCCGCGCCGAACAAGAGCTAGAACACCAACAGTGACGATGTAACATTAAATTTTATTATACATGCCATTTTTGTACCAAACCATTTTTATCTGTTCTAAAATAATATACGTAATGAGTAAAAAGTGAAAGTAAGTATGTATTTATAGATCGATACGTACCTCCTGTAATTAAATGTTTGCTATCAAGTACCTGTAATAGTAAATAAAGTACCTAAAACGAAATAACAAAATCTAACTCCACATTATCCTGACTCTTATAAAAAAGAAATTCTAAAAACCACAATTTGCAAAAAGAAATCTTTTAAAAATCAGACCCTCTTTCATTAAGTTAAAAATAAGAGACATGACGAAGATGGGAAGTGAAAAGGATCGGCAAGAAGTAATTGGGGTGGAATAGATAATTATAATTCCGTTTCGGGGTCCGACATTTCCCGAGGGCTAATGTTAAAATAGATAATTGAAAATGTGATAGTGCTCGCTAAGTAATCCGCTAGTTGAAAGACTTTCGGGGGCAAGAATTTATTTATGTGTGAAATTGTGTGGTTTGAGTACAAACATAGTAAACTCTCCCTTCGTAATAAGGTGAGATTGAACACGACCTGCATTATGACTGCAGGACGGGTACCAGATTAACGGCTCCCCACAATACCCCAATTCTTGAAGTAGGCATCGAGGAAGTACTTCGACCCTTCTCCTCAGCACCCCAACCCCCGTATAGTGACTGCATCCAAGTACTTTCCTCTCAGGAACATCGGCACAGAGTACGTAGAACTCGTCGGCGAAGGGAAGCCTTCAACGACCCTGATGACCCTGTCACTCTCGCCACTTTAAGGGCCAACAAAACGGCTCCTTGTGAAAGAGTTCGTCCAGGTTAGTACTGCCACCTTACCTATTTCTGCCGCCAAGCAGTAATGTCAGCATTACTGTGTTCCGGTTTTGAAGGATAAGGGTACTGGTGAAATTACTGGCACATGGAATTTGTCAACTTATGTCTCAGGATGACAAGCGCAGTGGTAGTGCCCCTCAGATCTTTGCAATTTAAAGTTCTGAGTGGCATTGTAACTGTTATGGACAGGCATGTAGCTTACCATCAGGCGCATGACTTGTTCGTCCCGTCATTTGACGTTATACAAAAAAACCAGATCGCTAGTAAGTCACACTCCACATATAACAATCGTCCTGGCCGGCGAGGTCGTAGAGCCCCCTATTTCAGCACGTACACTAGTAGATTAACTCCTACAGCACGCTCTTCTGGCGGAAGTCCTCAGTAGCGCCATAAGCCGAGCTTAGGCGAACACTTGGGCGCCCTCAGGCCCGCTACTTAGTTTTAAGTTTAGTTTTATTTTATTTTCAATGGGTTAAGAGCCTTCAGTTCGCCCTCTTATCCGGTGGCGTAGTCAAGGCCATCAGCGGCCAACTGCAAAGTGTTCTTTAGATAAAAAAATAGTGTGATTTATGCAAATGAATATAATTATTAATACAAAGATAGAAAACTCAGAAAAAATCCTTCGATCCGGCTGGAAACCGTGTCTAGACACTATGCCAACTAAGCCACGGAACGAACCACCAGATCTCTCGAATTTTTCTATGTGTGTTGTCGGACTTTGTATTTGCTTTTTTAACGACGTTTTTGGACTTATTTCGTCACCCAGTTAAGTTACTTTACAGCTACTTTATCTGCAAAAACTTTATTCGATCCGGCCGGATTCCAACCGACGTCTTCTAGCAAACCGAACCGTACCAGACGCTATGCCAACAACGAATCTGGCCGGATCTAAGAAAAGTTTTCTGAGTGTTCGATCTTTGTATTAATAATTATAGCAAACTAGTGGAGTAATATCACAAAAAAAATTGAGTATTAATTCAATATAAATTGAATAGAGTAGTTGTTAATTTTTTTATGTAAAAAGCTCTGGACACGGTCACCTGATTCTTCAGTCATCAGATCTCTATATATTCGACCGTGTTCGGTCATGGCGACCACTTTATAACTAATGTAGCCAATCTTCGCGGCGATCCCTCGTGCACATTGAGGGCACGTGAGTATACTGCCAACGTAATAAAGAAATAGCCTCGAATAGCACTGGTTTGTAGCTTCTGGAAACACAGATGCCGTGTATTAAATCATTGCTGGTGTAGCCTCCTCCACTCTTCATAACCAGCTAGTTGACGTCTTTATAGCTACTTACTTTGTTGTTCTTGTTTATTTTTCCACTGTTTGCTATTCTTGATCTTCCTCTCTATCTTTTTATTTCCATTATCCCCTGAATTGGTATTATCGCCTTAATTGTCACAAATTTGTCATCACGTAACAAATGTCGAAAAATTTTCCCCAAGTCCCATGAGCCTGTAATTTCACCAGCACCATTACCATTTATAACCGGAACGCAGTAATGTTCATATTACTACTTGATGGCAGAAATTGGTAAGGTGGTAGTACTTAACGGGATAAACTCTTTCACAAGGAGCTCTACTAGTATCAAAATGTATCTATGTGTGCATGCATCGTAGAAATAGACTAAAATGTAAAAATTTGGCAGCGTTTGTGCATTAGATTGCAGCTAGCTAGCTATATATTACTATTCTCCGTCTATCGTCTATCGTAACGAAGCAATGGCAGGAACATATGCGTCTAGTGTAAAGGGGTCAGGTTTTCCAAACAGTTTCCATTTTATTGCAATTTATATCTTATTACCGTTGAAAGTTATTACGTGAAATCGTAAAACGATGTCAAAGCAACTAATTAATAATAATTATAACAACTAAATAATATAAAAAATTCTTAAACACAACTCTTCCTCGCTCTGGATTGCTAAATATATTATATATAGGCTTAAGTAATTTCTAATTTAAGGCACCTCGTCGGAGGGACCTAATATTATCCACATAATCTAACCCTTCCCCTGTATTAACTTGTTAATTTATCTTATTAGTTTGTCTCGACAAACATGTTTTAACTCGCGTAAGACAGTGTACGTAACAACGGTGTCATTAATTTCTGTTAATTATTCGAAATTTCAAAAAAGCCAAATGAAGTCCTATACATTCTTTCCAACCTTGACGAGAGCGAGAGATACTATATGCTTAAAAAAGATACCAAAATGACGGGACAAACAAGCCGTGCACCTTACGGTAAGCGTCACTCCTGTCCATAACAGTTGTAGTGCCATTCAGAGCTTTAAATCGCAAAGATCTGAGGGGAGCAACGACTGCGCCGGTCACCCTGAGAAGTCGTTAAAAGTCCCATGTGCCTGTAATTTCACCAGCACCCTCCCCCTTTAAAACCGAAACTTAGTAATGCTCACATTATTGCTTGGCGGCAAAATAGGCAAGGTAACAATATTTCCCTGGATGAACTTTTTTACAAGGAGCTCTACTGCTACTAAAATATGAGGTAACGCAGTTTGCATTACTAACGATAAAATCTGTTATCAAATAGGATTCGTATAGTCTTTGTAATATGGTCACCATCCCCAGATACCTTTCTATAGTTACATCAAAATTCGACCGGAGTGGTCACCTCACAGTCTTAACAATTAGTGTTTAGCGTTAAATCGATCAACCCTATCTAGGCGTCTTTTGAGAGCACAGCATAAACGCGTATTGTTGGATATCTATCGCATTAAGGTGTTGTATTACTGCACATCATTTTACACACGCACCCTGTAGGTCAAGTATACGCAGAGGACATATAGCCATCAATAAGACAACGCCTTCAGGTTTCAATTAGGGCCGTTGTGGCGTTGTTGTGCGTCCGGGATATAAGCGGACGTCCGGTTCCTCCCTAGCGCCAACCGACTCCTGAGGGTTTTTTATAGTACCAAGTAATTGGACGAATAAGTCGTGCGCCTGGTGATAAGCAACAGCCTGTCCATAGCAGTTGCAGTGCCATTTTGAGCTTTAAATCGCAAAGATCTGAGGGACACTGCCACTGCACCTTTCATCCTGAGATATAAGTATACATGTGTCTATAATTTCACCAGCACCCTTCAAGACCGGAACCGGACCGAAAATAGTATGTAGTGACGTGTTACACTGCGGATACATGCGGGATCGTTGGGTTAGTTATTATTGTATAAAAGTTGTAGTGCATCTATACTCCCTCCTCTCTGCCTCATCTCAACTGCCTCGGTGGCCGAACGGTTACCATGCCGTACTGCCATGCAGAGGTCACAGGTTCGATTCCCGGGTCGGGAGAAATATTTGTGTAGCCTACATTTATTTATCTCGTGAGTTTGGGTGCAACTTGTGGCTGTCTACGTGTGTGTCCATGACACCTGCGACACAGGGTTTCCCTAGTCTATGTTGAGTGTGTTGTTGTCGTTGCCGTTGCCGTTGCCGTTGCCGTTGCCGTTGCCGTTGCCGTTGCCGTTGTCGTAGCCGTTGTCGTAAAAAGAATTTATTTCAGACCTTGTTCATATCATGTTAGTTACAGAAAACGTACAGCCTATGTTAGTAAAATAGATTGTCAGAGAAAAAAATAAAATTACATTAGGTTATACACCAAGCCTCTGGAACCCATGTGCGCAGTTCTAGTGCTTAAATATATCACAGATCTGATACTCCCAGACCAACCGCATGAGGCTGCTGAAACTGTCACACACACGCCACTGGTCTGAAATGCAGTGGTCCCGGGGTCCATTCGCGGGCCGGGAGAAATATTTGGCCTACATTCATTTCTCTCGTGAGTTTGGGCGTAATTTGTGGTTTCCTATGTGTGTGTTCATGGCATCTGCGACACAGGATTTCCCTAATGCGGGGCATTGGGGAATGAATGTGTTGATTATTTATTTAGTTGTTTTTTAATAATATCACATGGGCGGTGACAGTTTTACTTTTAACGATAAAGCGATTGAGAAACCAATAGATAGTCCTCGTATCATATACAATCGATCCGCGAGCCTTATGATTTGAAACATATACTAACAGTTGATTACCTCAAACATTTACATCAAATCCCCCACTGAAGTTTGAAATTGAATCTCTCTCAGTTAGTTCCTACACGGTTTGTATTTTAGCGTTCAACTGCTAATAAAAGCAATTTAACATTTGGATCCCATTTGGCACTGTATTTCATGGCTTTGTTTACATCTATCTTGATAAGTTAAATGAAGTTTGGATTTAAAAGGAAATAGCAACACCAAGTCTGCGGATATTGTGGAGTACAGTATTGTGGAGTGCGAGTGAAGGCCAACGCAAACCTGATGACGCGACAATGTGAATTTTAATTCATTTGTGGTGAGAGTACCAACTCAACACCTGTCGACCTTCATGAGAGAAGACTTTTGGCCGAAGGGTGTCATGTACCGGCGTTTCCGAGGACGGCTACCGGACACCCACGTTGCGTCACACGTCGAAGTACATACGTGTAAATAAATAGTGTTATATGTATATTATCATGTTATATTGTATTTATGATTAGTCCGTAAGGTATTTATTTAATACTTCTGTGATTGTTTTATTATGTTATATGTATGTTAGTCTGTAAGGTATGTATCTATGGGTCCTAATTGCCTGAAATAAATTAAAAAAATATATAAAAAAATACAGACACTTTTACCGCTTATTCCTTACTTTGGACTGTGAATTGGAGGAATTTCTAAATTGTATCGACTACGCACACGTGCCATTGAAATTCCAAGAAATTGCAACACATAACCTTTTTTCGGCACATAGTAAAAGTGATTATTATGAACAAGAACAATAATCAAGAATTTTAATCTTTCTTAGAAATGGTACCAATATTTTTGGCGCCTAGTTTTATTAAAGTATTATACCATTTTGGAATCTTGGTTAGTTGCGTCAATTTTTAAAAAAACTTGCCGCAGTGGTGTCCATACTTTTTTTTTACAAAACGATGAGTGAAAGTCGACTGAAGGTAAAAATATTTCAAAATTTTAAGGAAAAAAATATTTTGATGGATTTTTGTGTAAAACTGCAGGCATTCTAGGGTTTTTAAGAGTTGTGGTAGACAGCAGTACTACTTAGGTGGCCGTTAAAATTAAAACATCAGAAATATCTGAAAAAATGTGGTCGTGGTGATTCAAAATATCATTAAGGGAGTAAATTTTCGTAGAATAACAATTTTTTTATCGTAATTGAAAAAAAAAAATGAGATAGATTTTTTTTCTTATTTTTCCTCAAGTAGTCATGCGCAGGTCCACCCTCCAGCGCCCGCTTATCGTTGAATTTTGGGACACGCTGTATATATTAATAATTATTTTATTTCTATATATATATTAATTTACACATATAATTTAGTTTTAAAATAAACGTGCAACGTTACAATCACGTGACGGGAGGTACAAGTTGTGATTCTGGTGGTAAGCGACTTGTCTACCCATAACAATTGCAGTGTTACTCACAGCTTTAACTTGCAAAGTTTTGAAGGGCCTCTGCCACTGCGCCCGTCAGCCTAAAACATAGATTGCAAGTCCCAAGTGCTTTAAACAAGAAGATCCGAGGGGCACTACCACTGCATTATTACACCGTCACAATAAGTTGACAAGTCCCGTATGCCTGTAATTTCACCAGCACCCTTATCCTTCAAAACCGGAACGCAGTAATAGGTGAGCTGGCAGAACTTCTCTAAACGAACTCTTTCACAAGGAACTCTACTGGTACTAAAATATTAAAAAAATGCAAACACATTGTTTTATTTACGATTAAAAAATATCTAACAAAATTTGAGTAAAAGTAAAATAACGAAAAAGCATATATTTTTATACAGATCGGCGTTCACGCGCTTTCTTCCGTGAAGTTGAAATAGAGGTTCACATTACAACAGATGTTTCTCTTTAACCTACTTGTAAATACAAGTGCTACAAACTGTATCAGATAGCATGCATCGTCTACTTTAAATAAATGAACACTAATTACTAAGTCACCCACAACAAAGACATACCTTGTTTAGTTGCTACCTATAAATCAGCACCTAATCCACACGCAATAGCGTTCGGAACATAAATCCCTTCTAACTATAGCGCATTCATTAAAATTTCTTCCAACGTGCGTGCGATAAACCGTGGAAATACCTTCCATGCCGAAACTTCGACTTATCTCTCTCACGTAGAAGGTCGTTACCCTGAAATTATGGCCGTGGTTAAACACATGCTACATTTACTCGAAAGTTCATGTTACGCCCGAACAAACTTCTGGTTAGTCGAAAAGGGTTGCAAAAACTTGATAGCGTTGATGTCGATTTTGCGAGATTCTGATTAGCGTGTTGCAAAGGGATAAAGGTTTTTTTATAAGGACTGTTTTTGTGTATTTTTTACAACACTATATTCCCTGCTTTTTGCTGGCATCTGTTCTCGTGTTGTCGTCGTATCGGTAATGAAGGGTACTTTATATTTGTAGTCAAAGATCACAATTTTACATACTCTTCGGACCAATCCGTTATTATGGAGCGTGTAATTGTCATGAAATACCGAGAAAATGAAAAGAAATCATACCGCAGCAAGAAACCTAGTATCGTGAAAGAGTTCGTCCAAGGAAGTACTGCCAGCTTAACTTTTTTCCTTGCCAAGCAGAAATTTTAGTACTACGTTCCGATTTCGAAGGGTAGCGGTGCTGGTGAAATTACAGGCACATTGGACTTGTCAACTTATGTCTCAGAGAGGCGGACGCGATGGCATGACCCTTCGATTTAAAGCTCTGCATGGAACTTCAACACTGGTCACTTGGCATCATAAAAAATACAATCCAGAAAAAACGTATTCACATAATTTTAGCATATGATAGAATTCTCAGGTTTTTATGATTGTTACACGTTGAAAATGAACTATTTCATTGGATCTCAATCGTATATATTTGTTTTTTCATACAAACCAACAGTAGACAGCCGTGACCACGGGATCTCCAAAGGATTCCAAAACCTGGTTCGTAATAGGTCCGAAAAAGGTCTTTTTATCTATTAAATTAAACTTAAAATGTTCAATGTTATGATAATAATTCATTTTTTCCGAATTCATTTCTGGCTCAGTTATAACAGTACGGTTCTGTAGATTTACCAAGCCCATAACATTACTATAAATTAAAATAGAGGTTACCCATCGTACACATATATGTACGGAGTAATGAAGACAAATTATAAATGTATAACGAATGTCATCAAATAACTGAAAACATGAAAACACTAGTATACTAATTTCGTGAATGCTATTTAGATCATAACTTTAAAGGTGGGTCCACATTAACGACATTTCAACGCACTGACTTCGTAACCGTAACAGTTACACGTGATAAAAACTGCAGTGCGAACGGTTTCATCTTGTGGACAAAAGGTACGATTCAATGTAACGCAGCAATTTACGAGTCGGAGCTTTTGAGAGGATACGTACATTTTGCCGTATCATAACATTTATGGGGTGACAAGAACCTACGACACCGCGTAACATTGTTGCAAGTATGGCCGGTGATTTTATACTGTCACGCTCCGATGTCATGTCACGATTTAATCCGTCAGAGGGCCGTTTATTCAAAGGATTTTCTGTCTTTGTCCATTTGTGAGCAACCCTTCAGACTTTTTGTCTTTGCCACACGTAACAGACATGCCACAATTTTGTTCCGCAAGCGTAGCAAATACAAACAACACACAGAGACGTGAGACGTCACAGAGTCTCGGTGTGTTGAAATGTCACAAATGTATACCCACCATAAGGCTCCATTTACATTGCCACAGAACAGAATGCAGGCATATTTTTGTAGTGAAATTGTACATAGCATAATAACTTTATAATAATGTTACACGATTGACGTTAGGTACATTAGGCAATGATTATAAAAATTCACTTTTATTATGCAGAGTGTTAAATTAAGCCTAAAATGCAAATGCATTTAAAAACGCTACATGCACCTTATTAGAAGAATGAATAAAAATCATTATAATTGCCAATTATTTTTTAATGAAAGCACGAAACTGCGGCATTAAAAATATCATTATGACACGCGCTGACTAACGGAAATTAACAGACCGCAGTTGGATCGCATCGTTTGTAATTAACGGAATATGCATTTAACAGCGATATCAAAGAGAAATATTATTCAATTTTGTTGAGCCATGGTACGCAATGAAAGGATTCGTACTTAATATGGAGTTTAATATGAACATAATATGTTTACATATTCTGTTTCTGAGGAATTCAATATGCATTGAATTTATTTTTTATTAAAATTTGCAAGTAAATAAGAAAAGATAGGAAAAAATACACATCCATTTAATTTTTTTCACAATAATCTCAAAACACAATACAAAAAAAACCGACCTCAAAATTTCGTGGAATTATATTTACTTGCCAAGTTTTATTGAAATCGGTTACCAGAAAGTACGCGAAACCAAATTCATCCCCTAGTTTGCCACCCTTAGAGGTGGAATATTTTCTTAAAATTTATTTGAAACCACATCACATGAGGCACCCTCTTTCCAACAAAATAAGAATCATCAAAATCGATTCACAAAGTTATCGCGTAACATACATACAAAAAAAAACATACAGTGGAATTGAGAACCCATTCCTTTTTTTAAAGTCGGTTAAAAAAATGAGTGCGCATTTGACCTCCATTATACCAAATGGAAAGTAACGATGAGGTCGACGATGTAGCATGCACACCTAAATAATGCCTATTCACTCTCGCCTTGAAATGAACTCAAGTTATAGCGTTCAAGGAATAAGTCTGCAGACAGGGAATTCTTCTCCTTACGGCGTTTGTCATATAAATGTGGAAGCGAAACGCTACGTGTGAATCGTTGGAATATCTACAACATAGGGGTGAGGCCCCCACCCTACGTCTAGTCCCCCGACGCCAACGATGGAACGGGGAAGGCAAAATGAAATCCTTTTAAAAAGTTCATAATTATTTAATGAAAACAATAAGGACGTGTCAGACAACTGCCTCCGTTACCGAACGGTTACGGAGGCAGTTGTACGGTACTGCCACGTAGAGGTCCCGGGTTTGAATCTATTCGCGGAGATGGGTATATCAGCAGCAGACCTATATCCAAATATATAAGATATCTAATAGAATTTATTTCGATTGAATATTTTAAGAGTTCACATTCCATCAAGATGTCTCGAAGAAGGTTTCTAGAAAATTTAAAGTAAAAGTGGGCACAACTTTATTAGTAGATCACAAGAGTGCTTCGAGAAATTATCTGTAAGTAGTGTTAAGAATGGTTCTTACCTTTCTTCTCAAGTAACCCTTCTAGAATGTTACAAGACCATTTGTAGAACAGGATTATTATGAAGATAGTCTTGTAGACAGTTTTTAGATAATTTATAGTCTATGATAGTTTTCTTGGTAATGCTATTTTAAAACCAAAATAACTAAAGCGTTACAAACATAAGAGGCAATTCTCTTAATACTAATAGATTTCAAGTTTAATGGCTTACAAAATACAAACTATCAAAATTGTAACATGGCGAAATGAAATATAATATTTCTGACTTTTTCGCGCATTGTTTAATCGTTTAGAAAGCGCGAATTGACGTGCGACTTTAAATACATTGTGAAAAGTAATGAAAAACCTGTCATAAAACTAATGCACTCGCTGAATTTTAAATATTTATGTCTAAATATAAACTTAATAAAAATACAGTTATCGATTTTCGGTTTTAAATATTTATAGAAAGCTTAAATATACAAAATAACTCGCAAAAAAAACCATTTCCAAGAAGTTCTAGGCTTCTTCAAGCTAATTTCAAATTAGATTTACTTTTTGAAAAGAAAAGAAATTTTTCTCGGCTACTTCATAGTCATTCTTTGAAAATAAAAATGGCGATGGGAATTTAAAGCTTTTTTCAAAACACTGCTGCGAGCATTTTGTCTATAGCTTTATCTATAGAAAAACTTTAAAATACGAAAAGACTATTTTTACTTGCTTTAGTGTAGTTGATCTTGTAGAAGAATATTCACTCCTATGAAGCTTTGATGATTGAGCTTTAGACAGTATTACAAAACCTTTATAAGGAGTAAAAGTTGTAGAGAATGGTGAGCGTTTTATGCAATAAATAACCTTTCACACGTCACCCAAGGTCAAAAGAACAATTGAAAAAATCCAATTTGTCACATTAAACATTACTATATATAATAATATGGAATAATTATATGGAATGTGTTATATATGACTAGAAAGGTATAGATAAATACCCTATCAGATAAGGTATATTTCAATGACATACCTATGTTGGAAGAAATAAAATTTTCATTACAAAATTGAAGTTATTTCTTCACGCCAACCACATTTCACACAATGATTTCACTGTATTCTATTGATAGACGGCACAATACACATGCACAACATGGAAGTATAGTAGTTTACGCGCACATTTCAATTGTTTTTATCACTTCAGAACACGGAATTACTTAACAATGTTTATTTATTTGTCAACAAACTAAAATGCCGGCTCGCGCGCGAATTACCGACTAATGTATTGAATGATGTGACATAATTAGAGATGGTTAATATAATTTATAGCTTAAATTATAACGTTAAATTAAAAAATAGTTGTAGCAATTATAATTTGAAAGAAATAAAGGTGCTAAAATTATAATGTACTTTTTTCACTTTGGATTGAAGTACGTTAATAAAATTAAACTAAATGCCATCTAGCGACATAATTTTACAATATTTCAATGCGTCGATTTACTTACACAGCTAACAAACAAAATCCTTCTTCGTCCTGAGTTATCTCCTTTAATATTTCAAAGATGGCACTATATTCTATGTGAAAATGGGGAGCTAATTAATATCAAATTGCGGCTCTTGTCATATTGGTTAAAACAATTATAACGTGAAATACTTTCACATAGTACAAATACAAATACAAATTATTATTTACAACACAATACAAAATATTAATTATGTTAAATGCTACATAGTATTTGTAGCATTTAACATTTGGTGCGAAACGCGAAATAGCTGATTGGTTTATTGATCTTAAATTTCACGTCTAGCGTGACGCGTACACGTACGCTAAATGCTAATGCTATATTTAGCACTTAGCAAGTATTATAGTTGTAGTTATGTTATAAATTATAATTTTGGTTACGTTTTAATACTATTTTGAGCTAATGGTGGAACGTTAGCAAAATTTTGTCTGGTGAAGCGATTTAAATTAAGATATAATTACTTGGATTTATTTAGTTAGTTTAGCGTTTGTTTAATTAATAAGTTGTTGTAATATTTATATATAAAAGTAGAAGAAATAATTATTATAAGTGTAATTTACTGTAAATAACCAGTGTAAAGTTTTATGCAAATTGTATATAGTAAATTGTTTAACCGCTCACGGGATGCGCTCCTCCTACCGCAAAATGGCGGCTATTTGGTTTCGCAAATTAGAAAAGCATTCAGTTTAAATACAAGTTTTTATAAATAAAAATTATTATTCTGCATTGCTAAATAAGTACCCTCCGTAATACCAACAAAAACATCTCAAATAAAATGCAGAAATACACCGCAATTCCTGCACTTAAAAAGCACTAATTAAATTTTTGGTGTACTTGGATAAATATGATAATATTCCGTTTGAGTGGTTCTAACGTTTATCATGAAATTACTCCTTAAAGTATAGTTTATAAACATTTATATTCAGGGTAAACTTAAAAAACGCTACTTACGGTATGTTTTCAATAAATAAGCACCGAAATCACCAGCCCAAACAATAACACACACGATTGTCGTGACGTATTTTTGAAGTTGTTTACTTTTTTGAAATGACAGACCCAGGCATTAAAAACTTTATGGTTTGCTAGAGTAGTTACCGAAACAGCAATTAATATTAGTTCTTTAACCTGTTGTAACTTCGATATCCGATAAATCGGTTTAAAATCATCACCGGCACCTCGAGGTGTGGTATGCGTCTACGGCTGCATGTATCGCGTGAGCGGTGCGGTGAAGTATGAAGGGAAGCTCATTGATTTAACTTCTATAACCTGTAACCACCATATGTAATAGTTACAAAACAAATGAAGCCAGTCGTCATTAACCATAAAAAACTGTAGACTATTCTATAGATAGTTAGCAAGTTAGCACGCGCCAATTATTTCGCGTTTCTTTCCATTCGTTACATTATCACACGACCTTGAGTTGCTAAAAATTATAATTTTAGCACTTTAAATAGCGTGCTATAAAAACTTAGCATTTAGCGCGCTATGCGAAAATAGCAGTTAATCTCATCTCTAGACATAATATCCAAGGTTCACCATCTACACCAGATCTTTTAATATTCTTTATTGTTTGTTACTAAGTATAAACACTACGGAATGTCTATAAATGAATATCTAGAATAAACTTAACAACACTAGTTTTTAGAGTATTAATAGACTTTACTGGATGTGTACAGAACAATTTTACTTAAAGTAATCAGTTGATCTACAAATGAACTTAAAATAAGTACTCTAAGAGTAAATCTTAAGAGAGATCGCACTTAATTAAATTGTTTGGATTAAGGAAGGTTTTAAAATTTTGACTTGATTGAAATAAGTCTACAAGAACATTTTCTTTTTTCTAAAACAATTTATAGAGAACTATTATCTAGACCTATATCATATTAAGACTGTTTATAGATATAATAGTTTTGAGGCGTATAAAGTGTGCTCCTTGGGTATTTGCATGCCTACGTTTATTTCTCTCGTGAGTTGGGGTGTAATTTTTGGTTGTCTATGTATGTATCCATGGCACCCACTATACGGAGTTCCCACAGTGCGGAACTGTGTGTTAGTGCGTTAAAAAACACGATATTTATAGAAAAAGTAAGTTCTGAAATTGCTCCTACCGGGAATTGATCGATTGGGTCACGGAGATTATCAAATGTCTCATATTTCCAGGTAAATAGGTAAAAATCATATTACATTCGAAAATTCTTAAGAATAACTTGAGTACACAAAAGTGTTTGAAAGTGACAGGTGCTCGTTCTGAAACATTGAAAGTAATTTCATTTTCCTTCAGCCTTTGTCACGAGAGGAAAATACGGACCTAGTTCCCCGATTATTATTCACAAAACATTTTCTGAATGAGCTCGAATCCAGAAAGGACTTTATTAAATTTTGACAAGGAAAAAAATTAAAGGCATTCTACTGAAATTTTTGTTTTCCAACCGAATTGAGATGAGAAAATATTAATTTTCGAAATGAAACACGGCCTACCCTCAGTAACGAGGCTAGCTCCTTATTTCTTTAGAATCAAAATGTTTTCAATTTCTTCTTCTTCTATTGATATTATCATAATTACAGATATGTTACTTATGTCAGTTCGAAGATTTAAAATACTCCATAAGAATCACATTAAATTACTATACTTACATTTACACTCACACCAGCACCGACATTACCTAATAGGTTATTTTAGGTTCACTATTAACTTTTGTAACTGTAGTGTAACATACCACTCTAAACAAACAAACAATATCAAACACGTTATTCCGATCTCAAATTAAGTAGCTGAAATGAGAAGAAACCTTTTAATAAAGCCGCCAAGAAGTGCAAAAGAGTGTTACGCAGGCAAGTTCGACCATTTGCGCCGCATAGAAGCCAAACTTGCCTCTTTTCCAGTAGGCAGCAAGTCTTTTTGGTCCCTTGCCAAAGCAGTCGAATCAAATTTTAGCCTCTCTATTTTACCACCTCTGCTGAGGCCGGATGGCTCGCTGGCTCATACTGCGGAAGAGTTCACAGTTCACATACGCCAAAAAGAGGTACTTAGAACGCTGCGAAGTTTAGACGTGAATAAAGCCAGCGGGCCAGATGGGATTCCAGCTATAGTCCTGCGTAACTGTGCGCCAGAGTTGTCTCCTGTTCACACACGCTTGTATTGCCTCTCACTTGAGACTGGTGTGGTTCGCAGGTAGTGGAAGCTTGCGAACGTGCAACCTGTGCCCAAAATAGGATGCAGAGCTGACTCTGTCAACTATCTCAGTCACCTCCATACTCTGCAAGACTATGGAACGTGTACTTAACAACCGTATCCTGTCGTACCTTGAATACAACGACCTCCTTTGTGATCGCCAGTACGGATTCCGACGAGGGCGATCTAATGGGGATCTTCTTGTGTACGCATCTCATGTATGGAGCGAGGTTATAGAAAGATATGGCGAAGCCCTTGCGGTGTCTTTAGATATTTCTAAAGTCTTTGACAGGGTCTAGCACGCAAGCCTTTTAAGCAAGCTTCCCTCTTATGGACTTCCCACTGACCTTTGCAATTGGTTTTAGGATTTCGTGAGTGAACGTTTGATTCGAGTGGTCTTAGAAAGCCTCTCTTCGGAACATCGGGCGATAGAAAGGAACTCCGTGCTGTCCGCAAATCTCTTTCTGCTGCATACCAATATGTTAATTCCAGGTGCCTTTGGGTATGCTGATGACAGCACAGTTGTGGACAGGTACTTGACCAATGCAAGGGTCAGTGGAGAAGAAATCCAGTCTTAGTCGTTTGAATTTGACACTTAAGGCAGTCTCCGATTGGGGCAATGCTAATCTTGTCAAATTTAATGCTACCAAAATGCAAGCGTGTCTATTCTCCACAAAACGGAGTCCCTTTCACCTGACTCCGACTTTTCGTGATATATCCATAACAATAGCCGACCGTCTCCAGCTCCTTGGAATGGACCTGTCGTCCAATCTGAACTTCGGTAGATACATTGAATCCATGGCCAAAAATGCAGCCAGGAAGCTTGGCATCCTTTCCAAGGTGAGTCGTTACTTCACACCGGGATAGTTGCTTTAGCTGTACCAAGCACAAGTACAGTCGTCTATGGAGTACTGCTGCCACTTATGGGATGGCTCTACTAAATACCAACTAGCTACCTTGGATTCAATTGACAAGCGTGTCACGAGGCTTAATTATAGGTGACTCGAAAATAGTGGAGGCGAAGCTGCAGGGCCTTGAACACCGCCGTAAAGTTGCCTGCTTATCGGTATTCTACAGGATATATCACAGAGAGTGTGCGAAGGAATTGTATAATTTGATTCCGCGTTCCCCTTTCCATCATCGGGGGACTAGACATGGGCTGGGGTTCCACTCCTATATTGTGGATATTCCCAGGATTCGCACGAAGCGTTTCGTTTTCACATTTATATGGCGAGCGGCTAGAGGGTGGAATTCCCTGCTTGCGGACATTCGGTATGTATTTCTCGAACACTATAACTTGGACCTTTTCAAGGCTAGAGTGAATAGGCACTTTCCATCGGGTGAGATGGAGGTAAAATACGCACTTATTTTTTATAAAAAAGAAAGCACTTGTGTTATGAAAATCGGAAACAACGATGGGTACCACATAAACCGAGACCCCAGACTGTATAGAAAAGTTACTTTTCTACATTGACCCGGTTGAGAATCGAACCCGGGACCCAGGAGGATGGCAACACCATGAAAACCGGTGTGCAAGCCACTCGACCACGGAGGCCGTCCAATGGATATAATTAGTTGATGACTTTACCATCTCAGCCGGGACCATACACGGTAAAAATAGATTACTTAGAAAAAGACAAAATTCTTTTAATGGAGACAAATTTATTAAATACAACAAAACGATCCTCTCCCTATAGACACTAGAGAATAATTACTTGATAATAGTAAAAAAACATCTCAAAAGTGTATTTTAGTTATAAGAGAGAAATATTTAATCCAAGAGCAAATTAATTTACTTCACAATACCACTCTAGATTCAACAAAATATTTATTAGTTATTAGAAATGTCCGATTTTGACTTGAAAAAAAAAAGAATGAAAAATTGAGAGGTACTTAATTATTTGACTGAAGATTCATGTTTTCTAATATCACAAAGGGTAAATTTACAGGGTTATGGACCCAACAGTACAGTTCAGTGCCAAACCTTAAAGTAGCAGAAATAGAACGGAATCTTCTCAACTACTTGAGTACCGTTCAGTGCCATATAAATGCTATAGCGGCAGAAAGCACTAACAATAACAATTTAAAATATATGAGATGATTTATACTATTGAAGTTAACAAAACGATAGCGTGTTTCAGTGTACAACTAATGCCATCTAGCAGTGGCGTGATGGAACTAATTGCATTCGTTACAAGTATAGTTTGATTTCATGCTGAAACCAAATTTCTTAAATTATGACTACAAATAACACCTTAACAAACTAGAGATACTACGTATTGTTTCTTTGGATAAATGACAGTTTCTGATTTTTATGATTACAAGCGCAAGTAAAAGTAACTGCCTCCGTGGCCGAACGGTTACCATGCCGGACTGCCACGCAGAGGTCCCAGGTTCGATTCCCAGGGGAGAAATATTTGTATGGCCTACATTTATTTCTCTCCTGAGTTTGGGTGTAATTTGTGGTTGTCCATGGCACCCGCGACACAGGGTTTCCCTAGTGCGGGGCTATGTTGAATGTGAGCGTTATTATTTAAAAAAAAAGTAATCATTACCGCGTGCGCCTTCGGCGACATGTCACGACAAGATTGACTATGAAAACGCAACGAAATGTTGGTTTAAGAATGTACTCGAGAATTTAGAATATTAATCTGAATAGCAAACTACTTCCTTCTATTGTTTAAGAATATATTTTCTTAAAATACACCCAAGAAATTTTGAATTCGTTTAAGATTATTTAAATTTGATGTAAGAGGTAAAAATTTCTTGATGTAAGTAATGTCCAATTAATCGATTAGAAACATTGACTTACAAATAAATGGACGACGGGTCTAATACAAAAACCACGAAAAAAATGTCCCAAGTCAACCTATTTAAACGTAGTGACATGTAAAGGAATATGAAAAAGCTAAAACGTTGAATTGAAGTTGTAGTGTCATCGCAGTACTGTCTAATTTTGCTTGCTTCGCTGTCAGTCGAACAAACGAAGACTAAAGCGTGAATGACGCTCTGTATACGATTTTAACGCCCTATAAGTTCGGACACTTTTTAGCGCGGACCCGACGTCCATATAATTGTAAGTCTATGATTAGAAATGAAATAAAATCTTGAAGTGAACGTATTTGTCTACAAGTTAGAATAAAGTTAAGAGTAAAATTGTATCAGAAAAAGATAAGCAGTATTTTTGTAATGACAATATTTTATAACTTTTAATTAATATTTTTTCAGAATTAGCAAATATACTGAGAAATTGCTCTTTATTATTAATAAAAATCCTTTTTTTCTGTGTAGGACCTGTGAAGGGCCCCAAACGTTGATTTATTCGAAAATAACATGTGTATATGTACGCGATTTAGATTTGAAATCAATTAAATAATAAACGCTCTTAATTTTGAATTCAGTACGAATATAATGTACATGGACTGGAACGTAATTCAATTTAATTTTGTGAAAATATTGTACTGAAATATAGTATTTTTTTTATAACAAGTGACGGGACGAATAAGTCGTGCGCGTGATAGTAAGCTACACACCTATCCATAACAGTTGCAGTGTCACTCAGTGCTTTAAATCGCAAATATCTGACGGGCATTGCCATTGCGCCTGTCACCCTGAGATGTAAGTTGACAAGTCCCATGTGTCTGTAATGTGACCAGCACCTTTACTCTTCAAAACCGAAACGAAGCAAGGGTCACATTACTGCTTCGCGGCTGAAATAGGTAATGTGGCAGTACTTCCCTGGACGAACTCTTTCGCAAGGAGCTCTACTGCCACTAAAGTTTATAATTAACAAAGAAATTGATACTTCATTAAAATAAAACAAATTTTCACTACGTCGAATTTACGGCAAATACATCGGTGGCGGTGACGCAGCGTACATATCTAGTCCTTAGTGAAAACCAGTGCCACAACGCCCATTCACTGCTAGGATAAAAATTGTATATTTATACTATACAGTTATTGAATATATATTCTGTATTTAATAACCGTGCTATTTTAATGAGTAAAGTGTTTATCTGTTTCTCTACAATGGGTATTTGATTAAACCTAAAAACAATTTTGTATCCAAACATATTCCAAGACCACTATAAATCAACACAATAAACCATTCTGAACCTTCCATTTCTATCTTCAATCCATATTGAATCGACGAACCACTTGCTTGATTAAGTTCTATACCCGTATCTACCCCACGATCGTTAGTGAAATTGTAAAAACATGATGTCAGTGACTAAGTTTCGTGTACAGATACGTCACCTATAGACTGTATTTAAATGTGTATAATTTTAAATGTTGTGTCGTAATCTTGGTGTGTTAAGGCCACACCCGCAAAATGACAATCTATCAGGAAAGAGGTTTAAAGATTTTATGGACAAAGTTAGTTCATAACTTGTATGCTTACATAAGAGAGTTATAAAATTTCACATATACATAGTTTGTTTCGCGTAGTTAATATTATTATCATGACATTCATGTGATAAAAGCAGTTTTGTCATATAATCAACGTATGGATTTATAATATACTACAGGTACAATATGTCGGGTTCTTGGATGTGAATTAAAGAACACTGATCTCATAGTAATTTGTATATTCACTAAAAAAGACGCAAGATTGTTTTACAAGTTTGAAACCAAGTTTTTCACACACAGAGCCGCCATGACATTCTCTCTTTTTCACCTCTCTTCTCTTATTGGTCAGCGGTGATCGCAGGCGCCGTCCCACAGTGGAATGAACTTGAGGGAATGAACGTGCGAATTTAAATGTGGTTCGCTACAAATATATTATTTGCTATTTAGGATCAATTTCGACGACCTCTGTGGCCCAATAAAAAAAATTAGGAGGGCGCAGGTTCTGGATGATGCTTCACGTGGAATTCCGTTGGTAGTACTCGTAGAATTCTCTAGTTTAAGACCAGGAAATTGGAATGGTCCTCTGGCACATTGTTATCACATTCTTAATTTAGAATTAGTTAACTTAAATGGAATAATTTGTAATTTGAAAAAGCTACCGTTGTCGTAAACTGATAAACCGTTTGTTTTTTATGAATAAAGAGTTACGCCAGCGAATTTTAGTTTAATTTAAAACCGTAAACTCTTTAGTTAATACCCGTGTAATTTTACTGGTTTTATGAGATAAAATAGTCCTTGAAAGTTCTGCACTATTGCAAACTTTAAAACTTAAGTGCCCTTACGAATCCTGTAGCAAATCTATAAACTGTTAAAAGTTGCTGCCTAAAACTAAGTGGATAGGCTTCGAAGAATGCTATGATAGCAATAAAATTTAGCCTGTAGCCGTTTTAGTTTCGATTATAATAATGAATTTTGTTGGACTGTGATTTTCAGTCAATTGAAATTATTTCATTGTGAACAAAACGGCGTATTTAAATACTTTTCATATTTATCATCTGAATTGCCTGAGTAGACTTTGAAAGAACGATATTGATTCAGCAACAGAAACTCAAAAAGGACTATGTATAATGTATAATGCGTTATTTTTAATCACAGAAATATCAATGGCCCAGCGGTTAGCACTTTGAGCGCTGGAAAGGTTCCGGGTTCGATTCTCTACCAATTTAGGAAACAGATTTTTCTGTATTAGTACTAGTCTCGGTGATCTAAGTAGTGCTAAAAAGTAATTTCATTACTCTGGTGCTCGTAATATAGCAAATTTTAAGAGTAATTGGTTTGGTTGTCCCGCACATCATATTTATTCTAAACAAATCTAAGTATAAAATGAAATAACGGTTTGTTCTCTATACTCAACATTATGTGTGATGTTCAGCATTCATAAGATTATGTATGCTGAACATATGATAATAATAAATAATAAAGATAAATATTAGACAACATCACGTACTTTGCTCCGAAGCCAAAGTAAGTAAGTAACTAAAGCACTTGTGTTATGGAAATTAGAAACCACGACAGTACCATAAACATCTAAACCCGAGACAATATTAGGAATATTTTTCTACATTGTCTCGATTATAATAATGAATAACAAAAAAGTAAAATAACATTGATCGAACCCGAGAAGTCAGAGATAAATAAATAACGCACACACTCGTAGACCCTCACTAGGAAGACGAACGGTCACCATGTTGGACTGACACGCAGAGGTCCCGGGTTCGATTTCCGGGCCGGGAGATATATTTGTGTGGCTTACATTTATTTCTCTCCTGAGTTTGGATGTAATTTGTGGTTGTCTGTGTATGTGTACATGGCACCCACGATACAGGGTTTCCCTAATGCGGGGTCATGAGTATGTGCGTTATTATTATTACAATTATTATTATTATACCAAGTTAACAATATAGGGATTGAGTAACAATAATTTTGAATTTTCGAGGATTTTCGGTTGAGAACCTCCTTTCGAATCGACGAATTCGATTGTATTATTATTATTTTCGTATGTATGTTACGCGATAACTCCGATATATGTGAAACGATTTTGATGTTTCTTTTTTGTTGGATAGAGCGTACCTCAGTATTGGTTCCATTTCAATTTGAAGAAAGTATTCCACCTCTAAGGGTGGCAAACTACGGATGAATTCGGTTTCGCGCACTTTCCGGTAACCGATTTCAATAAAACTTGGCAAATAGATGTAATTCCACGAACTTTTGAGGACGGCTTTTTTAGTAATCTATACCGGGATTATAATTAAGTATACTCTATAAATAGCTGACTATAGAATATTGCCGCATGGTTTATTATATACAGCAAAATATAACAGCGTAAAGATTACGCATCGATTAATATATTGAACAACAAGTAATAAATTATGACACAATTTATTAATATACACAGGGTAATGAAATAAGAAGAATATTTTTGAAAATCGTTGAAATACGATACAGAAAAAATCTCTACTTAAGAGATAATCGTATTAATTAACAGTAATCCAAAGTAACAATGTGAGAACTGAATTTTTATCTGAATTAAAAGAAAAACAAACAAAGTACCAGAACTATTAACCGAACATTTCTCTTCAATGAAAATGGCGGACAAAACAAAGAAACCTACTCTCTATACAGGTGCACCCACTTCAAATGGAATGTGGGTACAAAATTGATTGTCGAGGGCCGTTTTCCATTTAGATATGGAAATTTTGGCGGTGTGTACGACACCGCTTCATGTCATGCCACTAAAATATTCCAAAGCGCTTCTGCTTTTTTTGCACTATTATTCTGATCGTAGGTTTCATTTTATCTTAGTTCTACGTAATTTCAAAGGTTGAGGACCTTGCTACAGATATTCGACTTTCATTGTTTTTTTTTTCTTGAGACTGTTAACTTCGATAACCTGAACTCAATTTAAAAAAACTTTTTTTTATGATAACAAGTGACAGGTCGAAAAGTTCGAGCACACCAGTCCATAGTATGTCCATAGTCACTCAGACTTTAAATTGCAAATATCTGCGCCCGCCACCCTGAGACATAAGCTGACAAGTCCCAGGTGCCTGTGGTTTCACCAGTACCCTTATCTTTTAAAACCGGAACGCAATAATGCTCACAGTACTGCTTGGCGGCAGAAATACGTGGTATATATTTCCCTGGACCAACTCTTTCTCGAGGAGATCTACTGCTACTATTTTTGGTAATAAGCACAGACATCAGTTATTTTCGTTAAAATAAGAGATTTTAATAATACATTTTTAAATTTTAGTGTATATATTTTTATCTATATAATATATATTCTGGTATTTTATTATAAGTGTTTAGCACCATTACAAAGGAATCAGAGTGAATTAACGCTCCCTGTATGTGACCAGAGAAAATTTGGGATCGCAACCCGTAACTGAAATTATATACAATAAGATTGTTTCCTAAATTGACCCTAGTTAGTACCTCTGCTAACCATTGGGTCGCCAAGGTCGTCAAAGTTAATGTTTATGTTGTCAGTAGCAAATATTAGTTCTTTAATATTTTGCAATCTTACCCATATTATCATCCGTATTAAGTATACGGAGTGCTCAACTGTATTAAAAAGGTGCTTTTGAATGAACTTCGGGTTTGAAACCAAATTAATTACGGGTATCTATATGGATTCATAACTGTGTAAGAGCGTGCTCGCCACATATCACATAAGTGCTCGCCAACAAACTGGTTCCAGTATGTCGTGAGACTTTTGTAAAATACATAGTTTTTGAAAAAATAAATTTTAAAAAGGTGGTTATTCTCTTTCGTATCTTCTTCATTTGTTGTGAGTTCTGCAAGCTCTCCAGTTACTCGATATACCTGGAATTAACTAAAGTAGAGGTGACTTTAGTTACTTCCAGGCATCGCGTATAACCAGAAATAGAGACGAAATGTCATTTAATTTGTTTGAAAACTATTCTGCCATATCATTACGGTGACTACTGCGCTCCGATTGGCCAACCCGAATTCGAAGCAATTGACGGGTGTCGTCAATTGTTTCATTTCAAAACGACTAGTTTAACTTGAGCTTTGCTATAATGGACGTAAATTGAAAAATTACATATTTAATATTTAATTACCGATGAAATGTGATTCCGTTCGATTTGTAATTATATGTTTTGCTGTTTTTCCCACACCACCGAACGGAACAGCCCCCCATAGTTGTATTTTCTTTATTGCAATAAATACGGAATATTTTTGGAATATACGGAGGAATATACACAGATCAGTTCTTGGCGCTGTACTATTTCAGCTTTCTAATTTGTGATTTCAGTGCAAATCAAAAAAAGTTGATATTTAAAAGTGATATAAGGCCCATTTGCCTGATGAGTTTCCAGGGATGGATGGCCCTTATTGCGTCTCGATTTCTGGTTAAATACTCGATACTTCCCGGTATGTAGATGACTTACAGTGACACTCAATATTTTCTACATACACATATGAAAACATTTTACACCCAACATACTTATGTATTTGTACATTACAGTACCTAATTAAGTTTACTCATAGTCCAATGACAAGGTACGGCCATCAATGCACTGTGTTAATCTTATGCAAATTACATATACTGCAATTAAGGCAAACGTTCTCAAACAAATGTTATAGATATTGTGTTAGTTTACTCATATAATAATAGTGTTGTCGAATGTTCTAACTCATAATGCGCGCGGCATTTTTTGGATGTGCACGGACAATTTTTGATCTCGTATTTCATTTAATTTAATTTGGTTAAAAGGTTTATAAACATAATATCAGACAATGCCGTCATAAGCAACAAATAAACATTTACATGTTAATATACATGCATGAGACAATTAGTCCTGACAGACGCATTTTATGCAAAAATAAGTGCGCATTTGACTTCTATCTCTCCTGATGGAAAGTGACGATGAGGTCGTCGATGTAGCATGCACAGTTAAATAATGCCTATTGACTGTCGCCTTCCAAATTATAGTTTTCGGGGAATAAGTTCGCAGGCAGGGAATTCCACTCCCAAGCCGCTCGCCATATAAATGTCGAGGCAAAACGCTTTGTGCCAATCCTGGGAATATCCACAACATAAGGGTGGACCCCAGCCTACGTCTTGTCCCCCAATGATGGAAAGGGGAAGGCGGAATTAAATCATGCAATTCCGTCGCACACTCTTCGTGATATACATAGAATACTGATAAACAGACAACTTTACGACGATGTTCAAGGCTCTGCAGCTTCGCCTCTACTAAATCCGAGTCATCTATACGCAACTTGGCACACTTTTCAACTGAATCCATGGTGGCCAGTTGGTATTTAACAAAGCCACCCCGTATGTGGCATCAGTACTCTATATACGACCGGACTTGTGGTTGGTACCGCTGAAGTATTAATGCACGATTCAAATTGCTGAAGCTAAAATATGAAATATGCGCTATTGGTTGCTTTTAATGACGTCGATTACTCGACGGTAAAATCACTTCTTAAGAAAGTATTTTACCAAATATATAATAAGAGACACAAAAACATGTATTTGTACTCAATCCCTTAATTAGAGTTGAAATTTTGTATGAGACTGTCGTAATTTTGCAAACTAGGATCAAATAAATTATTCGTTAAACTCTGTGTTGAAAATAATTAAATATTTAATTGTTGTTATTTAATCAACGTGAACTAAAGAGTGTGAAATTTGGGGATGAAAGATTATGTAGACAGATTTGCTCTCCAAAATCAAAATATTTTATCATAAATTTCTAATTATAATTATTAACAAAATCACACCTGATACATTCAGGCTGATAGAATAGTCGAACACATAAATTCTTAAGATTGAGATGTGTCTCTTAAGATTGACAATTTCTTTCTGTAATAGACTGGGTAGGCTGTATATGTTTGTGTTGTCTGTGGTTGTGGGCAAATTCTGAATAATAAACGCTTGTCTTCCTTAATTTGACGTTGGCGGAATCATCTATTGTATCGATGAAGCTATAACACTTTAAAAAAGAAGAAAGTGGTCTTCGAGGTAGCGTAAAATTGAGAAACATGGTAGACATTCCCAAATTAGAGCAAAGAAAGACAGTTAGGTGGAGCTTTACTAACATCATTGTAACGAACATTTGAATACATTAGAAGTCATGACATTTGCGTAAGTTGAGGAACGTAATAAACGTCTTTAGTGTTGTTCTCATTCTTTTATATGAATTGTGCTGCACTAAAAAATGGCATAATATACTATATTTAAATAAAAGGTACGAAGAATAACGGAAACACAAATTTCAAATATTATGACGTCAGCTTTTCGCTTGTTGTCCAACCCGACGCTTTAATTAGTTCATCAGATAACTGAGTTTGCTAGCGCTCGTTAGCCAAGGAAGTGTACAGGCTAATGCAGCTTGAGCCTATAATCTACTTATTCGACGAGACAAATACAATACAATTAGTGACGATGCGATTAAGTAACTGCTTTGTGTTCTGTTATTTACACTCTTTTAAACATGACACTAACTACTTTATACACTACTTAATACGAAATAGAGAATATCGATTCAAGAACAATGACTCAATTTTAAATTGACCTTTTTATGATACCAAGTGACGGGACGAACATGTCGGGCGCCTGGTGGAAAGCGAGACGCCTGTCCATAACAGTTGCATTGCCACGTCGTAATCTGAGCGGCACTGACACTGCGCCCGTGATCCTGTGACGTAAGTTGACAAATCCCATGTATCTATAATTTCACCAGCACATTTACCCTTCCAATCCGGAACGCAGCACACATTACTGTTTGGCGACAGAAATAGATAAGGTAATAAGTATTGCCATACTTCCCTGGACGTACGGATACTGGACTTCCCTTGACTTATTACTTACATTTATAAAGGTAACGCTAAATTTTGTTGTAATTGTCATTCAAATCTTTTCATTCGTTAAAATAATCACATTATAACATTTTGAGCCATCGTCCTGATTAACTAGACCATTTTGAGGTAGGCCACTGTTCTAGAAAGCCATAGATAGAAATTTTGTTAAATTACATTTACTTGTTATTCATTAGTGTAGAGCCAAACAAATTTGAGTTTTAACTTTTAATAAAACTCTAGGTTTAACAAAATCTATCGTTTAGTATATTTCCAGTTCACAACTAAAAAGTACCAGTCATTTTCTCTATTTTACTTAGTACTACAGAATAATTACCTTTATAAAAACTAAATTAAAACGCTACATGTAGAAAAATGTTGACAATATTTAAGGTATATAGATAACTTGAATTTATATAATATGGATAAATAATAACTTACCTGTTCAATTACATCCAGTGTTGTTATCCTGCTATATTCAAAGGGAAATTTCTCATCTCTACCTCTTCATACTTATCTCTTAATTTTTATTCGTATAAATCATAATTCGCTTTATATATTTTTCAACGTGCACATAACAGTCTCGTTAAGCTCGAACAATTATTTATACTTATTCACACCTGAGGTAATAACAAACAGGCGGCTCATTCTTTAATTTAAAAACACGACAAGAAGCGTTCCAAGTTTGCCACCCCTGAATGGCGACCTCGCGGAAATGGGCCTCATTTTTTGTATACTAAATAAAAATATTTCAGTGTCGTGAACGAACTTTCTTTTCACATTAGTCTCTTTTTATGTTTTATTGCCCAAGCCGCACAGTATGAAGGTTTAATTGCGGAAAGCTAAAGTAGCAAGTTCTGTTTTGGCTCTTATTCTCAACTTTATAAGGTAGCGGGGGAGTCAGTAATTTTGTATCATTATGACTAGATTTACGCGAAGAATTTTTGTTTTTCTTTAAGATCTAAGTTTGTAACGACTGTTTAAAACTTTAGAATGTTTATAAATGCCTTAGATTTTTTTTATTCTGAGAATTATTACTTAATTTCTGCGAAAGTTACAACTGTTTTATAAAAAAAAAATTAGTCTGATTTTAATAAAATTTACACATTTTATATTTTGTTATTCTTTCTTTTATATGATTTAATAATGTCATATTAATTTTTTATTGTTTTTTCCCAACACATGTTTTAATTTATGTGGTTTGCGAAACTACATACTTTTTATATTTGTGTCAATATTTTATAGTCATGTACTGAATAATTAATATTTCATAGAATAGTTTAATATCGAACGAAAAAAAGGTGTTCGAAAAGGCATGTAGCCTGAGTAACATAACTCATTATGTTAGTTCATGTGTTTCTTAACTGTAAGTTTTAAAGAAAGAAATCTTAAATTAAATGAATAAAATTAACACTGTGATTTTTAGAAATGAAATTTAATTTTCCTTTTACCCGGAAATAATTACAGACTTTAAAAATCTTATTCTATAATTTATGTACAACCAATAATTATTAGTTACATTTACTGCAATATTATACACAAATGAAATTACTTTACCTAATCAAGTTACGAGTTATACAGTTAGTGAACGCTTAAATACTTTTTTTACATTCTATATCACATTTCATTTTATATCTATATTGCATTAAATTTGTGATTATCCATAATAAATACTTGATGTATTGCCAAGTTTTAAAAGCACCCATATGAATAAGGGCTTTCCAAGTATTCCGGTTTTATACAACATTAAATTGTTATTCAGACGAAATTCCGTACAATTAAGTCGTTCCAGCAACACATGTCGATAATGATGTTTATTTGTATTTTAAAATCGTATTGTCAAGCCTTTTATATACATTTTAGATATGTTATTTGATGAGACAATGTTAACCCAAGAAGTTGTAACAGATTCTGATATAACTTGAGCAGTAACTGTAGTTTTAGTATTGTTCTATTTACAAATTACCTACAATGCGGAGGACGATATTTTCAACAAAGTGTAGGTATGTATATAATATAAAAGCCAACTACTATTGAGAGCAAATCTGTAACGTTCTGGCTGAACACAGTCGTTAAAACAGCTTATTTTTTTTACAATTTCTACTTGATCTAACCAAAAATATTAGGGAGGCACTTTTGCCAAATTCAGTCTTCACTCTAATATTTCACATTAAACACAAATCATTAGATAATAACGATTATTTCCGGAATGTCTCCGAAATTCCCAAATTGCTAGACGGTCGTTTCTAAAAGATCCGGAGAGGGTCAACAAAAGCCATCTTTGAGGTCCGGATATCCTAGATCGGGCATAGCTCTCCGAGATCCGTTCGCTCTATTATTTTCAACTCGTAAACCTCGACCGCCTCGACCTAAACTAGCGTACCTTGTATCCGCAAGCTTATCCCTTTGTGCAACCTCATCGTAGTACCTAGCGTCATTCAATCCAGCACTATACTTTTGACTTAAGCTGTACTTATCTATAGTAGCGTACTTTTGCACTGTAGCGTATTGTTGAGCAGCTTCAGGCACAGCGGTTCCATTTGCTTTAGCACGATCATAAGGTCTTTCCTCTGGAGGCAATGCTCCATCTAACCTCGCTTTAAACTCTTTGTCTTTTCTTCGATGTCTTCGGCAAGCACACAAAGCTACGGAGATAGCGCATATCAGAAGACCAGCTCCAGCTGCTGCAGCGACGTATGGCGGTGGCAATGATATCCTGAATGAA
Organism: Hyposmocoma kahamanoa; assembly: GCF_003589595.1. Taxonomy (NCBI): domain Eukaryota; kingdom Metazoa; phylum Arthropoda; class Insecta; order Lepidoptera; family Cosmopterigidae; genus Hyposmocoma; species Hyposmocoma kahamanoa. Next base: position 13,421,929 of record NW_020654466.1, on the reverse strand, counting down.
CAGTTAGCGTCGTCTTCGTCATAGCCCGACGGGCAATGGGGGCTACCATCGCACCACAATGCAAGTGGTATGCAGGCGTTGAGTTCAGGACAGCTAAGTAAAAGAACAAATACGTTATTTTCCGGAAAATATAAATAAACTTTAATTAACTTGTTTTGTTTGTGTAATAAAATATACATACCTCTGATGACATTCTAAGCTGAACGACGCTGGTAGAAGGTTTGCATCTGGATCGTGTTCAAAAATAGGTTTCTTCATAATTTCTATCCATTTTATAGAATAATCTGCTTGTTCATGTTGCAAGAAATCAATCACGTAACTTCTGGCATTTGGTTTTAAGGACGACTCAATAGGGGTTTGAGGAGATTTCCATCCAGGAGAGAACAGTTCTATAATGTTTGATCCTTCTGGACAGATTTCCCGAAGTTTAGAAGTGTCTCGAGCTTCATAAATAAACAGTCTATTTGGTGTCGAGCAAAATGGTGACGAAGAGGTTACTTCATATCCAGGAACTTTTATGTATAAATATCGCCCTTGAACTGGTGTTACATCGTCACCTCCTGGCTCTATTAACCATGGTCTATGAACACAGGCAACCTCTGCTCTGACACTTTCCGATATAACATTCCTATCTCCAACAATTTCCGGTGATATTGGTGTATGCCTTTTATCAAAAAGTCTAATTTCTCCACTACTACCTCTTAGTTTACGATCGCCCCACCCCGATGAGCAAACACTTTCGTCACCCGGTCCGGTTGGAATAAATTTATATTCACCCTCAAAAGCAAAGTCGTCGTAATCTTCTGTTATATTCATCATTGTTATCGTAAAATTAACTTCAACAACGGGAGCTGTTAAAGTGTGTATATTCAATGGTTCGGATCTGTTAGTACAAAGACAGTCTCTTTGTATTGGTACCCCTTCCCACGGATACTCAGTAATGATAATTTGAGCAAAGCCTTCGCCACCAACGGTGGTTCGTTTCGCAAGCCTATCGCATTTCCAACGTCCCATTCGAGAGTCTTTGTGTGTACTACAATGTTTGTTCCCAAAATAGCTATTTGTGAACGTCAGTTGCACCCTTTCGCCTTGTTTCGCTTCGAATCTGCAGAAAACGGAAAACATACTTTAGTTTGAATGCATCTCGGTAAACGAAATGCCTTAATTGAATTTTCTTGTAATCCTTACCTCAGAATGCACGTTAGATTCTGTGCACCGCCTCTTCCGTAGTAAAATATTGCTCTAGGTGCTTGGAATCTACCAGAGTAAGTTTGAGCAGACTTGAAAACTCTATCACAAGCTGATTGCGAGCCCGCGAGTGGTTGTCCTTGCTCGCTCACGTCCACAAACTCATAGCGCAGAACGAACGAAACGGGGTATAGAGCTGAGCCTTGACGCAACTCCTGCGGGAAAAGAAAAATCTTATTTTGACCGTCCTGGTTACATAAATATTGGAATAAGATCGGGTCAATATAACTTAGAAAACATACAATAATATCTCAATTTGTTCACGTTTGTATTGTACAGATGTACAGAGTTGTTTTTTTAAGTACGTATATTAGTTTAAAAAATTCCTATAGTCTACATCTTGAGTAAATCATTTAAATTTCAACAAAATCTTGACTATGACTTGTTAAAACATTGTTAGTCAGGTTAAATACTTATAACAAAATAATATGGTATACTGCGAAATTCTCAACTTTCCAAGGTCGTTTGAACACAGCGAGTCCGCGCGGTGTAGTAAAACTTGAAATATTTAGTTAGGAAACTTGCTTCAGTTCGTTCTCTGCTGAATTTAATATTTAATAATAAAGCAGTACTCAACTTGTGACTTTAACAACTTGATGAATACCAGGTTTACCTTTATTAACAAGAACGCTTACTAGGGATACGCTTTCAGAATATTGATCATAGTAATAAATTTATAACCTATATCATTATCCTTTATTATATCCATATCCATAGTAAAATATGAAATGACCCAGTGCACTTTTAATTGCTATCAAAGTACCTACTTTACCAGTACTATCCACTGTCGTGTACTGGTCTCCTGTTTGATAGGATCTGAGAAGCTGTCAAAAGTATTTGCTATTTAATTACATTTCAAGATAAATATGACCATGAAATATCGTCCTGAGTAATTAAGCAGTACTTAACTTTTTAAATGCAAAGTCTCGTGTCTCAAAGACTTTTTATAACCAAGTTTATTAATAAAGATTCTGTAAATGCCTATGCATAAACAAGTTATTGTTCGTCCTCGTATACAAAATTTATTAATAGATACAACGTACCACTTAAACCTTACGTTACCATCAGTTTTAAACTTTGAAACTTTTTATCTTTATTGTTCATTCGTTTATTTATGAAATCACCGTCTATAGAAGCGCTGAAAAGAGCTCTAGTAATTCTGAAAATTTGACGCATCAACTCAAAACAAATTGTAAAAAAAAGAAGTACATAATCGTTATACACAATATTTCTTCATCACGCTACGTCATCCTTCAGTAAAAAATCATAACCACAAACAAAAGTAAAAAGTACAAACTTATTATTCTGTAGTTACAGTTTCTTAAAAGTTATTATCAGTATAATCATGTCAGTACTTGTCAGTATAATTACGTTAGTAATTACCAGTATATTTTCTAAAGTAAGTATCAGTATAATTATGAAAGTAATTATCATAAAGGAAATTAAACTATTTTTCTGGATTTAAATAACATATATTTGTTTTTTCATATAAACCGATGTTTTGTGCCCTATACAGGTCCCATGGTCACGTTTGAATAAAATTCGGAAAAATAGTTTCATTTCCTATGTGTAACAATCGCGAAAACCTAAGAACTCGATAATTATCATAAAGTTACTAGCACAGTCCTTTCGGTGAAATTGGCAGCTTCCCACTGATAATGTTTTATGCAAATTTTCAAAATGTATTATGTGTAATTTATGCTTATAGTTAAAGAACTGAAAATATTAAAATAGCAATAAAATGACTTGTCGTAAACTGAAAACGTGAAATAACAAGTCATCTGATGTAACTGAAATTAAAAGAACAAAATTATACTACAGTGTGTTTTAATTCTTGGGTTTGTTCTAAAATCATTATGTGTTATCAAACTTGTATTACCTACGTACTTTGTTTTTTTAAAATAGTGTTCAGGGAAAAGCGTTTTATTAGTTATTTTTTAGAATTCTACGACACATTTATTACACCACAAGTATTGGGAAAATTGCTAACAATTTTAATTAAACTGATTTGTTATAAACTTTAGCATAACAAGACATAATCCATAAGTTTGAATGTAAGCCTAACTATCCAATTCGTGTAAAAAGCAGGTTGTTCAAAATGCTTATGGAATCTGTGTCACTCTGTCACTATTTGGGTCGCGAAGCTAATAAATCCGTGTTAAATTTTCATAGCTATGTCACATTGAGTGCCAGCCATACAGGTCGCGATAAGGGCCCTCTTACACTTGTTCATCCGGTGAACGACAGAAAGGGCTCGAACGAAACATACGGCCAATGCTTTTTTAAACTGAGGTTGAATACAGTGAAAATAAATAACTAAGACTACAAACTTACTTTTAACGCGAAAGTGTATAATTACATAAACTTAAAAAGCCACAGCTTAGATTATTTTAGTAAAAACTTTTCTAAGTGCCAGACGGGTATACGATTTAAAAGATTTGAATAAATCTGTACACTTACTTCAACTTACTAACTTTGAGTTTAGTTATTACTTGTTATATGTAAAAAGTAAGTAAGTAAAGGTATTCGTGAATATTAAATTGAAAGAATGATGAAATAGGATGTTAATACGTTGTTTAGAATTTAGAAATTGAAGAAACATTGGCCGCCAATTGTTAACTGACCACATTAAAAATTTGTGGTCACTAGCCGAAACGTGGTGGTTGACTAAATGTAAACGAGTCCTAACGCGACACTAAAGCATTCCATCATGGCTGGCGTGGAGTGGAGTTGAGCGCACGTACTCTTTGCATTATTCACTATGGCAAATGCAATGTTCTGAGAGCACGTGACTTATCTCTCTGGACGACCGATGTTTCACTGGGCAGAAAAAGCATGTAACTGAGCGGGGAACTAGGAAGGCTATTCTACACTGCTGATTGTGTTTGGTTTCTATGAATAGTGCGATCACAAAGTAGTAGGTAAATAGGTAATTCGTGTAATAAAATGGCTCTTGTCTGTGCGGGAATCGAGTAGCAATTGGTCCTTGGTAAAACACTAGGCAACACTAAATAAATAAATTTTTACAACTTTTATATATAGTTCCGCCTGGTGCAGCAAGTGAATAGCTATAGAATAGAATAGAATAAACATTTATTGCATAGGTGAATACTGAAAATATAGGTGAATACTGAAAATCAGCAATGCTGAGTTTTCGTCCTTTTGTCCACATTACAGTTTATTTGTGGTTGTCTATGTGTGTGCCCATGGCTATATTGAGTGTGTACGTTATTATTGTTATTGTTTTATTTTCAAATTGTTCGCCTATATTATATAGTTTGTTTTTGGAGGATAAATAAATGTTTTTTTTATTTATTTTATTTTGAAATGTAACAAATGGGAAATTTTGTGTTTAAAACTTGTTCTTAGTATCACTTAATTGGAATTAAATATCGTACTACATTACTAGTAATTACGTATTAATTTAATTTATTCTACATTGTATAACTTATTACAGTATGATAATAACTTTCAACACAAATCTTTAAATAGCAAATTTGGTAATACGTATTTAATATAACGTATCTAATAAAATATAGTTACCTGTAAGATAGTCAACGCGGGTCCACTAGTGATGTAGCTCTCAGACGGAGCGCAGGGTCTTGTGGCCCTTGTTGCGTTGGATAGAAGTGCGTGGTCACACAGTTTCGGCGATTCTTCACGGCAGAAAGAACCGAGAAGTGACTTTTTGTCACTCATATCCAACTGTGAAAGAAATATTGAAATTAGAAAAAATATTGAACACGGTTATTTCAAATTAATCCCTAAACATCACGGGTCAGGCGTTATTAATCCAATATATCTTAAACACGTCAATTTTGTCACTAGAAAAAATAAAATTTTGTTGTATGACTTTTGTGAGTTTACATATTTATTTACTTTCCATACAAGTCAGGTTTGCATAGGAAAAAATGTTGTAACGTCATAATTTCTAAAACACACAACAAAAGTTGTTAGGTTTAATGGTCGAAATGCTGTGTTATGAGGTTTCGGGTTAATTTGAAATTATAACTCAATTGTATGGGGTATTCGGGTTACTGAGCCTCGAAAGTTGGTTAACCTTAAGTACACTGCTAGACATAATCAAAAAAGGAAGCGTCTCAACAGTGATGGTTTTGCCATAAACGTTACGCTAACAAAAACGTTATAAAATAAGTTGGATAAATCCGTTGAATTCAAATCATACAATTTATACAACTACTATATACTATTACAATTTATATCGTCAATACAATTTATTAATAAATGGAACACATTAATTGAGTCTATGGTTCAAGTACATAGCCTTATCTGATATTCTTCCATAGTCCACCACGATTAGGAATTTACCAAATATACCAAAATTCAACGTAACCATGGGATATACAAAGGGCCTGTAACGCTGGTTTTTTTGCAAACTCCAATATATGCGATATAGATTCGAAAGAATAGTATTATATCCTATGTGTAACAATTGCAAAAATCTAAGAGCTCTATATAAGCTATACGCCTATCAATAACAGTTGCAGTGCCACTCAGAGCTTCAAATCGCAAAGATCTGAGGGGCACTGCCACTGCGCCGTCACCCTGAGACATAAGTTGACAAGTCCCATGTGCCAGTAACTTCACCAGCACCTTTACCCTTCAAAATCGGAAGGTAGTAATGCTCACATGCTCGCTTGGTGGCAGAAATACGTAAGGTAGAAGTAGGTAACGCAGAACTTCCCTGGACGAACTCTTTAACAAGGAACTCTACTGCTACTAAACTCGTTGTTGTTATAAGTTGACGAAAAAGTTTACATTGGCTATTTGACAGGCAATCCCAGGATTCTTGTAATTTGTGTCTTATGCATTGTTTAGTTCTTGAATATTATTATAATAAATTTTACTTTATATCGAGTATAAAAGTTCCATACTTTTCAACTCATGTCTCAGGCTGACGGGCGCAGAAGCAGTGCACCTCAGATCTTTGAGATTTAAAGCTCTGAGTGGCACTGCACCTGTTAATGACAGGCGTGTCGTTTACCATCAGGCACACTTGTTCGTCCCATAACTTAGTATTATAAAAAAAACGATTGAATCGCTGCCTCTCTTATAGAAGACAGGAAATGGTTCCACGACATAAACCCGCACAAGAAGTGTAGGTAATAGGAGTAAATATAATCATATGAGTTATTTCCAAGAATAACATTATAACGGAGGAAATTACAACGTAATGTTTCAAGCACATTCCGGTACTAGTATTTGCTTTTACGGTGGTATTGCTTTACAATGTATATCAAGTAATGCAAACAATGGTAGTGTTTCCCCCAATTAGTTTGAATAGGCCGTTTACATTTTGCCATGTGGCCGTCGGTTACACGCGAAAGAGGCACCTAGACGTCCAGTAACAGACACTAGGCCATTACACCATATCACATCATTTCATGGTTTTCGGTTAGGACCTACATCTATAAGCACAGTCGGCGCCAAAGTGATCTCTACAATTATATTGACCAAAAATATGTAATGCCTATTCCATTCAAATAAAAATCAACATTATATTTATGAATATAAGGTGTAAGTTTTCAATTTACGTTTCTATCTGTAGATACGGCGACATTTAGCAGTATTTAAACGCGCGATTGCATCGCCTATAAATCCCAAGTGTAGCGTTGCAATCGCGCGTTTATATCGATGCAGTCGCGCGTTTATATCGATGCAGACGCGCGATTGCATCGCTGCTTAAAATCGCGCGCTTATGATAAAGGTAGACTAACGACTGCATCGCGTGTGCATCGTTGCTAAAAGTCGCGTTGTGTAACCGCTCTTAACTACATATTAAAAGTCGTTTACATTGTAGATTTACTAAGACAGTCAAATTTCGTTTCAAGCTTGTTGACAACCTCTGGTAAAGTTACCATTTGTGAAAATAGCTTTATTGGATTCTGTCAGTGTGGTTTTGTACCTAAAATTAATGAAAACAAAGAAGTCAGTTAGACTGATTTTGCAAAAACACTCTTTAGTCGGCTTATATTATGTCGTTGAGGGAAACAACCTCGTAACGCGACGGGAATTATTTGACAATTGGCCTATTCGTTATCAGTTCTTTCAGCCGGCGGTGAAATAATAACGTTAGTTGATTGCAATTAATTCGTTTATACACTTTTCACAGTAATTAGTTCGAAAGTACAAAAGATCAGGTTCAAACGAATTTTAAATGCCATGCGGCAAGTTCACAGGAATAGCCCAGCCTCGGATGTTCACTTTCTAAGCAAAGGTGTATTTCCACTGGCGTGACGGGGCGAGGGGAGACGAGGACAATATCAATTCTCTCCTGGCGCATCTTCGGTGGAAATGGTCTGGATTGACGAGGATGGGCGAGGCTAAAATTGAAATATTCATTTTGTATGAAAAAATAGTTTATGAAATTTTACCAACTTCTGCAGTCTCGATTTTTTTCTTTCCATACAATGAAATAATCCCTTCAAAAAAGTTAGTCGATCAACACAAAAAAATGTTGATAAATTTATTCACTTTTATTGATAACTCACGCTTGACCAAAAAACTGACTGTGCCAAAATTGTTTACACAAAAAAAAAACAATGGTTCCTAAGACAGTTTCCTTATACCTTGTATGGTTTCGGAATTCCCCATATTGTCCCATTGAAAACAAAAAAAAAACACTGTTTAAATATGCATTCAATGTGTCTTTTTAACTCATTTATTTTATTTATTTTTTGTTAACGCAAGTTTGGCATAGTCAATTTTGTCAAGCGTGAGTTGTCCATAAATATGAATTAAAACCATTATTTTTTTAGTGCAGATCGACTCAGTTTCATGTAAAAATCTATTCATTGTATTGGAAGAAAAAAATCGGGCGGGCGGGATAGAAGTTGGATAAATTTAATAATTTTTTCTTCATTCAAAATCGTTTTCACAAAAAAAAAAGACTTAATGGTTCCTAAGACAGTTTTCCTGTACCTCCTTTAGTTTGGAATTTCCCCATACTGTCCCAATTAAAACTAACACATTGTATATATGCTTAATTGACTAAAAACGGATGACGTGTATTGCTAAAATACAAAGCCAATTTACAAGCGGACTATTTAAAAAGAACATTCCCAAGAACTTTTCTTATTAAAGTGCCAGCAAAAAATAACAAGTTGAAAACGCTTATCCATTCTTAATGCAAGCGGAGGAATGCCGAATGAATGAAACGAAACACCGCACTGCAGTTGGATAGAAGTCAGTAAGAGTGCTCAGACACATTAAAGAAAATTAATGTTTGGCTCCCGCCGTCAAGAGGGAGGTAGGTAGGAGGCAACGGTAGTTGCCAGTATAGAATAGCAGAGGTAGACGTTGGCAAAGTGAAATGGTACAGAATATAGGCGAAAACGCCACCCAATTTTATATCGCTTCTGTATTTGTATTATCACATTAGTTTCCCGCACTGCGAAAGTTTTACATACTACGCTTAAGTTAATCCACAATTCATTACTCTACTCGGTTCACGCGGAACTTTTTGCCATTTAAATTTCTGTGCTAAAGTTTTACTTGCAATTTCTGTCATAAAACTGTGCTGTTCCGAGGCAAACAACGGTAATATAGAGAATCTGAACAACATTATGGTTTGTGCTGCTTCCTATCTTATTTTAGTTGAAAAAGCACCTTTTAAATGCAACAAGGCATTTTAAAATTTTATGGAAGACATAATTTTTTAGCATTATTTTCTTTACTTCGAAAGGTGTTTTTTGTTCTCAAACAGTTTTCCATTCCTAAGTCACCATTTTGCTGATTGGTTTGGTACAAATTTCCGCAAACACAAGACTATCGGTTAAACGTTTTATTGGTAGTAAAATATACCTTTTTGTCGAGGTCGGCATCGGGTGCCGCGCCGTCCCATATGGTGAGCTGGGAGGAGCAGTCCTTCTGTTGATCGAAACCAGCTGGCTCCGTCCCTGCTGAGTGGTACTTCACGAATGACACCCATACTATTTCGTTGGGACGGCCCTGAGAAACCATAAATCATTTTTAATAGAACTAAAAGGTCGTTATCACACGCCATCGCGTTTCAAGTTTGAAACGACAGCTACTTATTAATTTAGGCTGAAATGCAATTCGCGTGCTTGCTCCGGGGTTGTTTGTTCCGGTTTTGTTTTAACCGCTTAGAAATCTTTTCGTTACTTGATAATTGCTTGATACTGGTAATTAGATAGTCCAGTTGAAGAAATATAAAGCAGTTAAGGTTTAATTACGTGCAAATACCTACGGTATCGTTTTTACAAAGTCGAAAGTATTATTGTTGTAAACTAAAATGTTGTTTTTAAATAACACAGTCTTGGATACAATAAGATTTATTTATTTATTTCCACTTTGTAAATAGTGAAAACAATACAACACAGAACAAATGGTGTAAATAATGCCACAAAGCATTCTCTGCCAGCAGCATAACACTCTATCATTCTCATTCTATTAATTATCGTGATTTTTTGTTACATATTTTTATTATTTATATTAGATATTAAAATAATAGCGTAGAATATATAATAAAACAAACGGATTTATAAAAGACGCGCCTTTGGTGTAATAAGACCACATTTGCAAAAATGTCAACTGGTAGATACAATCAATCTTAGTAATAAAGAAGACAAAAACACATTAAATTCTAAATGAACTACCTGTTTGTGCCGCAGCATATAATGAAAACACAAAAAAAAATGGCAGGGCCTAGAAAAAAAAGTTTTTAGTTTATATTAAATAAGGAAAAACAAAAATTATGAGTTACGATTATTATTATTACTTACGTTATTATTGATTGTTATTATATTGATATGATTGTTATTAATTACGTTAGAAGGCGAAATTGAACATAAAGATTCGTATTATTTTCAAGTCTCATGTATTATCACATGTGGCTTTATTATACCAAAAGCACGAAGTGCTTCAAAACAGTTATCGGTTCTCTAGTAGTTTCAGAAATAAGCATTTCTCTCATATTTTAGCTTGCAAAAGACCTTACTGCATTCTTACCTGAAAGTAGTATACACACGAGGTATTTGGGGGTAGAGAGTGCCTAGGATTTCTGAGCACACCGCTCGTTTTGTCTGAGGAGCGCAGCACAAAGCGGCAACGTCCGTCGGAGCGCACGTACGAGTGAGATTCTTTGTCCACGTACAGCACCTGCCAAGCGAAATATTTACTGCTAATATCAAAGAAAACGTCTTAATCTGTAACGTGCCATGCGGAAAGAATAGCGAGTCGGGTTCTGTATATTAGATTACATGCTTTCTAGCGGATTAAGATTGCAAGAATTTATTTGTGCTATAAATTCACATGTGGAATCTAGAATTTATTTCTGTTTGTCTAACTGGTAGCGTTAGTTCGTTTCTCACAGAAGCGCACTTGAAACTATTTATTGCGGTACCTCAATGATGAAAACAAAATCCTTTTGCCTTATCATACATATATGTATATCTTAATTTAATCTCGTTTGTAATATTTCAAACCTTGCCTCTTTTTAGTACCAATGCCCAAAATATCTGTCAATGTAATTTTTACTCCAATAGCTCAATTTATGTGGCCGGACATTGATTTCCAAGATACAGGCATGTGCCTAGTTTGGATGATCAGAGTTTGAACAAATCACTCTGTACAACTAGTATTTAATTACCGTTTATCTCAATTTTGTGATACAATCTTTTTAGGAATAAATTATTATTATTATTATATCATGACTCATGCCTCCCACCGGAGTAGACTCCTGACAATTCCCTTTCACCTCCACATCCCATCAGTATCTTCATATATGCCCGTTTATTCTTAGTACTTTTAATCCGGACTTACTTAAGGACATCCCCAATCTCATTGAGATATGTACGCCGAGGCCTACCTGTCCCCACGCATCCATCCACAATCGCTCTGTAAATTTGTGCAGTTAATCTACCAATATTCATTCTTTCTACATGACCGAAACATAGAAGAATCCCACTCTCAGCCTCTATAGCCAAACAGTTACCATCCTGGTCTGCCCCACAAAGGTATCGGATTGGATTTCCGGGCCGGGAGAAATACGTAAGGCCTACATTCATTTCTCTCGTGAGCTTGGATGTATTTTGTGGTTGTCTATGTGTGTGTCAATGGCACCAACGATACAGGGTTTCCCTTGTGCAGGGCTTCGAGTGTGTGTTTTTGTCTCTATCCTGTAGGGTAAGCACGATAAAGCGCGACTTGCGTGACAGCGTCATAAAGCACGAGATATTGCTATACTTCCATAGATAACAGCAATATCTCACGCTTTAATGTCGCTCTCGCGCTCTATCATGCTAGCCCTGCGGTGACCACCCCACATCATCTTTCATACTACCACAACGTATGAACAAAAAAGTTAATCTTTTATACTACGATAAGGCACGACTTGCGCGAGAGGGATATAAAGCGCAAGAACTCTGTGCGAGAATAGAAGTATATCGCGCTTTATGTCGCTCTTGTGCTAGTAGCACCTTGTTATGCTAGCCTTACTAGTCTCAAAATAAAGAATTCCCTGCACCTATCCAGAACAACCAGACCAGTTTAGAAAAGCTCCCCGTAAAGAGTCGAAATAAATATAACTAAAAACATATCTACGTCAAATAATATTACATGTTTCTCACCTGAACTTCCAACTCAAAACCAGGCAAATAGCTCAATGGCACCGGATGGAAAGGGTTGTCGTACGGTGAAGTGTGAAACTCGAGCAGCATGTTAGGCCCTCTACTGACAATATCAGGAACAGCGTCACCACCACACAATCGGACTAACACAGGCGAGTCTCGTGTAGGTCCATCCCATACGGTTAGATAGTCTTGCACCACGTTACATTGGTCCCATATCCTGAAAAATAAGGTTTTATTACCCTCAAAAATAAGGCTAAATTGAGGCTACATCGCCACACGTTTTCTTTCAAATTAAAATTAATTAATGTATGTGTGCTGTTGTTATTGTTCGTGCCTTTATTTCAGTTTTTATTGAAAATAAAGCCAGGAAGTTTAAGTACAGTTTTACATCAGATGGAATGGAGTTATCTGCCTGTCATGTATAAAAAAAAGTAATTTTAATAATAAAAGACAATAGAAATCCATAAAGTCACAAATTCAGCTAATGCTAAATTTATGAAAACATGAATGATTCGTTTTGATTTTTTTTTAATTGAAATCAAGGGGACGAATAAGTCTTGCGCCTAGTGGTACGCGTCACGCCTGTCCATAACCGTTGCTATGCCACTCAGAGCTTTAAATCGCAAAGATCTAACTGCCACTGCACCCGTCACCCTGATATATAAATTGAAAAGGGCCATGTACCTGTATTTTACCATCTTTAAATCCAAAACGCAATATAATATAATAATACTCAAGTTACGAGCTCTTTCACAAGAAACTCTACCGCTACAAACAATTGATATTGTAAACTGCCTCTGTGGCCGAACGGTTACCATGCCGGAGTGCCACGCAGAGGTCCGAGGGAGAAATATTTGTATGGCCTACATTTATTTGTCTTGTGAGTTTGGGTGTAATTTGTGATTGCCTATATGTGTGTCCATGGCACCCGTGACACAGAGTTTCCCTAGTGCGGTGCTATGTTGAGTGTGTGCGTTATTATTATTATTATACTCAATAGTTTTTTTTTATTAGCACGTTAACCATAGACTACTACAGATATCCATAGAATGTAACTCATATTTTGCATTCATTGTTATACAATCCCTATAATATTCGCCAACATAGTTGAAATTTGAAGCTAGGGCTTAGCGCACGTATAAAATTTACTAACAAAATTTGTTCTACGACTATATACTATATTTTTTTGTATGTACATTCGATACGTTTAAATTCGCTCGTTACACTGTACTACTCAACGTTTCATATGTAGAGAAAAACTTTGTAATAAAAGTTCACCCATTTGGGAAATAAAAAAGATACTCGCTCTTAAAGCAATGTAAAAAACATTTACTATATCACAATGGTTTTCTTTTATTCCTTTTAGAAACAAACATTTCTAAAATTCGTTTCGGGTACACAAAAGCACTTCAAAACTTTTGTAGTGTAACAGAAAGCATCTCATATAGTAGACGTAGTAAACTAATATGAAAGTACATATAAACATTCTAAAACGTAGAACTCCGTCAACAATATTGCCCTTCGTTGAATGGTCTCGTATTTTGACTAATATAGTTTGTAGACAGGATACATAGTCGTAAAAAGTATGTGGTAAAAGAAGCTGTCACTTTTGCATTATACAATTAAGGCCAAAATTTGGCATACACGAAAGAAGCCTCCTAGTATTGACGTACTACTAAAAAAAAGAAAGAAAAATTGTTTCTTCCGTTAATAAATTACAGCACAGTACACACATATTTTATGATTTAACACACTATACAAGACTTATTAATAAATAATTCGAATAATTCACTTGTAGGGGCCAATACTACGCTATAGTATTGACGCCTAATTGTTTAAATTGATAGATGATAAAAGTATAAAGTTTATTAATAAAGTAAGAAGATACAAGGCTCGTTGAGGATGTGTATCTCTTACGCTGTTGTTACGTTAAGACATCTGAATGTTCGTTAAACACTCAAGATGTCTAGATGAAGTGAATGCTCGTTTAACACTAAAATTACTTGCCTACTTATGTGCCCATGTAATGTATGTAAGCCACGGACAGTAGGCCACGGACAGTAGGGCACAAAGTAGAGTGCAAGGTAAGCGGAAGAAAAATGTGCGGTTGTAAACCGTACATCACTAAAATTATTTAATTATCAAAATGAGAATAATAGAGTATGCGCTGTGCTATTACGGAATCCGCCATCTACTCAGCACACTGTCGTTTTACTGAAAATACTATTACGCGGATTTTCAATGGACCTGGTAACAGCATTCATAATATCCTTTGCAAGCCAGGTGCATTCTTTGACACGATTGGCAAGTACGTTACGCCAATTATCGCCTAATTAAGTAATTATTGCCGTCGTGATAAAATCCCTTTATTTCATTAATAGTCTGAGGCTTAAGGTGCACGGTTATATTCTATCAGATTGTTTGAAACGCATCAAACAAAAACCACAGCACTATCTACAAATTTAAAACATCATTGTTCACGGATGAGATTTGCAATTACAAATAAGTATAATAGCGAAATATTTTATTTATTATTACAAATTTACAATACCATCACTTTTATTGTCGATTATAATTATATATTCTATAGAATGTTCAAACGGCAATACGAAATATAATATGTATGTTACGGAAAAGGAAAATATATATGATTTGTATATAGAGAATATTAAAATATATCAAATATAAAATATATTAACGTCACAATGTAGACGGAGATTGCTATCAAAGTAAGTTATTGGTATTTTACTACGGTGTTCTTATAACAAATAATGCTTAAAAATGTAAGCATACAACGTTGGCCTATTCGGCCGCCCATAGTACTCCGGTTTTCTCCTTCTCCGGTTTCTTATGTGCTTGTACTTCATGTAATAATGAGTATTTGTATTGTAATGTAAGTAATGTACGTACATTTTATAGCTTGATAAATGCGATTTGGTACTTCGTAATTTTGCAATGTTTTTATACTGACATCATGACCGTCAACGAATGTCGTTTGTAACATTTTCGGGATTCAAAATTAATGATAACATTCTGCTTCATCATCATCATCATCATTTCAGCCGGAAGATATCTAATACTGGACATTGACCTTCCCTAAAGATCGCCACAATGACAGCTCAAGAGCTGTGGTCGATTTCCGCAACCATCACCAGGTCTTTGGTTGCATTGTGGGTGGTCTGCTCACGTTGCGTCTTCCGGTACGAAAACCCATTCAAATAATAATGTTAATTCATTATAATTGTATTTTTTCATAAAATTACTACAAATTGCATTATATATTGCAATTTCAATTATTAATAATTATTATTACAATTACAGAAAACGAAATGACCAAAAGGGGTAACATTTCTTATCTGTACGCGCAACCTAGGCAATAATCGACGAGTGCCATAAGCCAATTGGTATATCCTTTAACCACAATGACAAGCATTTTAGTGTATACGATAAGAAGAATTTCAGCAGGAGGCTAAAATAAGGTAAGCAGCGAAATCAAATACTGAAATGTACTCAGAACAAGTCCTGAAGGATAAAATAATCTATACTATTAAAATTTACTTACTTCAAAACACGTTGACTTCTGTCGTACTTGACTATTTGGTCTTTGATATGTATTTTATGACTGTTCGTCTGCCGTACGGCGAGAAGCACGTGTTTATCTGCTGGTATCTGAAAAAAGAACGTTTAGTGAAATAAACTGAAAGAAACAGACAAAGTTCAATCAAATGGAAGCAAACCGAAATACCACAAAACCAAACATTCGGCAAAACACGCGTGAATGTTGAATTTAAACTCGATTTATAAAACGTCTTCATATCGAAATTAAATACACGAAATGCGTCAAAAATAATATTAATTTTATGATACAAAGTGACGGGACAAAATAGTAGTGTACCTGTCGCTGTTGCAGTGCCACTCAGAGCTTTAAAAAGTTAGCAACAGCAGATGAGAATAATGATTTTTTAAATCACATTGTTATGTCGAGCTTTTATTTAAAAGTGTTATAAACTGTTAAAATTTTATCACTATAATAGCACGATTATCATTTAATTTTTATCCACATCTTCTGATTTATTTTATTTATTAACTAGATGGTGCATGCAAAGACGTGTACCATGAGGCGCCGCGCAAACGTGTCTTGTGTTGGATTCAAGCATCCTCGTTCTTTTTTACATAAGTTTTGAATCTAGTGATCCTTCTTACCGACCCTTAGGCACAGATTACTTAACCATTGGCCATTGGGTATTTTTTTATGATGCTAAGTCGTCGCCTGATGGTAAGCGACACGCCTGTTCATAATTGTAGTGCCACTTAGAGCTTTAAATCGCAAAGATCTGATGTGCACTGCTTGTGCGCCCATCACCCTGAGACATGTTGAAAAGTCTTATGTGCCTGTAATTTCACCAGCACCCTTACCCTTCACAACCGGAATGCAGTAATGCTCACATCACACTTGGCGGCAGAAATAGGTCAGGTGGCAGTACTTCTCTGGACGAACTCTTTCACAAGGAGATCTACTGCTATTGAAATATACGAGAAGGGTACTATAATCAGTGCAAGCAAGCCCACGCAGCGACCTTCTCAGTCAGACCCTGACCCCAGGTCAGTCAGTTTGCACTGGCAGATAGGTACTGGCTGTTGGCACGTCCACTTCGCGTTATTTATCATATTATTATGTTTTTAGGTTGCCACCACTAAGCCGTTGACTGTAAAGTCCAGTACCAAATCTCCTCTTTGGTGATGGAGCTGTAGGTATGCTCACCTACCGACACCGAAGCGTCTCTCCAGTTTCCAAACACTTACGCGGCTGTAGGGATCAGAGGATGTCTAGCTTATATACAATTGATATGAAATCGACACGGACATAGGCGGCGTCGTCGGTGTTCGACGCCGGTTGCGGCAGTCGGACACTGATGAGTCGCCGGTTGCCGTAACAGCAATTAGAATGAAAATAGAATATTTGCTTGCCGGTTGCTTGTATTCAACACAAGATACACGTTTACGCGGCTCCTAAACCAAAACAGGTTTTTTATTCACATTTGGCAGTCTCGATTTAAGTTTTCTTTGTACCTGTTTTGAAATAAATAAATATCTCGTCAATAAGTAAATAATTCGTAAATTTCTTAGAAAGTAATAATTCAAGAACCTAAACAAAAATCAAGTCACTTTTCTGAACAAACTAAATACAATTTACAAAACGGAGATAGTCCCTCCTCTAAGGTCCTGAGAACCAAACTAAGTTGAAAAGATAATTCTGCATCAAAATGTCCACAGACTGTGTAAACAAACAAACAAGCCCTAAGCTTTGACCCTTAACCAGGAATAACAAAAAGGGACAAAACTGTTCCTCATTGTAAAAAATTATACACTTAACAAACGCAGTACGGTATGAATTTTAATTTAAAAATTAACCAGATACCTACATAGGTTAACCTGAAATTTAAATACTAGAAATTTATCGTTTTAAAAATGTGGCCGTGTAAATAAAATCAGATCTCAATGTCACTTCACTTTATTTGATGACGTATTCAAACTGACAAATTCACAAGTATTCTCTAAAGGTTACTTCACTAGTATACAGCTGGATCAAGACCAAACTGCTCCGCCCATATCGCGGCTCTTTTATAACTTCCGTTGAGGTGGTAGTACTAACTTCACAAAGTTAGGCGTGAATATCATTGGGCGGTCCAAAATGGTACTAAAGTAGTCAATACAACAACTAAATAGTAGTGCGTGAAGTTAGGTGCGAATACCATAGAGGGATCCATAGTGGTACTAAAATAGTCAACAGACGAGCTAAATGGATAAAATGTAACAAAAAGGGTACATCAAACAGTATACTATAGCAGACCTTCGCATATTTATATATTATGACTACATATCTTATTACATAAATAGAACAGAATTTTCTTCAAGTGATGCTCTCAACGTATATGTTACGCGATTACTTTGTCACGATTACAGCCGGTTTCGATGATTCTTTTTTTTTTTGTTGGAAAGAGGGTACCTCAGAAGTTGTTCCATTCAAAATTGAAGAAGATATTCCACCTTTAAGGTTGGCAAATTAGGGGATGAATCCAGTAATTGAATAAAAGTGAAACGTAATGGTGACCTAGAGCTGATAAACAAATCATATATACATAATTAGTTTTATGCACTTTGTATTATTTCATAATTTTCATGTGATAAAAATACTTTTAGTGTAAGAAAACATGTGGTTTCATTGTACCAAAGGTACGATATATTTTAAGTCTGAAGACGTACTTGTAGTCATTAACGTTTGTAACATGCAGTTGTCAAAGTGATACTTAAAACTCATTTTATCAGTAGTTTTAGGGCAAACGTGGAAGCTATTAGTAGACTCAGTACTTCGAAAGTCATTGCAAGTGGTCTCCAATTTCAGGTATTCGTAATTAAATTACAAAACTTAGTACAAGGTAGGTGCTTCTCCTTCAAGTTACCTCAGTTTAACAATAATTAAATTACTCGAAACCTTCAATATTAATTCTTCTGTGGAAGAACACTTCAAAATTTGAGAGCTTGTTTAGTAAAATATGTTTTTAAGTGAATGGACTTGCTCTTGACCACTACCTAGACCTGGAGCAAAAATAGGATCTACGACGGAACTAGCTCGTCCAAAAGATGCCTATTTAGTCGCACTTTTTAGATGCTTAGGTTGTATATGATCGGAAAGGCAGCCGTAGGCAGGGAATTCTAATTAATATAATTAATACCTGGGCTGTAAGCATAACAAAAGATGATGATAAACGCCTAGTATGTTTGAAGGTAATATCAACCAAGTAAGGATGATAATCCCGCCATATGTTTGGATATCCGATGGTAAAAGAGGGCGGGCGGGATAAACAGATGGAACTCATGGGCTCTCACACTCGCTGAAATATATTCTGTAGAAAACTGACAGTTAGGCAATTTTGAGCTGGTGGGCTGATCCATGAAGTTTAGATTCGAGTTTATCGTCGCCAATAAGTCTCCTGGCTCTGCAAGAATCAAGAGCATAAAGTTGATATTTCGTTGAGCCATCACACAGGTGACTGCAATACTCCATGCAAGATCGGATTTGTGGTTCGTACAGAGTAAGAGTCCAGTCATGAAATATCGCTTCACTTTATTAACAATATTCAGTTTTTGGTTGCAGTTTGTGCTTTAGATTTTATTGTAGATTAATAATCGGTTTCTATAGTGAGACACATACTAAGTGCATTATTAATTGTACAAGATATTTTAACCTCCAAAATGCACGTACTATGTGAAGTGGTTCAGACCCAGACAATATTATTCCTATGGTTACGAGTGTTTAGCTCAATTGTGATATCGCATTCTAATTTGGTGTTACATATTCTATATCACCATAGAGTATCTAAAATACGTTTTTTTTTCATTCCAAACCGAAGGGCCTACTTCCCCGGACCTGAAGCAATTAATTATATTTTGTACATTTTAGTGTATATTGTAGTTTGTTGGGTTTTAAGAAATTAGTGAATTAATAGGATATAATTATTATTGTAAATGACGATGCTAGTGATCTATTTCAAATTCATTAGTTTCATAACTTCTAAAAACTCTAATCAAATTTTTAATCATATGATCTCATTAATTAAAAAAGTACATTTTATTTTATCTGATATTATTGCTATCTTAGTTTGTATACAAACTAAGATTGTGAGACTAAGACTTGTAACTTGTAGCTGATACAATTACAAAGCAGAATCTTACCTTAGTATGTTCAATGCGGTAAGTACACGTCGCGTTTCGAGGATAGACACCAGGAAAGTTCGGCGACTGAATGCGACAAGCGCGTAAATCGCAGTCGCTGAGGATGCGGTCGCAGTACGTCCCAGGCACCCTGTCCCCCCTCCAAGCCCCCACAGTGGCGTTCCCATACCGCAGCCGAGCTTCACTCCGTCTTAGAAACTTGTAAGCCAACTTGAAGTCGAAATTGTATCCCACACCCTGAAACCAAACGGAGCTGTCAACTAACTTGGGTTATTGCATTCAGTTTATTATTACAGATTAATGGACTATTATAATAACCGATACTACAGAGTTATTTGTAAAATACGAAAGTATTAGTGTTTCTATAATTTACATTTGATATCTAATCAATTTATATGTGTATTTATTGATTACGTAACATAATTTTTTTATTGCCACCCTAGAACACAATTTTCCTCTCAGTTTTTCAAAGGCTAGCTGGAAGAAATCTATTTATGGGATAAGTTCACCTCATAAAATTTGTAATTTGTTTTGTAGTACAATCATGTGTTTGCATACTTACGTACTTACAATTTTGCAAGACTATAATTACTGACATCATAAACAAAAACTGTTATTCCACGACTTTAATAATTCATCAGATTTCACTTTCTTACAAAAATAAAAATATTTAAATAGGTCTGTCTAAACGATGATAACTCTGTGCGGTAACAAAAGAAAGCGCAGTGTAAATACATTTACTACCAAATAGAGATCTAAAAAGATCAGATAGTACAAAAAAATTAAGTCCATTGTTGGTAAATGTATTATGTTTTGTAAAAAGCTATGGGAACAAAAGTTGTGGTTTCTGATATTAGTAATATAGTCCTGTGAGGTTGTTAGTTTTTTACAAATAACCCTGTATATAAAAACGCAGTCAATTAATTCCACAATCTGTGGATGGCTTTATTAATATTGAACAGGGAAATTCATATTCAATTTATTTGTGAAAACACAGGTTGTACAGAAGTGTGTAACAAAATAAATGTAGTTTCACTGTGTCCGACCAAACATTAGGCACACAAAAATATTTAAAGGAACATACGACTCATCCGAAGAACAGAGTCCGATGTGATTATATAGCGAAAAGAGAAATAACGTTACGAGAATAATTTCGTTATTCAAACTAAGGCCTATGTAAAGATGTTTTGAGAATGTATATACCTTATTTCGTTTCGGAAATATAAAATCGAACAACAGTCGATCTGACATCCACAGCGAAGAAGGAACGAACGAAATGTACTATGTCCTGAGAACAAGTAGTCTTGCACATAGATCTTTGTTCTACGGATGAGTCGATACATGATTCTATTGAGACTTATGGTATGAGAGCTCACGTAACTTGAAATGAATCGTCATGTTTACGGTGAAATATAACAAAACATTTTAAATGTAACAAAGCCTGTATCATTCAGGGCCATTCTAAATATATTTTGCACATTCAACGTTTTGTAGCTGTAGAGCTCTAATTGTGAAAGAGTTCATCTTAGGAAGTACTGCCACCAAGCAGTAATGTGAGCATTACTGTGTTCCGGTTTTGAAGGGTAAGGATGCTGGTGAAATTACAGGCTCATGGGAGTTGTCAACTTATGTCCCAGGGTGACGGGCGCAGTGGCAGTGTCTGTCAAATCTTTGCGATTTAAAGCTCTGAGTGGGTTGAAACTATTATGGACAGGTATGTTGCTTACTACTAGGTGCACTACTTGTTCGTCCCGTCACTTAGTATTATAAAAAGAATGCAAATATTCACACTTCATGGTACTAAACTAAGGGTAGCATGACACACGGATTTCATAGTCAGTCACTAACTTAAATGCGGTGGTAGTAGTTCGGGTCAATTGTAATGATAAAATCATTGTAAAATGTAACGTAACAATAATAAATATTTCACAAGGAAAAAACAATACTAAGATTTATAATAAACACATAGAGGACTTTGTAAGATCTGTAGCTCTGTTGACAGAGCACGGTCCTGGTCTAGCATGATCACAATTTCGAATCCTGTCAGATCGAAGGAATTTTTCTTTACGTTCGATCTTTGTATTAATAATTGTAACTAAATGTCAATCTACGTTCATAAATTTTTTATTATCTGGGCCCGAAAGTGTCTTTGAGAGGTAAGTTTAAAGAGATTAACATTCCTACACTAACGTCACAGTACATTTGTGAGAATGTCATTTATGTTAAAAAAAATATTAATTTTTTCATGAAAAATAGTGACAGACATAATATTAATACGAGGAATAAAAATAAACTAGCTGTTCTTGACAGTCGTCTTTATAAAGTATCAAATTCATTTAAGTGGGAAATTTATATGCTTCTATAATAAGATTCCGATTGACATTCAAAATTTGCCATTTACGAGGCTTAAAACTATTGTGAAGCAAAACTTTATATTAAAAGGTTATTATACAACTTCTGAGTACTTGGAACTCAAAAATTCGTGGTAGTGACCCCTTTAGCTCTCTTCAGATGTTTAAATTAAATATTGTAATGATAAATGTAATCAAATGAATATTTACAAAGAGCAATCCCTAGAGTTTGTTGTTCATCGTCTCAGGGGAAACTGCAATACGAACAAGCAGTAGAGTTTAATCAATACGACTATTTCAAGTCTAATTTGCTTACCTATGAAATAAAGATTATTTGACAATTGAAAATTCGGACACTATAATATATTATATAAAATTATGTAAGGTAATAAATAATTTAATTACAGTTTTAAATAACATAAGGTTTGGTTTAGTAAGGAACTGATAGTAATTAATCAACGAACATTTCTATCTTGACGACTGTGCTGTGGTCACCCTCCAAACAAAACAAAGGAAGCTTGTCCTCTAATAAAATTTTAGTAGGTGCAATTCAAAACCGAATTGTAGTGATTAGACAGTTCTCTTCAGACTATATAAAATAACTTCGACTTTCGGCCAAAAGATCAAAGATTTAAATAATTACAAGTTGAACTAACAGGATGAATTTGCTCCAATAAGTTCAATTTTTTGAAAAGTTGTACCTAGTTGAACTTATTGGAATATTTGTGTCCGATTAGTTCAACTAATTGAACTTATAGTTGAACTTAGTGGAATAGACCAAAAAAAAGATCGATCCAACTTAAATTTTTTAAGACGATAGAAAATTTTCTTAAGGTTCTGAAGGTTGGAAAAATTATGAAATACTAATACTGAAAAATTATAACTACACGTTTACTATATTATCATCATATTACATCATGGCGTGGTATTGCTTAAACTTCATTACCTAATCATTGAGAGATCCCAGCGATCAGTTCTAAAGGTTTCTACTTACCGCCCTTTCCTTTACCCCACTGACCTTCTGTATAAGTCATGTAAGGTACTAACTGTAAAACAAATATTTATTAAGTCCACTGTCCTCAAACAGTATGTTGCACTCCCATATAAATAGTACTGAAAACACTAACAAAAGACGGAAAGATATTGTCTGCCCCTTTGTATCATCAAAACATGTGTTTATTTCTAGATTTGTGTTTCTTGGACCATTTTCGTACAAAAATTAAACGCCAAATTGGCATATATAATTTTTGTTATCTAAAGGTTAAGAATTCTCCAAGAATTCCTTCAAAATATGTCCTATGACGATACAGAGAATTTATTAATAATTCCAAAATAAATGTTGTCTATATCGAGTTCTTAGGTTTTCGCGATTGTTACACATAGGAAATGAAACTATGTATTTTACCGGATTTGAAATCGCGTATATTTCAAACAAACCGACGTACGACGTCAACCGTGACCATGAGACCTGTAAAGGACCCGAAACGTCTATAATATAAATATAATATTTATATTTTATTGTTTAATTATTCTTTTTTCTTTCCTTTTTTTAAATTTAATAATGTTATATCCACCCGTAAAATTAGTATTTTGTACATCAAATACAGGATTCTCCTAGTTCTGGTATATGTGATATATTTTATATTGATTCGCATAATTAGTCCTTAGTCATTCATTTGTACAATAAATTATTTAATAAACAATTTTATTATTATTTATGATTATTATTATTTGGACGAATATCAAATTACGAAAGTTTATAATGTAAAAGTGTTTTTAAACATTTCAAAACAGGGATAAACGCGATTAAACAATTTAATAGGTATAGGGTCCTATATGCTCTAAGGGTATAGGTATAGGTATATCTCACAGATAGCGCTACGGCAAAAACAGTCATTAAAAACCGTAAACAAAGATCTGCAATAAGCACATAGAAAAATTCGTAAGGTCTGCTAGTTCGTTCCGTGGCTTACTTGGCGTAGCGTCTGAGACGGTAAACTAGTGGAGTGATTTCACAAATATCATGGTGGTCAAACATCATGGCATTCAATAAAAACTTTAAAATGTACCATTTCAATTATTTAATCGCGTTTGTTTCCATTTCGAAATGTTAATATAACGCAACGCGAAAATTCAAAAGTGTATAATTATCATCAACCTATTTATACGTCCACTTTTGCTTAGGCCACAGTAAGCCACGCTCGCCCAATATGGGATCGGGACTTCCCACGTTTTCAGAGGGTTGTGAAGCTTCTTCGACATGCAGAAACCCTCGATGATTCCCTTCACCAAAAAGTTCATAGTAAATTTCAAATTTAATTTCGCATATAAATTCCGAAACTATGTGAGAGTCCGGATTCGAACCTACGACCTCTGCCTGAAAGGCGGCAGATCAAACCATTAGACTACCACGGCTGTTTAAATTGTGATTTGTGCAAAAGTGTATATATTTTGAATTAGTTATGTATTTCAAGTTTTGATTAATATCCTCGATATAACAGCGAATAATATACGTAATGTCCAATAAAACAACTTATAGCCGGTTAAATCCTAATAATTAATCGCAAAATTTCCTATCTAAGACGACAATGGCGCTGAATAAAATTTCCGTAACGATATAATAACATTAATTACGATAATTGCAAGGTAAGACCTCATCCTGCGGCACCCGAGGGCGCGGGCATCCCTAATCGTCGACTAATTAATTGATTGAAACTTCAACCCTTGGTGTACGTAATATGTCTGCTAACACCAGATAAAGGAAAGTCGGCGAGCCGTTAAAAGCGGGGACGATGTGAAATATTAGCTAAGTCACAGGCGCAAACATGTAGTCAAGTTACGTGACGTCAGTGAAACACAAAGGGATGCTTGGTAAGAGTATCTTAATGAAGATAAATATGGTTGTTCATTTACACGGATTAACTTTGTTATGTACAAAAACTGTAAATTAACGTGTCAGCGTGATGCTAACAAGAATCAGGGGTTTGTTTAACAAACATTTTGTTTCTCGCAATTAGATTAGATGCGTTAAAATGTACGGTTGTTCACCGTATAAGCTTTTAAGCTCATAAGGGTTTAAGGTATGAAATTGTGATTCTAAAATTCTGGCGTCTTTGAAATGAAAGTAGACATAAATTGAGTGACTTCTTTGAGTTCTCCGGTAAAAATGGGTGTTCCGCAGGGCTCAATACTTGGACCTTTCTTATTGCTGATTTATATTAATGATCTGCCATACTTTGTCAAGGACCATTGCGAAATAATATTGTTGCATCCTTGATTTTTAAAACAGACAGACATGACATTAACTATGACCATATTAATGATACCCTCTCTAAGGTAGTTTATTGGTTTAATGCTAACAATTTATTGCTTAATGCCAAGAAGACAAAATGTGTTAAATTTGAATTACCTAACGTAAAATCGACTAGTCCGAGCATAGAAATAAACGGAGAAAAATTACACCTTGTTAATAAAGCAGTCTTCTTGGGAGTAACCTTAGATAGTAAACTTCAATGGTTTTCTCTTCCCTGGCCAGCAAATTAAGCTCCGCTGCATATGCAGTCCGCAGAATACGTGAGCTTACCGATGTTAGTACTGCTAGACTAGTTTACTTTAGTTACTTCCATAGTATAATTTCCTACGGGATTCTCATCTGCCGTCTGCTGCGTCATGCTGCATATACCGTCTAGGCTCTCGGGTTTCTCTCAGTGAAAAGTTTAAGGAGACTGTTTTCATGACTGTGGTATCACAGTACATTTACTCAAATATTTTATATGCCCGTAAAAATATACATAATTTCAATAAGAAAGAAGATATCCATAATATTAACCTTAGAGCTAAGTAAGTAAAGTAAGTAAAGTAAATTAAGTAAGTAAGTAAGCTATCAAACTCATGGTACCACGATTTCGTTTAACCAAGGTGAACAACTATTTTATGGGTAACTGTATACGTTTTTACAATAAGATTCCGGAGCATATATTAAGATTATCATTTCCTAACTTTAAAAACTACATAAAAAATATTTTGATTGAAAAGTCATATTAAAAAACTTGAAGACTACGTGTTAGATAAAGATGTATGGAAAGACGACACGGCTCCAGAATTCACACAAATTTGATTCAAAGAGTATTCCATAGCATTTAAGTTTATTTGAAAAGAGCAATCCCTAGAGTTTCTTGCTCATTCTTTTCAGGGAAGTCAGCGTAGTGAACGAGCAGTAGCTTAAATGTGACGTTTTCAAGTGTAAATTTATTTTACGTATGGAATAAATGATCTTTGGCTTTGACTTTGACTTTGAAATAAAGTCATTTTAGCGTAAGATATATCTCACATTAAAAGGACTTAATTCATTATGTAGCTTATACTAAAGGCTTGTACATAAAATGTATTTTACACAGGAAATGAAACTATTTTTCCGGATTTAAATCGCGTTTATTTGTTTTTTCAAACAAACCGACATTTACAGGTCCCATGGTCACGGTTGACTGATCGATTTAAATCCGGAAAAATACTTTCATTTCCTATATGTAACAATCGCGAAAACCTAAGAACTCGATATATATTTTACACTAAAAGGATTTAATTACGGAGTTTATAATCTGTGGATTAGAAACTTTGGTCAAATAAAATCTTACAAATGTTTACTTCTAAATTTGAATTCAACTAACGACACTTGAAAATTGAAATTTGAAATGTATGTGCTATATATTCGATAAATAAACAACTATATAAAGTGCCTTAATTGTGTGCATTTTTATTAAAGTCTCAGAATAAGGGTTATTTTTTAGTCCTGGCTTTGCCCACACCACACTTTTTTTTTATTGTCACTTGACCTAAGACGAAAGAAGTTTCTTTCACCTTTGCATGGTTTTTAAAACGTTCTTTAAGAACGTCCCTTTTTCGAAAGTTCAGTCGATGCTTGAAAAGGCCCTTGGTTTGTTAAATAAATCACTTCAAATAAAAGACTGGACCGAATGATTCCTTTTACAAAAACGATCGTTACCAGTGTACTTAATTGACTGTAAAACAAAAGACAATCGATATTGTTATGGCAACTATCACTGTTGTAACAGTAATTGCGCGACTGCTGTGACCGTAGATGCCATAAACCCATGAATTATCCATCAATGTGAATCGTCCTTCAATAGCAGTTTGTTCACGTAAAACTAGTGTAATTAACGGTTATTATTTGAATATGTAAGTTTGTAATTGTAGTTTTACTTTAAGGTTTCATGTTTGATGTTTGAAATATTGGAAAGTTGGTCTTTTGACGAACGTACCGTATAATTGCGGGTAACCAATTTACAAATCTGTAGGATTAATAAAATAGTCATAAGTGTACCTATACAGTATTTTATTTTATGTTAGTTTTAGTATGCGTTACTTATATATTATTGAATGTGTATCCCAAGTGGCGGGATGAACAAGTCGTGCGATTGGTGGTACGCGACAAAACAAGTCCATAGCAGTTGTAGTGCCATTCAGAGCTTTTAAACCGAATAGATCTGGGGGCATTGCCAAAGTGCCCGTCACCCTGAGACTTAAATTGATTAGTCCCACGTGCCTCTAATTTTACCAGCACCCTTCGAAACCGGAACGTAGTAATGCTCATATTACTGCTTAGCGGCAGAAATAGGAAAGGTGGCAATACTTGTCCAGACGAACTTTTTCACAAAGAGCTCTACAGTTATATTTATGACACTAAGAAAGTACCTTTAGGGGGTTACCACACTTAACGACACGAAATGGTATTAAGCCGATCATAAAAAGCCTTGTGTCCAATGTAATACGAGTGAAAAAGCGTTTTGTACGTCTAGAGATAAAATAATCCCCGTGACATTTCGAACCGTCATTACTCGTATTCGAAACTAATACGAATTGGACGTTGTGTGCAAACCCTGTAAACATTTTTCGCTCTTACTGTATGGACAAGCTTTTTCTGACCGGCTCAAGACAACTCTGCGTTAGTAAATGTGGTAACTACCTTAACCACAAATGTGTTGCCGGCTATAGAATGTAACATTTTAAGTCCCTTATATCTGTAATTGTGTTGACACTCCCCACCATTGAATCGTGAACCACAGCAGAGCTCTTACGGTCGAAATTGGGATTCATGCAAGGTTATCTATGCCGCTAGTAATATTTCAAATACAAACTCACCTGCTGGCTCAATCTATCCAACCTTAACGTCATATTAATAGAGTCTGATTCACTGAAGTACACCGTGTAACCCCACGCCGAGCCACACCATTGCCCGGTGGGAGGTGAAGGACTTCTCTCTACTATGGTCATATGACCGTCGGGACAGCCGTCTGATGTGAATGACACGAACTTCCCGACGGTGAAAGTGTCGAAGGTAAGCTGCAATGGAAATTATGATTTAGTATTTCGCTCAAGGCGATTACGATCCGGACTTGTCCAGATATGACGGAGTCCCGCCTTTATATATTTCTGCTCATTTTTTCATTATGAAAATGTAAAAAAATTGAGCCGGAATAGGATAAAACCACCTCTCAAGGAAGACTGGCATAAGTGGAGTTTCTTTTAATATATGTATAATGGACACACGCTTGGCCACAATCTCACCTGATGTTAAACGACGATGCAACTGACGATGGAACGCGTTTGCCTAAAAATGCCTATTCACTACTGAGTTACGTCAGTTTATTGCAGCTACTAATATTGTAATATTCGAGTAATATTGTAAGACAGAGCTACAAGAATTCGAGAGGAAGTGGGTTATATTTTTAACCGATTTCAAAAAAGGAGGTTCTCAATTCGACTGCATGTTTTTTTGTATGTATGTTACGCGATAACTCCGGTCATTTATGAACCGATTTTGATGATTCTTTTTTGTTGGAAAGAGGGCACCTCAAAAGTAGTCCCATTTATATTTGAAGAAAATATTCCACGTCTAAGTTAGGGGATAAATGACTATTGAGGTCGGTTTTTTAGTACTCTGTACTAAGATTATTTCTATATCTAACGGAGCAATAAACATTTTTACGTAACTTGAGGGGTGCTTATCCACATTTAAATATGACTTTTATAAGAAAATTATATCAGTTGGTTCACCACGATGATAGCAAAGAACATAAAAAGAAGAAAATGTTTTTTTTTGCACTAAAAACACATCAATTGCCTGATCCTTCGCATCGAGCGCCCACAATATAAGCCGTCAGGTCATCGAGATCGTCGTAACTAACTCAATTAGATGAACAACGTCCTAATTGAATAGGAAGTTAAAAATACCCACAATCGCGTACTTATAAATATGAATAATTAAAGAGACTGGAGAATGCAAATGAAATAACCAAGATCGTACCTGTATAATATCCCCGTAGTTTCCCCCATTAGCAGTGAAGTTAAGATGGCAGACAAAGGGCAAATGATCCTCTCTGGGTCTCCTTACTTCCAGTTCGTAAGTACGTCCCACGTCACCAAAGTATGTTCTGTTGCACGCTGTGGACAAAAAGATACATTCATTTTTATCTATAATACGTACATTATTATAATGAACACGAATATTTTATAGAATTCCAATAAAAGTGGTAAGAACACATGAATAAAGAGTCATGATGCCCACTGTAATAGGTAGTCTTATTGTGTATGTACATTTTTTATAGCCCCGTACTAGGGTAACCCTTTATTGCAGGTACCATGTATACACACATAGACAACCACAAATTACACCCAAACTCACGAGAGAAATAAATGTAGGCCATTCAAATACTTCTCCCGGCCCTGGAATCAAACCCGGGACCTCTGCGTGTCAATCCAGTGTGGTAACCTTTTAACAGGAATAAGGGACCATCACCAAAAAAAGCAAAAACGCTTCACATACCGCTGAGAACGTATAGATTAAAAAAGATAGTTTTATCGTAGACGATCCTAACCAATGAGAGAAGGACAAACAGAGATAGCGTCTGTGCAAATATGCTCTATATTTTCTATAAAATATAAGTAAAATGTTTTCAAAAAATAGCACAAAGCTAGTAGCAATAAATAACGCACGCCACGTGTATTAATCCTTTCAGCAAGAAAATAAGGAAATGAGAAAGAAAAAGACCTGAAAGCGTACAATGGGAGCGGCCATATTTTTACAATCTTTTTAAAAAATCCCTTTTGTCTGCCCTGACAGCGCATTACAAGACAAGTGTTCACTTTGCCGTAGAATCATTGTTCGCTTTAATGCTTCTTTTGTTTTGTTTGCCCAACTACACTAACGGCTTCTGTTTCTTTTTAAATTTTGATACAATGCTATTAAAAAAAGAAAACTCACT
This sequence comes from Hyposmocoma kahamanoa, assembly GCF_003589595.1. Taxonomy (NCBI): domain Eukaryota; kingdom Metazoa; phylum Arthropoda; class Insecta; order Lepidoptera; family Cosmopterigidae; genus Hyposmocoma; species Hyposmocoma kahamanoa. The sequence continues at coordinate 13,391,701 of NW_020654466.1, read as the reverse complement.
TTTTTGTTTTGTTATAGGTTCGCTTTTCACGAAAAGTTTGACAAGTCGAAATTAAAATGTATTTTAAGGAAATTAGTGAGTATCTGTTGTTCACGGACAGGCGGTTTCTTAACTTTAAAATTTTGTATTTGCTTTATCCCTCTCATCCGACGTGAATTGTAATTCGGAAAGAAAGTGACAGAGCAAGTGCAAAGTCTGAAGGTACCTTCCTCGGCTTGTACTTAATAAAAAAAGCGAAACAAACTTTTGTTTTTTATGAACATACTAAGGCGAAGTTTATTCTCAAAACGTTCGATGCAAGAACATTTCGATGCGAGCCCGGAAAACGTAAATATTCGCAATGTTTTTTACCAGGCCCATTTTCAGGCGGTCAGGGGTTTTTTTCATTTTCCCCAATGCCTGGCAACGTGAAACAAATGGTCCATTTTGTTGAAGTAATGGCATACTTAGACACGCGTGCGTACGTTAGTATATGTTCGTCTTAGAGAAACAGTTGTACGCATTACTCCCTCATAATTTATTCGCAAGCTATAGTATGGTGGTACCAACTGAAACACCAATTAGTTACGTATCATAAAACTTCTTATGAAGCTATTATGAGCTGTAAATGTGTAACACTCAACATATTAGTGTTTCTTATTTTGTACAAGAAATCTCTGCAGAAGCATAAATGTATAGAAACGGACCAAATTCAGTACAATCAAAAAAATTGTTAGACAATCGCCTAAACATTTTTTTATGACAAAGTGTAAGTACCCGTGGCAGTACAAAGGTTGTTTAAGAAGTATAAAGGTATTAAACCTTAGTGAACCCGTCACTAGTGTTTTTTTTTATGATACCAAGTGATGGGACGAACAAGTCGTGCGCCTGGTGGCAAGCGATACGCCTTTCCATAACAGTTGCAGTGCCACTCAGAGTTTAAGCTTGCAAAAATTCGAGGGGAACTGCCTCTGCGCCCGTCACCTTGAGACTTAAGTTGACAAATCCCACGTGACTGTAATTTCACCATCACCCTTAAAAATATTGAGTTTTGCCAGATTATATAAATATCCTAATTTATTTAATCAACCGTTCACCTTCTGCCTTGAATCCGGGTGGGTTCGAATCTGAGCTTGCACCTCTGTATTTTTCGGAATTATATGCGAAATATTATTTCCAATTTACAATGAGTTTTTCGGCGAAGGAAAACACTGTGAAAAAACCTGTTCGGCTAACACGACGACGTGCCGGAGATACTATTATTGTCGCAAAAAGAATAGCAATATCTTGCGCTTTGCTCTTTTTTCTTCACGCTTTATGTCGTTCTCGCGCATGTCGCGTCTTGTCGTGCTAGCCCTACTGCACACAGCTGCAAAACAATTTGTATGTGTGAACTCTTATTGTGAGAAGATGCCTGTGCCCAGTAGTGGGACCATATAGACTAACTATTATCATTGTTATATTTTTAAAGATGGGCTACACTATTTGCGACTAGTGAAAAATGTCACTCACATAAAAATAGATATTAATTAAAAATTATAATGTAAAAATTCCCCGGTACATTGCATAGTTGAGATCATTACCTAAACTGTGAAAATAAAAAATTATCTTTAAACAGCTGAGTAGATAATTTTCAAACGTAGCCAAGAACCATCCCCATCAAAACAGCGTTTGAAAACTTGCTAGATACAGACAAAGGCATCAAACTCATATCTCCCCTATTTTTGAGTCGCCGGTCAATAAAAAAATAAATTAAAAAACATCAATGAAGACTCACATAATTTAAACTTCCACGATTTAAATACATTTAATAAGAGTCGGTGTAAGTACCAAAATGTATAATCTGACAAGTAGGTAGTACGTAAGTATACACAACGTTACGTTCTTAACATGATATTGATGCGCATTTTGGGGAAGTTTTGCCCGCAAAATTACATTTTGCTGCCAAATATCTTTTTAATGTGTCCCAATTCCCTTCAGTATCTCAGACTTGAAATATCTTTTTGGGTGTTTTTTTAATAAAGTAAGACTTGCTTTTACGCCTTAGGGCAAAGTAGAGTAGGATTTTTTAAGCTTTGGCTAATTAAAAAAGACAGACCTTCTCGACGACTATGTCAAGAAAGTTATCTTACTATTATCATATTTCGTCTCTCAATTTTTTTTAAATGAAGCAGTATCACACCATCGGATTCCACAAAGCGAACAGTTTCGGAAAGCTTACTTACTGCTTTTGTGCTATTTTCTTGAACTAAAACAAAGTAAAGACTGTCCAATTAGATTTGAACCTTTACCATGCACGGAATTTTAATTTAATGAGGACATCTGAACAGGGCGTTAGTGTTTCACGATACAAAAGTAACTTTATTTATTTGTACAAGTGTAAAAAGTATAGTCCATAGTGTAAGTATAGAACAAACAAGACAGAGAACAAAAGTATTTGCAGACGTTCAGTGCACATAATTGAGACACCAACAGGGGACGCTAATAGGACTCCAAGCTTTCTCTGAATGTGGACGAATTCGTACTTCCCCAACTCGCTTTGGGAAAATCCTACTAAGTGTTTTCGATCGGCATTCAATTGAGACAAAGTGAATTTGATAATAGGTAGTAACCATTTTATCAATTACGATAAAGGAAAAATTATTTTAAATTTGGTATATAAAGAGATCGAACGATTAAAGTTTTAGGAGGAACTCGAAAATTACTTAAAATTGTTTATTTTTTACAAAAAAAAGAGATGAAATGTTCGTGGAATTACATTTATTTGCCAACTTTTATTGAAATCGGTTACCGGAAAGTGAAAACAGGATCCATACCCTAGTTTGCCACATTTAGAGGTGGAATATTTCCTTCAAATTTAAATGGGACCAATACTGGGGTACCCTCTTTCCAATAAAAAACGAATCGTCAAAATCGCTTCACAAATGATATTATAATTATGAGTATTCGCGTAATATACACACACAAAAAATACAGTCAAATTAAGAACCTCCTCCTTTTTTAAAGTCGGTTAAAAAAAGAAAAATATATGCAGAGAATAATTTAAATTTTGACCAAGCTTGTTAAGGTAGACATGAAAATGAACAAAACTGTTTGAACGACATGAGAAGATGGTACTTATAACTAGATAAAGTAACACAAACAAAACAATATAAGCAATATCATAACAGGCTAACTTTCCTCATCAAATATTCAATTGGACCAATTGCTAGTTCATTTATTCTATTATTCAAATAGATTAAGATGGATCTAGATCGATGAATAAATCATACAAGCACTGAGCTAAATTGGTATTGAATTTGTGGAAGCAAATACGAATCATATTAAGACTAGAGATGGATTGGTTGTTTCTTATACCTTGAATAATAGATTAACACATAAGTGAAATAAAAGATAAGTAACTACTTATATATATATATTATCTTTTATTTCACTTATGTGTTAATTTATTATAAAAAGGAGTGGCAATGTCAGATCATCGGATTCTAAAACTGATAAGAGATTTAGCATTTGTAAAAATTACAACTTTCTCTCTACTATAAGTTCGATTTTATAAATTATTTTGTTATAACTCACGAGCAAACGACAATAAGTTTGTAATTATAAAAAGTTCTTTTTTTTTTAAATTAGGTTTACTGCAGACAGCAGATAATTTTTGACGAATTTATTTTCAAATAAACTAAATAACGTTTCTGCTCTTACGGATGTATACAATGATAAAATTATTTGGTAATAATAATAATACCGTCTCTTCCATTTAAAAATTCAAAATTAATCTTTTAGGCCTTGGGAGACGCGAGAGTCTAAAATAGATACAATAATATTAATAATAATTTACTATCTTAACACACTTTAGTCTACTTTCTAGTGGGAGGAGTCCCCTTTTAAGCATACAATGACTGTGCCTGGAAACTCTGCTCAAATAATACTTTATACAAGAGATGTACAAAAGAAATATAAATATAAAATTTTAAACAATCGACGTTATTCAAAAGACGCCACGATACAAGATATTCATTATGAACAAACTTCTACAAAGTACTGTAACTTCTAGTATATATATTATAAAGGAGCGAACTCTAAGAGGTATATAAAGTTATTTTAAAGAAATTATGCAATCAGTTGTATTTGAAATAAAAACAAAGATAGTAAATATGTAGTGGACAGTTCATGTCCTAAATACCGACTACCTTTTAAATAACATGGGGCGATCTGTTATTGTTAACAAATATAATTTATTTTTGTTACATATTAATTACGAAACGCCGTTGATTGTCTGAAATAAATAATCAATCAATCAGCCTATTGCAGTCCACTGCTGGACATAAGCCTCCCCAAGTGTACGCCACTATGGCAAAATAGATAAAATAAAATAAAAAAATACTTAAATCTTCAAAATATGATTTGCAATCTTATCAAAACAAATTTAATAAATCCCGTTCATCTTTTAGATTTTATAAATGTCGACAAAAATAACTTTTAGTTTGTCCACGAAGTCAGCGGAAGCAATGTGTGGGTGACGAGAAAGTTTCTGGAGCAGCTGTAGAAGATGTTAAGTAGATTTTTTTATTGATTTAAACATCGTTTAGTATATGTTACTTTTAAAATTAGCACAATAGCATTACATAAAGTGCGTAAGTCAATATATAATATACTTTCGATCCTTTTTAAAAACTTACTTGGTTCTTTTCTTTATCAGCCAAATCTTAAGTGCTTTGTTGTATATATTTATGTATGTATAATATGTTATATATTTTTAAACAAGAAAGCACTTAATTTTTTAACTTAAGTCTCTTGTCAAGTCTGCTAAAGAGAAAATAAAAAGTTGTTTTTGTAACTAAAACAAAGAGTGCCGCCAAACTCTTTGACATCGGCAAAGTTATAAAACAAGAACAAAGAACCTGTCAACCTTCAACTAACTGTATATTATATACCAAATATTTCAAAATTTTTATAATTTATAATTAAAAATTGAGGCTACGTAATGCAAATGTATGACAACCCATGTAAAAATAAATTCGTAGTTGTACTAATTTTATTTTTATTTTGTTTATAATATCAGATAACAGGACGAATAAGTTGTGCTCCTGATGGTAAGCCTGTCCATAGCAGTTGCAGTGCCACTCAAAGCCTTAAATCGCAAAGATCTCAGGGTGATTACCTCTGCACCCGTCACCCTGGAACATAAGTTGACAAGTTCTACGTGCCTGTAATTTTACCAGCACCCTTTCCCTTCAAATCCGGAATACATTCATGCTGACATTACTGCTTGGCGGCAGAAATAGGTAAGGTGGCAATACTTCCATGGACGAAATCCTTCACAAGGACCTCTACGGCTACTAAAATCTATTTTACAATAAAATAGAATGTGACAATAGTGTAAGTCAGCTTTAAGAACGAATTAATAAAATATTATTGAATTCACACAAAAATGGTAATGCAATTACGTAATAGTAATTATTTTACAATAAGCTAATGTACAGTATACTTTAAAAGTAGTGATATTTTCATGAAATTACAGGCGCGTGGGACTTGTCAACTTATGTCACAGAAAGACGAGCTCAGTCACAATGGCCCTCAAATCTTTGCGATTTAAAGCTCTGAGCTCTGCAACTGCTATGGACAGGTGTGTCGCTTACCAATAAAGCACGACTCTTTCATCCCATCATCATCACTTGGTAACATAAAAAAAGGTAAGGGATCTTATTAGCAAGTTGCAATTTCTATTCGGACACCAGCCTCGTTGCAGGCATTCTTTTCCTTTGTGAGTGGTATATTTGTTTTTGGTTTGATGACAGCCTTATTTTTAAAGTGAGAATGCAACTAGAACATTTGGTAGCGAGTTTTTGTATGTCAGCAAACACATGCGCGTATATTGCACTAATTATGTGCAAACTCGTCCGTTGTGACGCGGCAGTTGCATTAGTAAAATGGAAATTATTCGTAAACTTCCGTACTTAATGACTGTTTGTCGAGGCATGTATGAATTTTGAGAGGTTAATTTCTGAGAAATGAGGACCAAAGAATTATGAACGTGTTAAATGTTAGTTATAATTCCAAAGTGTTCTTCTTATTCAATTATTGTTTTAAAAAAATCAGGTATGAATTGAGAAACAGCTGACAGCTTATAAATATCTAGTTTTAAATAAATCTAAGCGGAATATCGTTTCCCTACAACAGGGCAGCAGTTTTTCAGGTTTTCAGTTTTTCAGGGAAGCTGATTATTCTTATTTTTGTTTTATCACGATTCTGTACATTTGTGCGCACAAATATTTTTCCTTTTTCTCAATTGTGCACATTTATGAGTGCATAGTTTTACAATCGAATACTTTTCCCATCAACTTAATCTTTGACTACAATTATCTCATGTTTTAAGTTGATGGAATACATGCATGAAGCATGAAAATGTCATGCTAGTTTTTAATGTCATGTAATAATTACATTCAGATATTATGTAATTTGAACGGGTGCCAAGAAAACTTCACTCGCCATCTTCAATTATACAAAACTGTAATAATAATAATAATAATGTACCAAACAACCACACCAATTGACTGGTCTCAAACTAGGGAATTCCCTGTACTATGAGTACCAGAGCAACGGAATTCACCCTGGGGCACTTTCCAAAACACCCAGTCCGAAATCAATTTAGAAAAGTTCACTTCTCAAATTGATCCTACCGGGTATCGAATCCGGAACCTCCTCATCCTGTGCTTTATGGGTCATATTACGGTTTTGTGATACCGACTATTTGAGTGAGTGACTGGCTCCGTGGTTTGAAAAGCCTATATTACGGGCCGTATAACTTTTTGCCAAGATTGCCTTAACCAAATATAATTATTTCTATACATAATTATATACTATGTATGCACATTATTATGTAGTGATATCCTTATAATATATCCAAAGGAACTGGAAACGGCGTTGTATGTTTTCAAAACATTGTTATGTACGTAAATCAACTCAAAAAACTAAATTGTATTAAAACCAAAATACAAAACCTAAAAGGTTACTTCATCAAAACAGTTGAAAGAAAACTACAAAAGTAAATCACCACACCATACCTCACATCGTACCTACATCACTGCGAATTTCCAAAGAAAATTCCTTAACTGCCGAAACTGACCAATGTACCTTTTGTAATTAGTACGGTGCCTGTAGACGAGCTTTCACTTTTATCAACCCCGCTTTGGTAGCAATTAACCCGAAATATAGGTGCAATTAACGAAAAAACCCACGTTAACGCATTTAATAAGGTGTTAACTTTACTCGAGGTGTTTACTAAACGGATTGTCATTTGTCATGAAACCACACTATGCGTTAGAATTAATGTGCGTAGTCGCTTGTACAAGTCTATTGAAAATGTTTACTTTTTAATGATACTGTCTAGTCTTGCGCATTGTGTTAAGTGACACGCCACGACAGGCGTCCAAAGGTTGCGATGCGGCGTCGCATCGCAGTAATCTCAAGCTATAATCACAAGCTCGCATGACGTATCATAAGAATTGCGAATTGCTCCGAATCGCGCATTCATACAATGTTAATTGTCTTTGGTTTTTTTTATATATTTTGTTGTCAATAACAGCAGTGCAACACTTTTTTACGAGCCATGTCGCTACTTAGTTTAAAAATACGTTCAGTACGGTTGGCGATGATCGAAGGAATGGTCCCCCAAACCGTGGCAGTGACACGCCTTGCCACACGAAATCGCATCTCAGCAATTTGCATCGCAGTTTTCTGCGTTGTAAATTCGCATCTCGCCGATTCGCAGTTTTATGTTTCGACCCAAAACGCAAGGATTTAAGGGACACTGGCACTGCGCCTGTCACCCTGAGACATAAGTTGACAAGTCCCATGTGCCTGTAATTTCACCATCACCCTTACCGTTCAAAACCAGAGCGCAGTAATATTCACATTTTTTTTATATAATATCAAGTGACGGGACGAACAAGTTGGGTCCGCCTGTCCATAACAGTTGCAGTGCCACTTAGAGCTTTAAATCGCAAAGATCTGAGGGGCACTGCCACTGCGCCCGTCACCCTGTGATATAAGTTGACAAGTCCCTTGTGCCTGTAATTTCACCAGCACTTTTAACCTTCAAAATAGGAACACAGTAATGCTGATATTGCTGCTTGACAGCCGAAATAATTAAGGCTGCCTCAGACGATATATTTGACAAGGAGTTCTACTGCTACGTTTTATTTTGTTTTATTATATACATTTTACCCTCGAAGGCAGATAAACACGTAACTAGACACATTACATGTATACATATTACATGTATACACAGTTGCGTCCTTTACATCGTGAAAAAATAATAAAAATTGCCTCCAATCAGACCCAAGTTCTTAAATCCCTTGGGCCAGCAGTGTACTTTGTGAAAGAAATACGTAGGGTGATAGTATCTAGTCTGGCGGGCTCAATACAAATAGTGAACCGTTCCAGCGATTGTTGAAACACAGGTTTTATCCGCTCCGCTTTTATAGATAAGGGCGGTGCGTAATGATCGATTTTCCAAAAAAAAAAGAACATTTTCACTCATTATGTTGATATTTTATATAATTTCCGAGGATATTAGAATCACTGGGATATAATACAATATTGTAGTATTGATTGTGGTAAACATGATTATATTTTATTACCACGATATTCAATATTTTTTTGTGAAATTGCTCCACTAGTTTGTTATAATTATTAATAAAACGATCGAACACAACGAAAAATTCCTTTGATCTGACAGTACTTGTTACGTCTGTGCCATACCAAGCCCTGTACTCTCGTTCTACGTGTAACATCCGTCCGAAACATACTGTCAAATAAGTAATACTCGACCACATTAAAACACGCATTACGCGAATGGAGCTTCATAGTTCACATTATTTTTTTTAATTTGGTCGAGTATTAATTATTTGACAGTAATTATTTCGGACGGAGAACGAGAGTAAAGCCCCGGGCGACATTCGTCCTATAAATCGGAAGATTTTTCTTTGTGTTCGATCTTTGTATAATTAATTATTATAATATAATATTATTTCGATATAAAAATAGTGGAAGCATGTAAGTAAATAAAATTAGGGAATATTATACCAAAAATACTGAATACACATCGAAATTTAGTATGGGCGCTTTGCCAGCCGCTACCGCAGCTTGTTCGCTGTGCTCATTCGGCTCGTGGACCGTTTGTGGTTGCAGTAACCGAACCTTGTGGAAGTGTCGTTTTACATAATTTTGATGTGGAACAAATGTTTTTGATATAAAAACATATTTTAGTCGCCAGTGAGCAATGGAGCGAGCTATGCTTAGAGTGTCTCTGAAGGACAAGTCACGAAATGAGGTTATCTGACGTAGAACCAAGGTCACCGGTGGCAGAATAAGCAAGCTGAAGTGGTAAGGTAAACTTGCCTAATTCGTACCCGTTAAGAGAAAACCATCATATTTAGAAAACTAGGAATGATAAGTTAGTTTTAAATAAAAGTAATTTTTGTTTGTTAAATACTTTATTGTTTCTATAATCAAATTTAACATAAACCTTATAAACTTCTCAGAAATAAACAATAAAAAAAAAACTAAAAAAGTACGATTTAAGACCATTCATCCCAAATCGTACTGCTATATTCTTAATTCGTACTTTGAGATCTAGTCATTGAGAATCAGCATCACAAATAAAAAATTAAAACATTAAACGTTATTAAAAAATTCGGCGGATGGTCTTCGCCAATTCTCGGCAATCATCGCAGTTATAATCTTTGGTTTTTTTATTAGTTCCTGCACAAAGTTCATGTACCCACATCTCACATTGTGTGCACTGGATCATGGTTTCTTTAAGATCTTCTTGACACAATGTGCAGTACCAACTGCCATTTTCATCTTTTTCTTGTTTCTTTTTCTTATTTTCCTTTTGTGTTTTAGTTTTCATAGCACTTAGATTCTTCGATACATTCTTCTTCTTCGACTCTTCTATTTTACCCTCTAGCTCTTTTTTATAAGGACTTTCTGTTATAATAATAGCACCTGTAGTTTTTCTTTTCAGTGGCCTTGAATTTCCAGGAATAGCCCGTAATGGAGATATAGTTTCGAGGGTCGTTCTAACGGACTGTGCTTTAAAATCCTCTACTTTCGTCTCTGAAGAACATTCTTTCTTTTTCTCTTCTAGACATTGATCTTGCTGTTCCAAAGGGTGGATTCTCGATACCTCAAGAAGATTTGGGGGCATAGCTTCCTCAGTCTGTTCTTGCACAGAAATCTCGTTAGATTGTGGCACATCCGTGAAAGCCCTTGTTTGTTCTTGTTGTATTTCAGTTGTTAAATTTTGGGAGACTTCAGCCAATTCAGAGCGGGAAGATTCCGGAAGACTAAGATTATCTTCTTCAAGTATGACATATTCCTCATCCCTGATCTTATAGCGATTGCAAGGCCATAAACCGCAACATTCGAAGCCATGTATTCCAGTTTCCATACAAACTGCTCGAAGATAAGCCTCTTTCAAAATTTCTGCAATATTTGTTTGTTTTATGACAGATCCAGGATGATTTCGCATCCATGACACGCAGGCAGCGTTAAAATTCTGTTTTAGAGTTTTAAAAAATGATCTATCTAATGGTTGCAACTTGTGTGTGGTATGGGCCGGAAGAGATAACATAATTATTCCATAGTCCCTAGCAAGATTAATTGCATCAATGTTCTTCGTGTGCGTCGAATGACCATCTAGGATGAGAAGAATTTGATTTTCTTGCGATTTTTGCAGTCTTAGACATTTTATAAAATGTTTAAGCCATTTGGTAAATAAGATGCTGACGATCCAACCGCTTTCTGAACAATCATACAAAGTATTCGATGGCCCTCCTCGCATCAAGCTCTCTGTCATCCTTTTACGTTTAAATATCAGCATGGGAGGCACAAATTCTCCAGCTGCGTTCATACAACAAATGCATGTTGTGTTAACACCACGTTCACCGCTAGTGACAGCTCCAACCTGGTGCTTCCCTTTTTGAGCCAAAATTTTTGAAGGCTTATGAACTGTGCTCAATCCTGTCTCATCCATATTGTAAATTTTTTCGGCTGTAAATTGACCTTCGTCTAAGATGGACTCATATTTGTTGAAGAACGCCATCACCATTTCTTTGTTAAATCCTTTACAGCGAGCCATAGATGTGGGTTCTGGGGTTCGTAAGGATATTTCTGGATGATTCTTCATAAATGTGTAATACCATTTCCAACCAGCTAATTGCGATTCATTATTGAATCTGTGTTTCAGTCCGTATTTACCTGCTAATTGATAAGCTAAGCGCCGTAAATCGGTAATGGTCAAGCCGAAAAATCTAGATTCCAACAAAAGAACATGTCTGACTAGTTCTGCTTCCATTTCCTCCGTTAAATCACTCGGACGTCCAATTCTTTTACGTGTATTCAAGCCTTTTAAATGTCGTCTAAATGTCGGTTTCGGTATTTTAAATACACGGCAAACTTCGTTGAATTTTAAGTCCCCATTGTTATATTTTCTAATCGCTTCTTCCATATCTTCTTTACTCCAAGAATAATATTTTCTTTTTATCATGGTGTTCTAAAATAGAAAATAATTATGTTTAATATGTTTTTATGTGGTTATTTTTCCAATCAAAAATCTAATAAAACAACTTGTAATAAACAATTTAAGAAATGGTAAATTATCAAATTCAGATTCATAAATAGTTTTCCTAAATCGTACCAGTACGTTTTAAGAACTTAACTCGAGTACGAAATAGGAGCAAGGGCCAAACAAATTTTAAATTTACCGCCAAAAAAATTGACAACAGTTACGAGTATGATAAAAAATCATATGAAATCGCAAAGACACATATTAATACGTATCGAATCGTAAAATAGGTTATACACGGTCTTATTTGAATAAAACTCTTACGAAATGTGTAAAAATATTACAATAATAGTTGAAAAAAACTTACTTTTTCAATATTTTTGTCGAGAGCACAGGTGTTATCTGTCAGGTGGTAAAATGGCCGACTGTTATTTCTATTTTGTGACACTAGAGGCGCTGATAGCTGTTACCAAAGGCGAGTTATAAGTGGAGTACGAATTTGGCGTAAGTACGAATTAGGCAAGTTTACCCTAGTGGGCTGGCCAAATCTGTAACCGATAACCGATGGGAGAAGCGAGTTCTTGAGCGGAGATCACGGCTCAGCAAACGTAATGTAGGCTCTTTGGCCAGATGGAGTGACGATCTGCGAAAGGCTGCTGGGCAGCAGATAGATGCGATAAGCTGAAGATCGGTCGAAAAGGCGCGCATTGAGAGTGGCATAATGATGATGACACATTAGATAATACGTATATAGCTCGTTTATTACATCAAAAAGTTATAAATATAATACGAATTACACGAAACAAAATATGTGTGAAATTTTGTCTCTCCTGTTATAAGCACACACAACAGTTACAGTGCCACTCAGAGCTAATTAAATTATTTTGACTAAGAATAGGTTATTTGTTGCTATTAAGGACGTTTCTGTTTATCTTTAAGAATAAAGGTATATCTACATGCCTACAGCTTGCATCACGAATATCAATCAATAAGAGAAAATACACCGAAGCTATTTTCCCATAAGAATCAGAAATTTCAGAAATGAATCATTTCCTATCGTGACTGTAGAAGACACTCGGTATTTCCCCCGATAAGTTCCCCATAAGGATAATAATCAAGTCGGTAACATCATCACGAGCATATCCTCTTGGGAGCAGAAGAGTAATCTAGTTCCTTCAAAAGCCTTTGTCGGGACTTTACGGAGGTCCTTTGTGTAAGACAATTATCGTTCTGAAGGAATCCGGCGTAAAAACGTATTTTATGAGAACCGAATAAGTCGGAAAAAGTCCAAGAGGAGATTATGGCACGGTTTTAATTAAGACTTTACTAGATGTAATTTAATTGGCTGTGTAGTCTCATTAGCTTTTGTTAAAGAAAATCTACTTCTTTTTTATCTAAATTGATTCTAGAACGTTATTCTAGAATCAATTTAGCGATTAGAATAAATATCTCATATGACAATTAACATATTAATATGTTAGAAATTGCATTATATGTCCATAAGGGCGCATTATAAGTTTCCGGAACTGGCCACTTACATAAACAATATTTAAAAAGTAATTGCAACATTTGAAAATGGAACTCTTTGGCTGTAGATTACAGTTTGTTTCATCTGACTGTCACTTGTTTTTACATTGTGGCGTCATTTTACAAATTGGTTGTCTACATCACCATGGATTTAACTCGTGAAAATTTTCGTAGTATGAGTTTCTACGACTTTAAGTGTAATGTAACAGCTCAGCGGAGCTTCGCCCGGCTTCAAACTGCTTTTGGCGATGAAGCACCATGCTAGACGACTATTTATAGCTAGTTTACAGAATTCTAACGCGGTCGTGTGAATCTCAGTGACGAATTTCGTGATGGTCGCCCGTCCACCGCTGTGAACAACAAAAACATCGATATAGCATCGATGATCAAAACAGACATATTATTTAGGGGAATGCTAAAAAAAGGTTGAATTATTACAACAATCACTGTCACTGGCCACGCAATATACCAGAACGTTTATTTTGAGAAAAAAATCTAAATGTTATGGCATATATGACAAGTAATTCATGTGGACATTGTTGTCTTAAATAATTATCAATAATTACAGGTTTCTTACCACGATATGATTTATTATTATTTTCCCGATATTTCGGAATGGTTACACGCTCTATAACAAGTGGATTTTTCCACTCTTCCCTACCACACAGTCACTAGTTGCGATGAGTGAAAATGAAATTCCTCTTAGTGATAATCATTTAGTGAATAACCACGAAAGCTAAAATATAGCTTAAAATCTATATTGTTTCGAGTTCTTAGGTTTTCGCGATTGTTACACATAGGAAATGAAACTATTTTTCCGGATTTCCGGACAAACCGACGTTTCGGACCCTTTACAGGTCCCATGGTCACGGTTGACGGTTGACCAGGGGACCTGTAAAGGGCCCGAAACGTCGGTTTGTTTGAAAAAACAAATTATACGCGATTTAAACCCGGAAAAATAGTTTCATTTCCTATCTATATTGTTGTCATAATTCTTAGCTCGAGTTGTAAATACTCGGTAAAGCTCCTTAAATTTAGAATAAAAAAGAAAAGAAGCTCGAGACACGGATGTCTTCGAAATCCAGATTGAGGGCACTCCGTTTTGTTGAAAAGAGACCCATCTGTGTTTTAACGGCATTAAAGCTGACCCTGTTCGCGTCTCCACAGTCGAAAGTCGCTTTTACGGTCAGGTTCAACCGTGTGACCATCACCTCTCGTACTCACCATTGTGCTGTCGTCTGTACACCCAAGGATACCGAGCATCAGCAGCAGGTCATTGATATGCAGCAAGAATAGGCAGAGAGAACAGATTTTGGAGGTACGAAAGCATTAATACCATGAAGAGCAGACGAGTTGCCATTTACAACTAAAGGTATCTAACCCTCAGAAAATCTACTATCCATGCACAAAAGCCAACAGGAATTCCGTAAGCTCAAAACTTGAAAAACAGGATATCATGTCAACTCTGGAAATTTATGGTAGGGGTGCTGGGCTTCTTTTTTCCAAATCTATGGTTTCAAATAAATGAATATTAAATATCACTTAGCGTAATTGCTACTCGGAAAACTTCCATAATTAAGGCTGTCCATTTAATATTTCCAACTTCAATTTTCTGTAATAAATTCCAAACAATGTTTTCGGAGACCCCCTTTAAAACGAACAAACTTTGCCGATTTAAAACGTACTTCAGGACTATAGAAAATCAGTTCAGAGAGCCGCGATTACGTAAAATGAGGAAATATTAAAAATATTTTAACAGCTTTTCAGGCTCAAAGGCGCACCATAACAAATTTAAAAACCAGTCAAGAGCGTTCCAGCATTGATTTATTTTTATTTTTGGATCGCTTCATGAGCCTTCACGTCATACTTTACAACAAAAAACGTACGTAGTAAACCTATCTGCACAGATATCATGATAAAACTATTCCCGGTTTCTTGTTTACTATGACTGCATAATTTCGTCAATAATTTCATAGTATTGTTAGTTTCAATATTTGAAAATACTAAAGGTCTAAACCGTCGTTTAAAATTAAGCAAATTAAATAAAATTGAACATCGTCCATAATTTCATTGGTAGTAAAATTTGTCAACACTAAGTAATTTGTTTTACTAATCATATTTTAAGAAATTATGACCATACTTGATTTTTAATTCGAAGATTTCTGGTTTTTTGTGTTTGAACTCAAAACCTACGTTTGTTTTGTACCTAAAGATTTATTTACATACGGACGAAGTGACTGTCAAAAGTCGGTACATTGTATAATGTATTTTACGTAATGGATGAGTGAGGAAACTGCGGGGGATGCAAGGGAAACTGGGGGGAGGGAAGTCCACCGCTGACACAGCCACTCGGCCGCCATGTTGGAGTATCTTCAAACCTTTTTTCTTTTGTGACAGACGTCAGCTCTAAACGAAAAGGGAAGCATATTAAAATGCGTTTGAATGACCCAAAAAAGTATTTTGGTAGCAAATGAGCATTCTTCGTGTAGTTGACATATAATAGGTTCGGCAACGACATATTTTAATTATGCGCATATTTAATTTATTGTTAGTTTTTACTATTGCTACATATTAATTTAAATTAAAAATGTTTTAATGCAACCTTGTATAAACATATCAAACATAATAATAATACAGATTTTATCTATTACATAACAAATGTAATGCAAATAAGGTTTTAAAACTCCCTCTAAATAGCGTCATAATTTAAGTGCACAATTTTTTAAACTATTATTTATCCACATTCAGTAATAGAAAAATATCATAAAAATATCATAATAACACATATTTTTATTTAACTCCGTTCAAAACTAAGCACTAACAAAGTCTATAGAGAAAAAGAAAAAATAGTTGGGATCACAACTGCAGTCTTCTAGAACGGCGTGCAACATAGTATATATTATGTACTATATACTGCACGCCGTATATATAATAAGACAAGTGATGTCACTTCATATAAACGTAACGCGCCGCTTATATATATATCGACCGTGGAAATTTGAAATGTCGTAAGGAATATTTTGTCGTAATGGAAAATATTTCTTACTACGAAATGTCGCTTACGATTTTTCAAAATCCTATACATTGACGAAATTACTTTTACCATTATATCGACAGTGGAAATTTGAAATGTCCCAAGAGACATTTTGTCGGAAGGTCAATTTCTCCGACAACAAAATGTCCCTTACGACATTTAAAATTTCCACCATCGATATGTGCACGCCCTCGCCGCGCGCTGTGTGCCGACACATCCGTATAATTTCACACGACACTCGCGTTGCACGGCGCTGGTCGTCGCACTTACAGAATATGTTTAACATAATTTTCTGAGTCAAATCAAAATATTATATTTAAATTATAAATGTATTGCTAAGTATATACAAACTCGCAGTACATTTCTATTTCATGATACTGCTCCCGTAATTGCGATACTTGCTTGACAAAAGCGATGCTTGTATAAAAATATCAATGTCTATGTACAGCATTTGACAAAGATTATTACAATAGAACACGACAATACTGTGAAGAATACCTTAATTTTATCAAATTATGTTTTGTAATTTGTATGTACGACTAAAATTAATAATAACGTGACAACCCTATGCTCCGAGTGGCGTGTAGGCATTGACGCGTCGAACAGGCGGAAGTTGGATTACTTGACATATTTATGGTGCAGTCAACGTGTTGTGGGCGTGCAGTCGCGCCCACCGCATTCAAATTGCTTTCAGACGGCATTCCGTTTGCTATTTTGCAGATGCGTCACAGTCATAATGCAGTAAGTATCTCTATACTCTAACTACAAAATTAGGTCAAACTTACGTGAACAAGACTTTGGTTCGTCGCTCTTATCTCCACAGTCGTCTTCTCCATTACAATACTTGTCCAAAGATATGCACTGTCCAGTGTCACACAATAACTCACTCAATCTGCAAGGACTTGCTACGTTTCTCGCCACTTTCTTCACTACCATAGTCTGTATTTCACTTATATCATCATTACTAAACTCCTCATTCAAGTCTTGAGGACTACACAGTTTTAGCGACAGCAGCACTATGAACAATAGAGTTCTATTTACATTTTGGTAAGAATACATTTTCGTCCCGTTCTCTCGATGTCGACGTCACAACATTTTGTCTGTACCTGTAACAATGAAGGGGCGAAATTACTTTTCTGAAATAAGTATGCACGGGATAAGATCCCCTTTTAATTACGAATTAATGCTTTTGTTACAAAAGGTTCAAAACGAGAATTTTAGATTAGCTCATTGAGGTAAGAGTGCAAAGAAAAGCTGTATTACGAATTTTGAATGAATGTATATATGTAAATGAAACGAGTTTTTTTTTCGTTTTTAGCTGGAGATAATATAAATTAAACCCTATTGTAAGTTCATCTTCAAATTACATACTTGTAGAAGCACTGCAGTAGCGTTTCTGTGGCGTAGGCAGTTACGCCGCTACTAATTTTCATACAATATCTGCGATAAGTCTGCGAAAGTGGCGCGCTCGTGACGCTTCAGCTGCGCTTCTAAATATTGTACGAAAATTAGTAGTGGCGCGGCTGCTGCGCTTCTAAAAGTATCTAATTTGAAGGCGTCCTCAGAATCATAAGTTTTATCTGCTCCGGAGAAGTCCAGAGGGCCTACCACAACCCTTTAAAGCAATATTACTTTAACCTTAAATTGACTTTTCGTACCATAACACGCTTAAAGTAAGCTTATTGCAATGTTAAAACTATGATGTTTAATTGGCAGCTTTGTGACTATTCATTCACTCAGTTCGTGCTATGACGCGACTTTAACATTAAAATAATATTCCTCTTGTCAAATTTAGACCCGAGGGATAGGGAGTTCAGGCGAGACTACGGACTGCCCGGTAAGACCAGTGCTACGCTTTCACGGGCGTCTCAGGTGGACCCGGACTTGAGTATTAACTAGCTGGGGTTTATGGTTAGTTGTAGTGATGGACGCGTTCATCTACTCCGGTAGCATGTGACCGGAGCGTTCATTGCGACCGATATCTCCGGCACTTGCCCGGAGAGCTAGTAGAGGATGAGTTTGATGTCCTCCGGTCCCACCAGCCGCTTAGGTTACTGGGAACTGAACAAACGCTTCGGCTTTGGAATGTGAGCGTGCCTACAGCTTCACCACCCAAGAAGAAATTTGGTAGTGGACTTTAGAATCAACGGCTTAGCGGTGACAACCATTAGTTGTGCAATACATCTCCGGTACCTATCTGCAAAATGGAAAGGGCATTGTACCTGCACCCGGAGCAGCTCACCCAAGGTACTAGCCTTTTGAGAACCGGACGAAGTCTGTACAAACGGGCTGATCTGGGGTCAGGACATGATTGTGCAGGCTCACTTGCACAGGTTAAAGTGCCCTTTATAAACAAAACTTATATGGAAATATATGGGACTAGTCTGGAAAAGCTTTCCGAACTACACAGTTATCTCTCTGTCTTATTAATTGGATCGGTAAAGGTTGTCAAGTTACTGTAGTAGCTCATGACTTTGCAATGTTATTAGTCGTTACGGAAAGCGTCAAATATTTGACAATTATTTAAGGCAAAATTTACAACGTCCCTAGCGATCATAAGTTCTAAAATTTCTTAAACAAATATTGTACGCGGTTGCTAGCGACAGTTGACATTGTAAGTTCATGGTACAGGCCCCTGAGAGTTCGGCGCAATAGAATTGAACTTTTGAAATCTGACATGTTTTCTGTATAAGAAATTTCTTTAAAAGTTCGCGACATGGCGTAACTTAGAAGCCTTTATATTTTAGACGTAATGTTATACATATTTTTTCATAGTGATATATATGTAATTATGTATATATCTACACACTTTTACAAGCATACATATTATTATCATTCATTGCAACATTCACCCTATACATAGGTTGATATTTAAATTGACAGCAATCCATTAATGGAAGAAAAAAAAGAATCGGAAAAAATAGTATTTCCTTTAATAGATTGCTTCATTATTTATTTGACTTTCTAATTAAATTTTGAATATTTAGTCTACTAACATGTTTTGTTTGTGATCAAAGAACCTCTTTGAAGATCAATTACTTGAGAACTTGTGAATATACTAAACAGTGATCGGTATATATTTCAAGTAATAATAATAATAATTCATTTATTCGCTTCAAAAATAAAAGTAAAAATTAAATCAGAACTTAAACCTATTCGGCCTTCTAAAATAAAAGCATGCAAATACAATAATAAAATAAATACATTGGTGGATTGAGATTCGATTTTAAAACAATAATTAGGCAACAAATTGATAAATTTAAGATAATTGATTTAATTTGATATGTCAGAATCGTGTATGTCATAATTTAATAATAATAATAGTATTTTTTTTAAAGATGGGAAAAATGTATGCATCAATTAATTATTCTTTATGATTCATGAATTCGTCAATAGAGTAAAACAAATGATCAAAGAGCCACATGCGCAATTCCTTTTTAAAATTAGTCAATGGTAGAGGCTTAATGCGATCTGGTATACGATTAAAAATGTTTCCACACATTACATACGAGTTATTTAGAAAACGATTTGTTTTGGGTATTGTATTTAGTACGACTTTATTGGGCTTCCTTAGGCTTCTGTATGTTACGTCCTTCGCTATTAAGAATTTCGATAGATTTCGTTTCACGAATATACCAACTTCGAAAATGTACAGGCACGGGAGGGGCAATACTCTTAGTGTTTTAAAGTGAGGACGACATGAGACATACGAGTACAGTGCTACATTGCTTGTGGCACGTATACATCGCTTTTGAGCAATAAAAACCTTCGCAAAATCTGTTCCGTTGCCCCAAATTACGATACCGTATCTGAGTACAGACTCAACACACGCAAAATAGGCAGTCCTGGCTGTGCATTTATTCGCTACTTTTGACAATTAGTAAAGAGCAAACGCAACCTATTTATTTTAGCACATACTTTGTCCGTTTGATCCCTCCAATTCATCTTTTGGTCTATAATTAATCCTAGAAATGTCACATTGGTTTCGTTTCGCAAGATTTGTCCTTTGTAATCCATGTCAATTGTCTGTGTTCGTAAGTTATTAAAATTCATTATATTAGTTTTAGTTAAACTAATTTGAAGATTGTGTTTTTGTAGGTAGTCAATTAGTGATGTCATTGTTTTTTTCAATTCGTTTTTATGATATTCTAATGTTGAATTTATTGGAGAAGTGACAACCACTGAAATATCATCTGGGAAAAGAATTATTTCGTGTTCCGTGCTATCACATACGTCATTAATATATAATAGGAATAGCAGGGGACCAAGTATACTCCCTTGAGGAACTCTGTAATTATTACTTTTAAAGTGAGATTTATTATATTTCGGTACAATTTTTTGTGTTTAGTTGGGTTATTTGTACGCATTGTGACCTATTTGTAAGGTAGGATTTTAACCAACTTAGTGCTGGACCTCGAACTCCGTTATGCTCTAATTTCGTCAAAAATAAGTCGTGTGAAACGAAATCAAAAGCCCTAGACATGCCCAAAAATAGTCCCGTTGTGTACAACTTTCTATTTATATTTTGTAAAATCTCGTTAACTATGTGAAACGCTGCGTGTGCTGTGGATTTGTTTTTTTGAAACCCATGTTGATTCTCGTGTATAATTTTAAATCGATTATAGTATGATAAAAGCTTGTGGTACATGACTTTTTCAAATATTTTTGATAATACTGGAATCAAAGTGTTAGGTCTATAGTTAGTAATATCTGTAGTGTCTCCTTTTTTGTGTAATGGTTTTACGATTGAGAGTTTTAATTTCTCTGGAAAACGTCCAGTTTCTAAGGAGAGATTTACTAAAAAGGCAAGTACTCCGCCTATCTGATTCTACATGTCATATCTTACATGCTTTAATAACTTTAGTACATATAGAGTCATAACCTTCAGATGGAGTATTATTCAGTGACAAAATTAATTTTTTAATGTCATTTTCGTCTACAGGAGTTAGAAAGATAGAATTTAAGTTTTTTTGTTAGGTATCGTATTTTGTATGTCATTATTTAATTCGGTAATTGATTCTATGAAATAATTATTTATTTTGGTTGCAATTTTTATTGGTTCCATTATTTCAGTGTCTTTGTCTTTAATTTTTTGTATATAATTTTTAACGTAGCTACTACTAGTTTCATTCTTAATTATTGTCCATGTAACTTTGCAAATATTCTTGCTATTTACAACGAATTTTTTCTTCGCCATTTTCTTAGAATAATGAATACACCTTTTGAGTAATTTCTTGTAAGTCTGATAGATATGTTGACCGTTGTTTGTTTTGTGTGTGTAATAGTTAAAACGGAGTTTTCTATTTGTAGCACAGTTTTTTTTGAGGCCTCTTGTTAACCACGGTGATTTTAATGTTGATATCTATTTAACTTTTACTAATGGAAAGCAGAGTTTGTATAAGAGACAAAATAATTCGTAGAACTCGTCAAAGGCTTTGTTCAAGATTTGGTGTTTGTATATGTCCGAAAATGAGAGATTGCCTATGTGACCTACAAACCTTAACATGTCTTCTGTAGAATAACATCATTTATAGGTAAATATAATTTTTGGAAATATAGACTTTTTGTTAACTTGGAATTGTAGGACCTGTGCTGTGTTATGATCGGATAGTCATAGTTCTGAAACCGAACCTATCGCATCGGTGATATTACTGATTATAAGATCTAGACATGATTTTCCTCTAGTAGGCTCAGTAATATGTAGGATTAGATTGTAGTTTTTTAAAATGTCGAACAATCTTTTAGTGTGTGTAATGCATATAGAGTGAATAATACCCCCTCGGAAATTGGAAAAATTCAAAAGAAAATAATTAATTTTAACTTACAATCACAACACTACTATTCCATACACTAATTTCTTTTCTACTTTATCTTTCGAAATTGGTTACGGTTTGGATGTCCTGGGAAGTGCCCCAGAGTGAATTCCGTTGCTCTGGTACTCATAATCTGGTAATCAGGGAATTTCCTAGTTGAGTTGACTCCTAGCCCGAGACCAGGCGTTGGAGTAGTTGCCTGGTACATTATTAATTGCTAGTTGACACATCAATAAAAAAACCGACCTCAAAAGTCATTCATCCCCTAGTTTGCCACCCTTAGAGAACTACTTTCTTCAAATTCAAATGGAACTACATCTAAGGTACTCCTTCCAACAAAAACAAAATCTTCAAAATCCGTTCACAAATGCCGCAGAGTTACCGCGTAACATACATACAAAAAAAACATACCGTCGAATTGAGAACCTCCCGCTTTTTTTGAAGTTGGTTAAAAATGGAACGAAGTAGTATACATTCCGGGATTTTAGATGGAGGTATTATCCGCTTTATACGTATTGCGTCTTTAAAGTTTAAGTAAGTATGCAGTACCTGTTCCGATCTCTGATAATAAAAATACGGGGAAAAAAAGAACGAACAAGTAAGTACCTATCGTTAACACCATAATATAGGAAGTCATCAAGAGCCCACGAAAACGTAAAGATCGATATTGAGATAGTGATCTACTAGGCCAATGTTCATAATGTGTGTGAAATAAAAGAATTTGTTTTTGAAGAATACCTAAAAACACCTTTCTGCTTTTCTAATAAGTTGAAACAAAATATATATGTTTTTGTAACTATGTATATTCAATTCTTTTTTTGCTATAATTTTGAGTTTAGTCTCCTTGTAGAACATTGATATTAGTAGTAGCAGAAAACTTGTGACAGAATTTGTTCAGGGATGTACTGCCGCCTTACCTATTTCTGCCGCCAAGAAGTAATGTGAGCATTACTGCGTTCCGGTTTTGAAGGGTCGCAAACCCTTAAAACCGTTTAAAGCTCTGAATGACACTACAACTGTTATGGGGAGACGTGTCGCTTATCACCAGGTGCACGACATACTCGTCCCTTCACTTGCTATTATCTCACTTAGAACTGCATGTCACTTGGTATTATGACTCATAAGAGATACTCGTATCATCAATGACATTAAGGAAAATTGGTTTCTTTCTAATATGTACACTTTGTTATTACACCCCGATATAACCACGAAAATTAATAACTTGAGGTTTAAATTACGTATATTTAGTGTCAGATGTAACGTAGACAGTGTAGACCTCACATCTTTCCCTCTGAATCCTTCTCAAACGTAAGTGATAGTACCTGCCTCGCTAGGACGAAACTAATTAATTATATCCGCTTGTACGGTCTTATAACGTTCTTCGTTAGATGCCGAGTTCGTATGCGTTCTTATTATGTTGTTAGTGTAACCAAAATGCTTTTCAATAGTGCACTAATTTTATCTAAATTAAGTGCCTGTAGCTCCATATTAACCTTTTGTTTACAATTTTCTTAATAAAAGATAAAGAGATAGATACTTTAAAAAAATTAAAACATAAACAAAAAACGACAAAACGTGAGTTACAGAACCAAATTGGCGGATATATCGAAACCGGAACATTAATAACTTAATCAGGGCAATTTACACGATGGACGATCGGCTATTCGGCACTGCCTGCGTTAATAATTGATTTTTCAATTTGCTCAACTAAATTATCCCTGGGCGATAGGAGGTCCATCAAATTTATTTATTCACTTACTATGGTTGTAAAAATTGCATTTTTTGATTGATAATTACATTGAAAGTTTCAGTGTATTGTAATTTCTTACCGCAATCTACGTTTTGTTTAAAAAATTGTATGAGACGAGTGCAAAAATCTTTTTTATTATTTTATTTAAATCTGTAAAGGATGAGGGTTCTCTCTTCTGTGGGATGAGTTTACGCAGCTCCAGTCAAGTGAATAATCCAAGTTGTTGTTAGAAGATTTATTTTCACATTGTATGACGCCAATACAATTGCACCCTATATGCCGAATGTCCGGGCAGTTGTTCCCAAGAAGGAACTCGACTGCTGGAAACCGTTCCGCGAGATGATGAATTTCACCCTATGCAATATCAGAAGGTCCGGGTAGCAGTTCCCAAGAAGGGACTCAACTACTGGTTAGCCTAACTGAACTCTCGGTATTCTCAGATTTCTCCCCACGTAAACAATATTGTGTTACAATAGTCACCATTCGGGGGAAAAACTTAACACCGCGATTCAGAAATAACGCCAAATGGGTCAATGTTATCTAGCCGATTCTTAGTGAACTAAAAGTAAACATTCTGGCTTAAGGCCTTCTAATACATAAGGTAGGTTTGTTACAAATCTTTATTTATATATGAACCATTTATGCAATATATGTCAGTTTCATCGTAACATAAACTATAGTTTACATGTTTGGGCGGCTTTACGATTAATACGATTAATACGTTTATGACATAAATAAAATATTTGAGGATTACTTTCCTCCTTTTCCTTCTTTTTATCTTTATTGTCTTACTACCTATCCTCAAATTCTAAGAACTTAATCCTATTTTCGAAATTCAATTTCAATTAGTAAAATAATACAAAATTCTGGAAACACAACTCAACAGAACCCAATCCCATCTAAAAGCCTGTTCTGAAATAGGTACTGCTCTTAAATCACGCATTTCGTTAAAATTCTCCCACACGTCAAAGTTCCTATAATCCTATTGTTTAACCCAACAGGCTCTGACAAAGCGGATGCCGTAAATCTCGGTATGTGCAGATACATTAAATTTCTTTATCTATGCGCCATCTAGCCACTTACAGGTGCGCATTATTTATGGGCTCCACACATGTTGGAAGGGCTGTTATACTGTGACCAAACTTTATGTTCAATAAGGGCGTGTTTTTTGTTTTCTAATTTCTTGGTACTTGTGTATATACATCAGTTTATATCTAAGCAATATACTACCTTTGGGTCAGACAAAGAATATAGATCGCCACTTCGAAACATACTCCATTCGTGCATTCATTCATTCTTTTCATGTAAGTCCTCTTATTCTTTTCACTACGCGCTCCAACTTTCCAAGAACATTCTCAGTTTGATTTCAGATCAATTCATTTCAGGGTTTCCAATGGTGTAATCACACAAAGCTGCATTCCAACTGCATCGCATTTATAAAGCATTTCGGGTGAAAAATGCGCAACTGCACACGGACTGCACGCCAGCTGTTTCAGACGTCGGGACTTGTGATGCACTTGGCGTGCTATGGCAATGCAGTGTATAGTCGTGCCGACTGTATCGAAAATACCTTTCGATTGTTATTTTGCACTTGTAATGCAGTTTGAATGCTCGTGCTCGCAACTTGTGTAACGAACTAGATAATGGGAAGTTGGCTAATTTTTTGGATGAAAGATTATTTTTTCCTTAAAAAAATTAATTAAATATATATTAATTAAAATTAAAAGTATATATCGTGACTAACTAAATAACATTTCACAAAATCAAAAAACCTTTATTCTTTCCCATCTAAATCGCTCATATACTTAATTAAATTTTATATTGAATTAATATTCAATTTTTTTTTTGTGAAATTACTCCACTAGTTTGTTATAATTATTAATACAAAGATCGAACACTCAGAAAAAATTCCTTCGATCCGATCGGATTCGAACCGACGTCTTCTTGCATACCGTGCCATATACTTGTTCCTTTACATATTCCATGGTCACGGTTGACTGAAACGGTATAGTTATCAACCAGTTATGTCTACAATATTAACGCAAACCAACGCAATTATAAAAACTACAACACAAATATACGTCATTTAGATATGAAAAAAGTTTCATTTCCAATATTACAAACTTTTCAAATATTATAACTTTAGCATTTGACAGAGTTTGCAAATACAAACAAGAAAAAATACTTTTTCAAAGTATTAACCCGTTGGTACCGAAATTCTCAATCAACTGCGATTGCATTGTCACTCTAAGCATTGCCCTACTTAGAGAACTGAGGGTCGATGCTTTCACGCCATGCCATCTGATTGTGTTTGTAGTTGAGTGCTACTGTTAAGTTGAAAACAGATTACCTATCTATCCACTACTGTAAAGTAAGGCGTGTCGTGGGACACAAGGGCTTTTACTTCAATTTTCTTTACTGACAACATAAATCATTTAGTATCTAGTAACTTTTTAGGCGAGCGAAAAATGGCTTTGGATTATTTTTTGCTGGTGCACTGAACATATTTAACGTAAGTAATGTATATATAACTGTATTTTTTATATGTAACTCAGAAGGTTTTTCTTTAAGAATTCTTTACAACAATCAGAAAATATGATGTTTTTAGAACAAAATAAAATCATTAATAATAAAGTCTTATTTATCGGCGTTAACAATTTGGTGACAAAAATCTGAGGGGTAATGCCATTGCACCCGTAACACTGAGACATAAGTTGGTAAGTCCAATGTGTCTGTAATTTTACCAACCTCTTTACAAATCAAAACCGGAAAGAAGTAATGCTCACGTTACTGCTTGGCGGCATTAATTGATAAGGTGGCAGTGGTTTCTCTGGGCGCATTTAATGTCTTTAGGCATTCTCTACCAGTCAACCTGAGAGCTGAACATGACAAATAAAAACAGATAAGATCAAAGTTTACAAATACCTATGACACTTTAATGGATTTGTTGACTTTTTAGAACACAATTGTCATAGTTTCTCTAACGCTGTCCATGTATAAACTTATAATGTCATAGATATAACGAACTGAAGAAACTGGGTCACTTCACAATGCTTTTATTTCTAAGAAAATCTGCAATGGCAGCTATAAGTTTATACAAATGCAGACAATAAAACTAACCGTGTGACCTACTAAAATTTTGAATATCTAAAGTTGCTTGTTATGTTTAAAACGGAAAATTGGATTGCGGAATGCAAAAGTATAATTTACCGAGAAATTGTTCAGTTTGCGTAGTGTCGTCGTTAATACGATTCATGCGAGCTATCAAAAGCTCGAAACAAATAATACCTTCATTGTTTTTAACCGAGTTCAAAAAAGGGAGGAGATTGTCAATTCGACAATGTTTTTTTTTTATGTATGTTACGCGATAATTTGTGAACCGATTTTGATGATTCTTTTTTTATTGGAAAGAGGGCACCTCAGAAATGGTTCCATTTTAATTTGAAAAAAATATTTCACCTCTAAGGGTGGCAAACTAGGGAATGAACGACGTTAGAGGTCGGTTTTTAGTACTCTGTACTGAGATTATTGTTGTCCAACTTTTCTATCGAAGGGCAGATTTTAGTTTTGAACTGTTTAAAAAATCTTTGTATGTCATTATATTAATTATAATACTATGCGTTTACTAGCAGTGGAGCTCTTTGTGATAGATTTCAGCCAAGCAGTAATATGAGCATTACTGCGTTCCGGTTTTGAAGGGTTTGCGATTTAAAGCTCTTAATGACACTACAATTGTTATGGGGAGGCGTGTCGCTTACCATCAGGCGCACGACTTACTCGTCCCGTCACTTGCTATTATCTCTCTTATAACTTCATGTCAATTGGTATTATGACTCATAAGAGATACTCGTGAACACTGCACTATCATCAATGACATTAAGGAAATTGTTTTTTTTCTAATATGTACATTTTGTTATTACACCCCGATATAAGTAGCAGTAGAGCTCCTTGTGAAAGAGTTCATCCAGGGTAGCACTGCTACCTTACCTATTTCTGCCGCCAAGCAATAATGTCAGCGTTACTGCGTTCTGGTTTTAAAGGCTAGGGGTGTTGGTGAAATTTCATGCATGACTTGTCAACTTAAGTCTCAGGGTAACAGGCGCAGTGGCAATGTCCCTCAGACCTTTGCGATTTAAAGCTCTGAGTGGCAATGCAACTGCTATGGACAGGCGTGTCGCTTAACATCAGGCGCACGACTTGTTCATCCCGTCACTTGCTATCAGAAAAAAAATGCATTTTAAGGTTATGGTTTCACACATTTTGTATAAAATCTAGTAAACTAACAACTAAATAAATACACTATCGAAAACTAGAAATGTGCAATATTTTGACAAACCTGCGTATAAAAAAAGATTTTATAGAAATACTGCAAAATCTATCAAAAATATTTATCACAATTACACAATAAACTGGCTTAAATAAAATCATATAAAATAAGAGTGTAAACAGAATATCACAATCTGGTTCCGAAAAGGCATCAACTACGTTAGCCCTCATACTTATTCGAACAACCATAATGCGAGTACAAATTTTCATAAGCGCCTGTAATCCGGACCCCTTTGACGTTCAAATGCAAATTTTGAGTATTCCACCATTTCAATCCTTTCGTAAAATCAGGAATTCAAATCGCGATTCCAATTTTGGAGTCCTCTTTTGCAAGAAAATTTTCTGAGTACCTACTCACCCCCTAGTCATGATTAAGCTTTTGGTTCGAGGAAATGAAGAACACCGGTTCAAATTGTACTCTTTTTCATCAAATTGATTTTGGAATAGATTTATTTTATTTGAAAATAAAATATTATTGTCGAGAATGAATACTTTTTAACCGACTTGCAAAAACAGGAGGACGTTCTCAATTTGAGTGTTTTTTTTTTGTGTGTCGTATTACGCGATTAATACAACATTTGTAAACCGATTTCGATTATTATTTTTTTGTTGGAAAGAGAAATACTTCGGTAGTCGTCCTATTGAAATTTTTAAAAAATCTTCCACCCGGATCCGATTCATTGGATTTCACCCACTTTCCGTTAACCAATTTCAATAAAATTTGACAAATAGATGTCACAAACTGTTGAGGGAATCGAACCCAGTATCATTCAGCATGGTAATCGTTCGGTCACTGAGGCAGTTCATGTTATTGCGATAGTTTCTAAAAAAGTTGCAGTATGCGAAATGGGGACGGGACGGGAACGGGACAGGAACGGGCACAATATCGTCAACGTCGATATTATTCACGTCCTTTCCCATTTCCGTCACGTATACTTAAATACTATGTTTTTATATGTAACGATGTTAACAATAAATCCCGTCACGCGACCGCGTTCGGCCGATTGTCGTTCATATAAATACACGGAATTAGACCGGCAGCGGTCCCGACCCGAACAGCGCCCGACTCGCACCCGCTCTCGGTATGTTTCACGCTTAAAATATTTTGTCATTTGTAACCACATAATTTGAAATTTAGCTGGATGCGTATACGCGTTCGTAAAGAATTACGTAAAAAATATTTGTGTTTTTTTTGCTTAGCGTTCCAGACGTATATAATATATTATATATTGAACGCTTTAAAAGAAAACTCAGCAGGAATTATCATTACGTTTCTAACTTTACTGGATCTCAAATAGGTATTTCTACGAATAATAATACGTGATTTCAACTATGTAAATTTTACCACTTACGGTGTCAATGCTCTATATTGCCAATTTAGGGAACAGTTCTCTCGAAATATCAGAGTATATTTATTAGTACTATATTAACAGAAACACCAAGACATCAAAGTAACTCGTGGGTTTATAGATTAGATGATAAGATTATAGTGGAAGACGGTGTGAATAAATTCAGTGTTCAATATTTAATCAAATAAAAATAAAATTTGTATCACATGTACCCAGTTAGTATGTAGGTAAAAACTTAAAAATAGGAAACTAAGCAAAGTAATAAACAAAGATAAAAATATAAATAAAAAATTAGTAAATAAAAAATTTAAATTATTTCAAATAATAATATCACTAGAAAATAAAACAAACTTTTAATAAAATAATGAATTTATACATCAATTTATTGTTACTAAAATAGGAACTAATTCAGAGAGACCACATGGATCAGATCATATCATATCATATTTAGGTTTATGTTCAGCAGTGGACGTCTTCCGAGTGATATGATGATGATATTTTTTTTAATATTTAAAAATTAGTCTATTGTGTAAGATAGCTCTTTTGTGTGATTAATATACTTTTTGTGTTCTAATTTTTTTTAATAAAACACAAAATTGGCTGCAGAGATGGTTTAAAATTTTTCCTTGTCTTTCGTTTTAGCTTTAAAAAAATGTAGGGGCAGAAAAGAAACAGCATTTGCGGCGTCGATGCAAAGGCGTTTACATAATATCAAAACAGCCTAGAGCAGGCTGCTTGCATTGTGCGGCATTGAATGTAACAGCCGGCACCTGTCTTGCTACTCTAAGGTTGCTTCAAGTTGTTTCTATCTATGATATTTTTATGTGTGCAAATATCTATTAACAGACAAACCCCTAGAGTATCTTTTTCAAATGAGCAATGAAGTTTAAAATTCTTCACTAATGAATATAAACGAGAGAGGACATGGATGCAGGAAGAGACCTACCTATCGTACCTTAACAACTAAAGCTAATGTTCAATGGGCTACGTCGTTGTTTCGTGCAATTGTCTTTAGGTAGTTCCAGTCTTAAAGGTCTATTAAAAATTGAATAGAAACAGTCACTTGAAGGGAAGAAGATGAAATAAAGAAATGGTAACGGTTAGCGACACGCCTGTCTCAATCACAATTTTCTGACGAACACTGCCACTGTGACTGTCACACTGAGACATAAGTACCCTTCAAAATTGTATGCCGACATTACTGCTTGGTGGCAGAAATAGGTAAGGTAGCAGTACTTCCCTGCACGAACTTTTTCTTATAATATCAAGTGACGGGATGAACAAGTCGTGGACCTGATGGTAAGCTTTACGCCTGTCCCTAACAGTTGCAGTGCCACTAACGAGCTTTAAATCGTAAAGATCTGGGCCTCTCGCTCTGAGACATAAGTTGACAAGTCCCGTGTGCCTGTAATTTCATCAGCACCCTCACCCTTCAAAACCGAAACACAATAATGCTGACATTACTGCTTGGCGGCAGAAACAGGGATGACGGCAGTACTACCCTGGACGAACTGTTTCACAGGAAGCTCTACTGCTACATTTATTTCTCAATTTGGTACAATAATAGTGGATCTGGTTCTCAAATTAAGCAAATGTGTTGGAAAACCTTCCCAACTTCCTTAGCATAAAACTGCGACACTATATCAAATCAATGGCTTAGTTATGATAAAAACAAGATAAATTTAAAAACAAATCTGTGGTTGAAAAGTGAAGGATCGTAACTTTATATTTTAGAATTAAGATGTTTTTACAAACATTGCTTTAGAATGTTAAAGATTACGCAATCGTAAAAGGTTTTAAGTCTTGGCGTCGTTTGTTTGTTATTTAACGTTTTTTTTAACCTAGCGATTGTTTTTAAATGCCTAAATTAAAAGCCTCAATCTTTTCAAAATATTCTGAAAATGACTATTAGGCACTTAAGGTCGTTTCCCTCACATCTGCGGAAATAAGTGTTCAGTATATAATGTGTACATGAATTATATGTATAAATATATGTGAACGTGCGAGTGTATAACAATGTATGTGGGTGTGTATGTATGTGATATGTGATTGTGAAACTAGATATAGAATAGATTTTCCATTTCCACAAAGGTACGTAAGGATTTTCTTCTAGCGATTTTAATGATTTAATATAAATATTACCATAAATATAATACACATGTGTGGATGCATGATGCAAATGATAGAAAGTCGCCACAAATGCGACACAGCAGCATGCAAATCAACGTAAAAGCGAATTTGTGTTCAAACCCACTGCATCTACAAACGGTTTAAATTCAGTTAAAATTTGCAATTCTATAAACCGAGACAACACGTCAAAGTATAACCGTTCTATAGTTCAAACTACCGATGAATTGGTTTTAGAATTGCTATTTCTGTTTGAAAGTTTGAATTGTTTTGGAACTTTGTTAACGGTTCATGGGATACTATTGAGTGACCTACACTTACTTTAATAGAACAGAATATCATATCATATTAGTGCAATCCTGGTAAATACAGTTGTTACACGTAAATAATAGTATCACATGAACCCTGGTAGGGTATAGCAAATTGTATTTAAAACTAGTTAGTATTATAATAACATGTAATATTAATTTCTGCCATTGAAATGTATGTTTGGATTAGGTATTATAAATACAGGTTGTTTATTTACTTTTACTTTGTAGCAAAAGCTAAACTCACGGAAGAAAAAAACAATGGAAGTACCTTTAGCCTCGATTACTATTGGAACCGCTATCGCCAAAACGCACACGAACATAATTGATAAACACTACGAAATCTTGATAATGATTGGTCATAGTTTCTAATTTATAAAGAAGTAACAAATTCTGGAGTGTTAATATAATTTAAAATTTACCCAGTCACTATATAGTTGAAAATTCAATACCTTTATTGCAAGTTACGACGTTTTGATTTTATATTGAAATTTTATTCAACGTGCTGCCATCTTGCGGCCAGTAGCTGAACTACAACGATGAAGATCCGAATCAATTCGATAAACAGAACATTGGAATAAAATACTACTATTACCCGTAGTATTTTTGTTGCAGCTATCATTTTTGCACTCCAAAGCAGCACAATAACACATTTTTTTGCGATTTTAGAGAATTTACGCGAAAGAATGACACAACCATACCATACAGTAGGTCTTTCGAGACCTAATGTTGGCTCGCGTCAGAAGCTAACTAATCACTTCTGCTGTAGTCATTGTTCTGTTCTGTGGCTAAATCTATTTAATAAATTGTACAAATTAATTAATAGGTTCTGGGCTTAGCCCAGTAATTACCTCAATTCTTATGGATAATATAAATATATCTCATTGGCAACATTTTGTTTGGTACCTCAAGAAATAATTTTGTCGTAATCATTTAATAATAAATTAATCCGGTCCCTTTTCAGCAGATTAATATATTGTACATGTATTATTACAGCCAGCTACAGGCGAAGACTGAAAATCAGCCATGCTGAGTTTTTAACCTTTTTATCAACATCAGTCAATTATTTTTCGTTTTTAAGTATTGCGTTTCTTATGTTTTGTTCAAAATTAAATGTCTTTTAATTTAATTTAATTTTATTTCTTTACTTATTAACGTGTTAATGTACAATGCATTGAATTAATGTACCGTACATTAATCTGCTTTGAACAAACGTTGACTACAAAAGACTTGTGCCCGGCAGAAATATGTAGATGTAAAATCTCACTGCAATAGCAACAGTAAGCCCCGGCTTTCCGGAATATTCCTGAACTGATCTACCCAGATCTTATCCACAAACTTGCCTGACATTTTATACTAACTTTTGTCCATCGTCTGTCTCACCGTTTTGACAATTGACCCATACACCCCGCATATACATAGTTCATATATACATAGTTCTCTTTCACTAAGTACCACTTACGTTAACTTTCTTTTTCACTTTTTATCTTGTTAGTTGCAGTAGAGGTCCTTATGAAAGAGTTTGTCCAGGGAAGTACTACCACCTTACCTATGTCTGCCGTCAAGCAGTAATGGGAGGATTACTGCGTTTCGGTTTTGAAGGGTAAGGGAGCTGGTGAAATGACAGGCACATAGGACTTTTCAATTTATGTCTCAGGATGATGGGCGCAGTAGCAATGCCCCTAAGGTCTTTGCAATTTAAAGCTCTGAGTGGCACTGCAACTGTTGTGGAGACAGGCGTGTCGTTTACCATCAGGCGACCAACTTGTTCGTCCCATCACTTAGTATCATAAAAAAGTAACAATAAAAAGCATTGTATATATTATAATATTTTTGCTTATAGAAAGAGAAAGCACCTACTGATAAGCTCCCCACAACCATAAAGACAGACATTGATAAATTAAAGAATAAACAAATGACAGTTTCAACCCAAATATCACATTATGGCAACGAACCCGTACTGTACCCAGAAGTATGTGCAGTAGATTAACCTATGATACCGTTGATTGATGTTTGTATTGCCGTCTTCAATATACGGATACGATTATCTTGCTCCACGTAGACGGAAATCCACGGTAGGAAGTAATTAATAATGTCTCGAGTACTTCTTCAGACACGTAAGTTTGTGTGTATATATATATATTACAGTCATATATATATAAATATATATATATGACTGTAATAAATTAATTTTTAGATGTACGTTATTACCCTGGTTAATTTAGAGAAGTTAATAAAAAATATACCTACCTTGAATAAAGGTTTAATGTCGCTAACAAGTTTTGTTTAACTTTGGAAAGTTGACTTTGTTGCAAACATTTACAGTCTCTGCCACTACAGCACTGATTCCCCTGGCTTATAAAATATTCAGTATAATAATATCACTAACGCATTAACGCGTTATCAACTGCTAGAATCGATTAATAAAATAAATAAATCACCCAATTGTTAACAAAAAGCCAATGATACTTCTCAGATCCACTGGCAGTGAACTAAAGAGTCCTCCGCCCCTTTAAGGAGACAGGATAATTTGCCGGACAGTGACAAATTAATGAGTAAATAAGCGACGATATCGATCTAAGTACAAAAACCGCAGGCCGTGTCGACAAAACGTGCTGTGACAAATGAACGCGATCTTGGAAAAAATAATTGAGCCATTTGAATGCCGGCCGCTTTGAAGCCAAACAAATTGACTTTTTCTATTTAAACCTTTCAACATTTAGAGATTTAGAATGCTACTGAGAGAAGGGAATTATATAATTATATATGTAATTTTTATACAAATTATTTTTAATACGTACTTACATATCTACAAAAGTATATACCAACACGCCTACCTTTACTTTAAACTGCCTAGTGTTTTGCCAAAAAGCGTAGTTATAAGTTAGCCTATTATTATGTATCAGTTTGTCTGTCAGAATGTGGCATCTTACCTTTACTTTACTTTCCAAACGGCTGGACTGACCTTAGTGTTTTTTTTTATATTTGAAGGCTAATTTAATCGGGACGGTTTTTAGCTAGTTTGATGAACATCTATTAACCGGTTTAAACATCACCAGCTCTGCTACTGTTATTTGAAAGGGCGCTTGTAACATTTTTTCAAAATGTTTGGTTTTGCGAATGTTATTAATGCATGCCTTGAAGTACTGGGTGATATTTTAGTTTAATGTACCTACGCGTCCTATGGGCACTATCACCCTATTTCAATTCCCTTAGCGAGGACTAATTATAGAAAAAACAGTTTTCAATGTAGAGCTAGCAAGAGCTTGGATAGTGTGCTGAGCAATCATGACCTGGATGTTGATATATTTAATTGTAATGTTGATGCGGTAAAGCGTAAAATCGTGGACGTTTTATTTGATTTTATTGAATATTTTGTGACTGTTGGCGTTGACGTAGGTATTGGGATGTTATATTTATGTAAGTGCATATTGTTAACAAATACTTTGATTCGTCTCTCCTGCTTCTGCTGTATAAGAGAAGCAGCGCACAATGGCGAGCAATATGTACATGTTGCTCGCCATGGAACCTCTCAATGCGCTAGTCGTATCAACGCAACATAGATCCGGCTCGATGGGCCAAATGTACTAACTGCTTTTCTCTTACAGCAATATGTCAGGTGGTATCAGCGAGATGATGCAAGAAGATGTCAAAGATGCTGTAAAAATAATACTCGACCGATACCACGGAGTAACTTTATTGTACTAAAAATTATAATTTACAAATTTTGCACGTACCCAACGCAGGGCGCGACGTTGCACATCGTCAGTTGCACAATAATGTATGTTGACCCTTACAAATTACATGGTTACCGTTATGTAAGAATGTGGTCAAACAAAAGAACTTTGTCAGCTTATTGGCAATAGAAGCAGTTCATGCAGCCTATAACCCGATATATTTAGAATACACACATATGTATCATGTTTTCTTTTTATATTATTATTTGTTGAAATGTAATAATTCGGTCGTAATGCAAATACGGGCTTTAAATGAGTAATTTTTGGTAATTTTTATTTTATTTCTTATTTACAATATACATATATAGGAAATATTCGATATGAAATTAATGACTGGATCAGTTCGAAAAGGCTAGTCAACTGAAAAAAATATTCATGGCGGCACTTTTTAAATATATAAATACAATAGATACACGCTTGCCCACAATCTCACCTGATGTTAAGCGACGTCGTGATCAAAGTTATTTTGAAGGTACACCAGACGAAGAAGACAATATAATTCACCATTTATATAAGTAGATACAGCAGCGATTCCTATCATCAAACAGATGTAGCATTTTAATACGGCGTTCCCCAAAAGAGTCATTCGACCCCTTTTACAAATAACCTGTCGTTTGCAACACGTGTACCGTCGAGTAACTTTTATACGCGTTTTCTTTGTATTCGTATAGTTATAAATTTATAGGACACGAAACGACAGAAGAGCAATATTTCTTAAAACGCCCAACGTTTCTTTACTCTGCCCTAGAATAACGGTAATGTTTTGGTAATTAATTGTTATCTAAATGACAACTACTCAATAGAAAACCATGTAAATATAGCCTTTAGAGGACTATGGTCAATATTATTAATGTGGTTTCATTGAGGGCCCAAACAGGCCCTCATCACTGCGACCTTTAACTGATCTATTGTGATCACCACTAATTACATCTGGGAGCCAAAGCCAACAGCTGAAGAAAGAACTGAAGTATCTTTCTGGCTTCGACGGTTTTGATGTCCTGTGGATGTTTTTTATGATACCAAGTAGCGGGACGAAGAAGTCGTGCCTGGTAGTAATCACACTAGTTGTAGTACCGCTCAGTGTTTTAAATCACAGAGATCTGAGGGGCAGTGCCACTGCGCCAGCCACTGTGAAACATAAGTTGAAAAGTCCCATGTAGCTGTTTCACCAGCACCCTTACTGTTCACAAGCTAAACGCAGCAATGCTCACATTACTGCTTGGCGGTGGAAATAGGGAAAGTCGCAGTACCTCCCTGGACGAACTCTTTCACAAAGAGCTCTGCTGCTACTAAAATTGTGTTTCGTGCCTTCCCAGTAAGGAGCTTCGTACGCCCATCAAGAGGCGGCATTGGTTAACAAGATGTAGAGGAGTTTCATCCGCCTCGTGACAGAATCTACACTCTCTGTTTTCTATCAGCCCAAGATGTCACATGTGTTCAAGCCACAACGTGTGTGCTATTAAGACTATACTCAGCATTCTGTTGTCGTCTCTACCTAGATCCAAAGATTCTCTACAGGGCTCGCTCAAGACAAGGATTTTAAGCTTTGCCAGCTGTATGCTATCATTATAAAGGGTTCGAGACCAATAAAGGCGTCCCTAGCACCAGTCAACT
Source organism: Hyposmocoma kahamanoa (assembly GCF_003589595.1). NCBI lineage: Eukaryota > Metazoa > Arthropoda > Insecta > Lepidoptera > Cosmopterigidae > Hyposmocoma > Hyposmocoma kahamanoa. Next base: position 13,354,565 of record NW_020654466.1, on the reverse strand, counting down.
ATAGTCATAACGGTGTATCTAATAAAGTACATAACCACAGAACAAGTCTTGCGGCGCTACTTTAGTTGCTACAAATACATTATTCATAAGAGGCTAACACGTGACATGAAAGTAAATAATTTATTCTTTTCATAGTTTGTTCATGCAATCTCTGTACTCATTGTAATTATTTATTAAATTCTTTTAACATGTTGTATTCGTATACTTACCACAATATTTTTACTTCTTAATTGCAAAATTTGCTATTGTAGTACGCATATTTAAATATACTAGGTTGATGCACTATCAGAAGGCATTGGTTTAAAAAAAATATTTTTCATCTAAGTTATATCATTTTTTTTAAATCTCTCTACACTTTAACAAAGCAGAAAATCTGTCAAAGGTCTTTGACGTGAAAATTTCAGAAATAAAGCCTAATTCAATTTATAGCTGGAAATCGATGAAAAGTAAGCACTCAGAAATTGGATTACTACATTGGTACTATATAAGTAATATTATAAAGTAGAATCACAGTTTTATGCGATAGAGATTCAAGTCGAAAACTAATATTCTGACAAAGATTTACGACTTACACCCTTTACTATACAATAATAATACAAAACAATAATAGTTAGCCTATGTATAGTTCCCCTGCTGGGCACAGGCCTGCTCGTAATGAGGGCGCATGGTCTGTGTTCCGACACGGGCCCTTACAGATTGGGAACTTCACACCACATCACGATGTGTTCCTTCACCGAAAAGCTCATGGTAAATTTCAAATTAAATTTTCAGATTCGAATCCACGACCCTCTGGTTGAGAGGCGCTAGGTCGACGGCAGTATTCTTTCGGTGACCCAACGATTTATAATGTGGGTGCTGGAAGTGGAGGTTCCGGGTTCGATTCCCGGTAGGACCAATTTGGGAAATGAACTTTACTAAATTAGTTCTGATCTAGGTGTTCTGGAAAAGTCCCCAGAGTGAATTCCGTTGCTCTGGTACTCATGGTGCAGGGAATTCTATAGTTAAGATCAGGAAATTGGTGTCCACTAAAAAAACTGTGTTATAAAGAAATGACTGAATTGAAAAGTTTGAAACATATATTATCATTGACGCACTCTTGTCGGTATACCGTTCTCTACATATATATTTGCAGTTTAAGAAATGATAGTCCGTATCTTGGAATATACAAACAAATCAGTAAAAATGGTATCAAGCCGGTTTTACATACTAAGATAACATAGTCTTCATAGATTTAATAGTTTTCATAGACAATAGTCAAACGAAATTAGACAACTATAAGTATAGGTGATATTTTTTTTAATTACCTCATTTGAATACAATAACATTTTACTATTTATTACCAATGTCAAAACTGATCATACTACATATAAGGGTGCGTTCCCATTATGTTATGACGACAGATAGTCGTGCAGTTTAAAGTGTCGTGGGTTGTACATTTAAATGAAGTTGTTCATATTATAGTAAAACATGATTAACTGTCGTTCACGACATTTTTGTCGTTACGACGACAAACTGTCGTGACAACGGAATGTGCTAGACCGACAGTCATCCGACGATAAATAAAACGTCACGATAAAAATGTGACAACAAATAATCGCAGCTTCAAACGTTTCTGTCGCGCAAACAACAAGGCGGCTGCTGTGAACCGATAAACTGTCGTCACCATCTAGTGAGAACAGCTAGACACGACAGTCGTTCAACGATAAAATAACCGTCCACGACAGATGATCGTGGTTTGGGAACAAGCTAGACGCGACAGTCGTTCCACGATAAACAAAACGTTACGTCCTAACGGGAACGCGCCCTAAGAGCAAAGCCACACGAGCGCTGCCAGTGCGTTGCATCGTCGTAGTCGGAATGCTACACTTTCAACGCACCGAAGGCCACACAGGCAATACTATATCTTAATGAAACCGCTTACTTACGCAGCAACCCTCCCCGCTTCGTCTCCTGGTCCCTTGTCCGATGCGCACTTTTTCCGTAGCCACGCGCCGTTTCAACGCACCATGGGGCATGTAATTGTAATTTATATGTAGTACATCAGCGAGCATATATGTAAAATATCATTGTAGTACATACAACGCAGCATCGTGTGGCATCGCTCTAAAATGGCACTATATTTAATGGAAAGGTAGAAATCATATAAACATCAATTTGATTTTGTTATGTTTTCTGGATTTTGTTCTATAGAACAAAAATATGGCTTCAAGAGAACGACCACTTCACACTTTCACTAAGTTTTGTACCTGAGATAGTATGGTTTCTTTATGTGTGACTACCCTGCATTCACCTTCCGTGTATGTGCCATATATATATATATTGTTATACTTTTTTTATGGATTCACCGGTAAATAAGAATCCAACTACTATCACATGACGTCTAAAGTGTTTACCAAATTCGAACATCGAGGTTGCCAAATGACCAACATATTTTCAAACGAACGTAAAATGAAAACCGCTTTCCTGGATTTACTACGTCTAAGAATATACATCGTGTAGTATGTAATATCGTACAGGTTACTGTGGGTGTCTAAATATACTAAGTTGGTGCATCATCAAAATTGATATTGCATCCATCTTGTTTTTTGTTTTTTTTTTTTCAATTCATTTACATAGTATAACAAAGCGGATAATTACTTAAATATCTTTAGAATTTATAACATTTCAATAAATAAGCCATAATGAAATCGCTAGCTGAAAATAGAAGAAAAATCGATACCGTAACACCTGAAACAGAACGAACCAAATGAACAATACAATTTTTTTTCATCAATGTGCTTTCCACGTATTTAAGAGCTGTTTTATGTAGATTTTTGCAGAGTAAAACTTCTTTTTTGCAAAATAAACTACTGTCTTTGATTTGTTATCACTAGTATCTACGATCATCAGTTGAAATTACATACATCAGCTTTCTTCCGTAATATCCTTTCTTGTTATGGAAACAAAAGACGCTAGAAACATCAACGTACGTATTTGTAATTTGGAGAGTACTCTGCAAATAAACAACGTTAAGGTAAATTTTCAACAAAGAATGTCAACAGTATAAATAGGTGTTTATACAACTTGATCTCGTGCTTGTATAAATACATCGTAAGTTAGGGAAATGAAATTTTAAAAGGTAATATTGGGTGTAATTTAGTAATATTTAATATTTACCTGGATATATTTACCAAAGTAAGTAAGTATACGTAAAATTTAAGATTTAATTTTTTTATTTACACCTGCGTCCCTAAGGCATATAAAATTAATTTTCCACGAAAATAGTATCATTTTACACCAGACGAAGTTAAAGTTCAGATGTTTTTTTTTAATATAGGCGATAGATATTATAATACAGCACTGTTCAATTCAGTAAAACCGGTCATGTATGGATTACTGCTGCCACCTATGGGACAGTTCTGCTAAATACTAACTGGCCATGCTGGATATACTAGAAAAGTGTGCCAAGAGGCTTATAGGTGACTTGGATTTAGTAGAGACCATGGTCTGTGGTAGAGACCAAGCTGCAGAGTCTTGAACACCGCCGTAAAGTTGCCTGCTTATCAGTATTCTACAGTATATGCGATGGAATTGCATGATTTAATTCCGCCTTCCCCATTCCATCATCGTGGGACTAGACGCAGACACTAGTCACAATATAGAACCCTATATTGTGACTAGTGCAAAGATTCACACGAAGCATTCCGCTTCCACATTTATATGGCGAACGGCAAAGGAATGGAATTCCCTGCCTGCAGACTTGTTCCCCGAACACTATAACTTGGGCCTTTTCAAGGCGATAGTGAATAGGCACTATTTAGGTGTGCATTGCATCGTCGACCTCATCGTCGTGAGATGGAGGTCACATGTGCACTTATTCACTTATTAAAAAATGTTCACTCTTTCATCTGCGGCTTCCTCTGTATAATATCAGCCATTAACAGGGGTTCATTCGTTCAATGGTTCCATTACAAATAATAGGATGATTTCGCGCGAGCTTCAGATGTACATAGTGATACCTAAGTTTGTTTTAAAATAAATGATCGACTATATAAAATTAACAGAGATACTTTTCATCCTTCACTTAGGTCCCTTTTTACGTCTTCTAATAAGAAAGACTACAAAAGAGATTTGAAGTAATTGGATGAAAAACTTAAAACTCTAGAAATAATATGAAAATGTATTCAACCAATATGATACTAAGTCACCTATTATGTAAGTATATTTTACAAACTTTGTATTGAATAGTGCATCTGTGTCAACCTTTAATAAGAAAATATAGTAGTTGCAGCAGTAGAGCTCTTTATGAAAGATTCATCCTATTTCTGCAGCTAAGCAGTAACGTGAGCATTATTACGTTCCGTTTTTGAAGGGTAAAGTTGATTCATCCCGCCTTTTGGTGTCAAAAATAAAAATGCTTGCCGTGAAACAAGGAGCGCAGAGAGTATGTACAAGGGGATATAATTTATTAACTCCCTCCTCGCAAGACAAGCATTATCACTTAGGATTGAGGGATTGGGATGAAAAGACATGACTGCACTGTCTACGTTAAACTGCCGCTAATTAAGGTAAGAGTATATATTAATACTTGTAGTTAAATTATCTCTTGTCAATATTCTCATAATTATCTATTTTTAACATGAAAATGCCTTTTCATCTGCAGCCTTTAAAGTATAATCACGTAACATATGTGGAAGCTATTAATTGCCATGTGATTGTTTAGATGGAAATTCAATTGTTTAATATAGTTGTAAGACCGCCAAGTATAATAAACACATGACTATGACATTTATATTATTACGTATATTCGTAAAAAAACTTTATATTTGAAAAAGTTAACTTAAAACAGGATTTTATTGTGAGCTTATTTAAATTCAACTCATAAATTAAACGTGGCATATAATTTACATAATACCAGATAAACCCTACTATTTAATTTAGGTACGCAATTATTAGGAGGGTTCTGCTACATACAAGCATAAATAAAACCAGCTAGGCAAGCTATGTATTAATGTGATAGAAAATAATAATTCGGGTGTATCCATACCGAACAAGACCATCATCATCGTCATCATCATCCACAGGATCGTTCACACACTGCGGTTTCTACAGCCTATGCCATTCATCAGGATCCTGCGCTTATCTACGTGTGGCGATTTTCATGATGTTGACTACCCACCTCACAGTAGGATATATACACTTCAGGATCTATACACTTGGGGCTGCATTTTGGGATGTATAATAAATACACTTTGCGATGTATACACTTCGGAATGTATGCATAAATAAAGTATTAGATCTATTAAAATGTCACTTACCAAACAAATCTGTTATTATTGGAAACCGAAATAAATAGATAAAATAAAAATTAAGACAGGCTTTTTTAAGAGGGAGCAGAGGAAAAATTCCTAATCTTCAATTTGATTTTAGAGGGGTAAATTTACTTTAAAGTTTAAAATAAAATCTTGTACGAGTAACTACACGATATATTCAAGTACAAACCTTAATCAGAAACATAAAACAATGAAGTTTCCTTGATAGATAAAAATCACGAAATCACCTCTAATTTTCACATTTTTTCGATTTATTCTGGAAATACTACGGGTTATTAGGGCAAAAATTAGATATTTAATGATGTTTATGCATGATTGCCTACTGTAGTTACTGATTTTTTAAATCCCTTTAGTTTTAGAGTTATCCCGCTAAAACGTATTTGGCACTTACGGCATTTTTAATGCGCAAAAGACAACATCTCCTGTCGCATGTCACGGGAACTTCAAGCATATATTTGTTTCACAAATTAGTCACTATCGCTCCTCTCAAACATAGAGTGTATGATCTATGATCGCTCCGTTGAGACGAGAAGACGTTGACAAAATTTGCGGCTGAGCTGTTTAATTGTCATCGTAAATTATCAATATTGATGCCTAACTGTCGAAGGTAAGTTTGTGAATTACCTACCGATGTTGAACGGTAAAATAAAAAAATATTATTTTCATCTGCATAAGCGCACTTAGAACTTACGAATTTTGATTTCATCAGTAATAGGATTGAAAATTCACCGGTATAAGAGTGAAGGCCATGCAGATGATTTTAGTTCTTATTACGTGCACAATAACATTTAAATTAGTTTATTCCCGCTTTCGCGAGTCAATCGATTGATATGACGATACCATTTACATGTTTTACATTACATATTATAAATATATAATATTTGTAAAAATGACACTATGATTTTGATCTAATTGATTGTTAGGTTACCTCTGCAAAACACACACAAAATACAGAAAGGACTTAGTACAGACAGAGAATAAATAGTTGTTATTTTTTTATTACGAGAACTGATTTTGTTATTGAACAAAATAATTACACATAATGGTAAGTATTTCACATTACAGCAAAATAAATTTAAATTAAATAATTAAATTTCAAATTTAAAGGAATTTAACACATTGATATCACAATTATTGCATTGGTTTTTGTCTTTGACTCGACAAGAAGAAGATTAGAGCAATCTGTTAATTTTCGTGTTTATTCTATTTACCAAACAAATACGAGTATAATAGGTATCGTACTTTATAAAATTTCATTGCAGATACAAATTTTGTGTGGAACAGAAAAAACTGTGGAGTCGCCAATAGGACTAATAAATTTACAACCGGTTCCAGTACAGTGAGTATAGTATTATGTTTATACAGGGTGATAAAAAAACCACCATTTTAAAGGAGCACACTGCATAATGGAAATAAAAAATACATGTTCGGTTTTTTTTAAACACCTAACACATAAATAAGTTATGACGTCTCAAAGTTTTATATCATTATTTTATTTAAGATCCTAAATTTTCATAAATTTCGTGGAAACATTCTAGAAGTTCACAGTTTCCAGAATATATCGGAAATAAAGCATAAATCATACTGTCACTTTTACAAATATTATATGTTTATAATATGTAATGTAATTAATACATGTAAATGGTATCGTCGTATCAATCGAGTGGCTTGCGAAAGCGGGAAAACAAATTTAAATGTTATTCTGCACATAAGAAGAAATAAAATCGTCTGCACGGCCTTCACTCTTATACCGGTGAATTTTCAATCTTATTCCTGATGAAATCAAAACTCGTAAGTTCTAAGTACGCTTATGCACATGAAAATAATATTTTTTATTGTACCGGTCAACGTAGGTAGATAATTCACAAACTTACCTTCGAAAATTGGCCATCACTTTAATGTTGAACTTATTTTTCTTGTTTCTTCAGTCGTTATAACGAATTTAGTTTGTTTCCCGTATTGATAATTTACGATGACGATTAAACAGCTCAGCCGCAAATTTTTCCAACGACCTCTCATCTCAACGGTGTGATAGTGACTAATTTGTGAAACAAATATATGCTTGAAGTTCCCGTGACATGAGACAGGAGATGTTGCCTTTTGCGCATTAAAATGTCGTAAGTGCTTAATTCGTTTTAGCGGAATAACTCTAAAACTAAAGGGATTAAAAAAATCTATAACGACAATAGTCGATCATGCATAGATATCATTAATTATCTAATTTTTGTCCTAGCAACCTGTAGCATTTCGAGAATAAATCAAAAAAATGTGTAAATTAGAGATAATTTCGTGATTTTTATCTATCAAGGAAACTTTATTGTTTTTTATTTCAGATTAATATCTATGCTTGAATATGTCGTGTAGTTACTCATACAATATTTTATTTTTAACTTTAAAGTGAATTTACCCCTCTAAAATCAAATCGAAGATTAGGAATTTTTCCAGAAACGAATTCAAGAAGTTTTGGATATAAAGAAATGGCGCTGATGCAGAAAATCGACAGATTAATTATAGTTCTGTGTACAGAACTACGATGAATCAGTAGCGAGTGCCATAGACAATAGAAATTTGGTTAAAACTAAAAAGAGCCCTTTGTGATATGGTTTATGAAATTATAATCACGCACAGTGACACTTTTTTTCTAAATAATTCGAATCCAGTTATGTAAATATTCCATTAATAAAGGATTGACATTGTAGCAGTTTGCACTCGAACTTCAAATGTGGATCATTTCCCAAGGTTTAAGACCCTGAATGTCTAGTCGAGAAGTTAGTTATAAAATTAAGTCATTCGTTCCAGTCTGATTTCATACAACGTTCCGAAAATCTGGTGCAAAGAGTGTTACCGGTTCTCCAATGCCTTTCTTTCCATATTTAAAGCATACTATTTCATGCGGTTGTTTACAATTCGTAAGAATATGGAAATTAGTGGGACATCTAAGACATAATCTTTTTTCCAAATATAGATACAAAAGCCCTAATGTATATTTTACGCACAAATATACTCCTTAGGTGAACTCTGTTGAGCGCTATAACAAAACCATCATGGCAGCTGTCTCCACGTTTATAGACGAGGATCACAGTCACAGATCTTGGGATCTGAATATCCCAACAAATCAATATTGTGGTCCTTATAATCTTCGTCGAAAAAAGTATGACTTTAATGTTGGTTATATTGTTCGGCGAAAAACTTATTATCAGAGTGACAAGGGAAAGCGATTCTCTAAAAAAACTATCTCCTAAGCATATGAAACGTTGCATTAAAGGTAAATTATCACCTTTAATTAATGAATTTGTCCATATGCAGGGGCCTGGGCTCTTGGCAAATTAAAGATTTTAAATTGAGATATAATACTTATTAAATTGTAGTAAATTAAATTGTAGAACATATTTTCTCTTCCTTTTCTTCAATGTTTACATTGAACCTAGTTTATTTTCATATGCTAATAGGTTGACATTTTTTGCATGGCTTCAATCAATTTATATATTAATTGAAAACGACGACGAATTAAATTATTTCAGCCTTGCCACTTGGCTTGCCTAAAAAAATAAAAAAAAATTAAAAACTATCAAAAAAATGAAAACACTTGCAGAAATTTGTCAGATATTTACACATACACACATTCACACATATACACATACACCTTCACACATGTAGACACACAAATGCGCATACTCTACTATAGTCCATTTGATTACGAGTCCCTCACTTTAAAAAATATAGTAATTAAAAACTAATGTCTAAATCTATTAATACAACGGAATTCAGTTATAATATGTTTTCAATTTGTTACATTGTTCTTTGATAAACAATATTTTAAGTCGCTTCGTTCTGACATCGTATTAGTTTTTTATATAACGTAAAAAAATAAATTGTCTGTCTGACAAACTTTGTAATTGGCCATGTAAGTAGATTATTCAGAATTGTAAACCAAATTTAAAAGCTGTAAAGTTTGCAAACAAATAAATAAATAAATTTAAAATTTAGCGGTGTATTCACTCATTTTCTTCATATTGTACTTTAGAATTAGGGTTAGATATTTAAATAAGTAATACGTTTATTTGAATAAAGAAGTGTAATAAAAATTTTAAGTAGTAGAATACGACTCTATGGCTTCAACGTTTACGGGTCGACGATAAGCGCGCGAAAACTACTTTTGATCGGTTTGCTGTGCGACGAACTGGTAGCGGGCGGCGAATGACAGATAGGTGCGGGTAGCCGGGAGTGTGGGCGGAACCAACGTCAAAACATTTTTGGCATGAGGGCTCTTAAGGTCGCTGATTATCATAGATATTTCTTCAATATAATGAGTTTTTTTAAGTAGATATTAAGAACTTTAAATTTGTTACACTGATAAGTCTTTTAACTGGTTTGATTTTCTTTTCTTTAATCAATAATAGAAAATCTTTAGATTAACGTCACAATTGTGTGTAGCGTACGTGACACCAAACTTTTCTATAACAGGCGTTCTACCCATTCACGTACGGTACACAACACGGTTTATAGCATCATTGGGGCTCCCAAAACTTTCTTCGTTAGATTCGCTCCCTATAGTATTGGCATGTAAATTTTCTAAATGCCGTACCGTTATCCCCCAAGCGGGTAAACTACTCAGTAGTAGTTTTCCCGCTTGGGGGAGGCACTGGCCTGCTGTAAGTTGAATCCCTGATGTAAGCCAATCTGCAAACTACTCGATTGAACTGTCGCTATATTCGCTATTGTTAGAAACTCGATAAAAGCTGTGATCGCTTTGTAACTCAACGTAATAGGTGGTTATTACATGGTGAAATGGCACATCCAATACATTATGCCCAGTATATCACGCAAAGCTTTTCTTAATAACAAGTTTAATGTTTTAAGCCCAATTATAGACAGTAACAACGTTTATATTAAATTTAACATTAGAGTACAGGGTACTTCGTTTCTTTGATGGATCTCAAAAAACCAACTACGGGCTTCACAGTGCGATTTCCAAGTGCCTTCTTTGTAGTTACCGCCTAGTACTTTTCTATAGAGAAGTATCAACAACGTACTGGCAAGATTCAATGATTTATATTAATTCAATTATACATCAAGAGGGATCGAGCCTGGTGATCTGTAACACGGGTTTTCAACCCAGTACAGACTCCAGCTCTCACTAAAGAACTTGTACTTTGATTTTGTAACAAAATTTGTTATACTTCTTCTTTTTTGAGAGAAATAAAGCATATATTGTATTGTATAATTGAATGTTTTCAATTGAATCAATATAAGCGATGCGACAAAAAAGTATTGAAAATTTTGAGTGCGGTGCTATTTAAGTTCTGTCCATGAAAGGGTTATTAATTAGTAAAGTAGCAATGGGTAATATTTAGCAAAGCATCAGATTTTGTGCTCATTCTTAGAGAAACCTTCCGAATGAATTGATATAAGATAGATTGACTCTTGTTAAAACTTTCAAGAGGTGTTTAAACTAACCATATTATATATAACAATACCATTTTATTCAATTAAAGGTTTTCAAGTTCATAAATAATGTTTTAAAGTAAATTCAAAACAGTGGCCGCGCCATTGATACTACATGTCAACGAGGAACACGTGACCTTGGTAGGTAAACTTTCACTTGGGAGAATTTTACGTATTGATTAACTAACATCCTAAATCCCGTTTCGAAATAAAAAGTGTTTAAACGGAGAAAAAAAGGTGATTTTTTCTTTTCTACGTATGACGTCATGTGGTGTGGTTGATATTTGCGTTATGCGCTTAGAAACATTACAATTTTCAGATTTTATTTATTGATTTAAAAATTATTATTATTTCACAAAAAAAATATTGTTTAAATGACCGTTTTTATTACATAAATATTATTTCTAACAACATTTCAGATTGTTTTCCCATTATAGTCCGATTGCCCATTTTAAGCATGTGAATATTACAGTATTAGTCAATTAACAACACCAGAATATCAAGTACATTTTTTTTGGTCTATAAGTAGGGCTAAATATTACTTTATTGGGCTTCGAAATATAAAATTACGGTACAGTCAATTGCCACTATAGCAAAAATAAAAAGTTTATGTCCGGGTCGAAGGACCAATGTTGGATTCTTGTTTTAGTGGACTGGTCGTTACGGAAAACGCAATTTACAGACACAAACTTTCATATTATTTTTGCATACGACAAATGTAGTACTTGCAACTCACCTCAGAGGACAGGTTGAAAATAGAGAGATATAGGAAAAAAACAAAAGATTATAACATGATTAAATCTAAACAAACTTTTATTTGCCACAAACTGTCGTGAACGGGCTTGAGACGTCTATATTACTTTTTTTTGTTTGCACATCGTAGTATTTTGTTATTAATAATATTGTTACATAAATATGATGAAAAATTATACAAATATGCGAGCTTTATGAAAACCCAACGAGGGAAGCCTTTTTTTAATGACACCAAGTGACGGGACAAACAAGTCGTGAAGTCGGTGGTAAGCGACACGCCTGTTCATAACAGTTGCAGTGCCACTCACAGCTTTAAAACGCAAAGATCTAAGGGGCACTGCCACTGTATCCGTCCCCATGAGACATAAGTTTACAAGTTACCCTTCAGAACCAAAATGCAACAATGCTTACGTTACTGCTTGGCGGCAGTAACAAAGCTGTCTTGATTTCCAAATAGAATTCTAACTCGGCGGTTCCTCAGCCAATATGCAGGAAACTAGTATAAATAATCTCAGTACAGAGTACTAAAAAAACTAACCTCAAAAGTTCGTGGAACTACATCTATTTGCCAAGTTTTATAACCGGAAAGTGCGCGAAGTTTTCTTCAAATTTAAATGTAACCACCACTGGGTACCCTCTTTCCAACAAAAAAGAACCATCAAAACCGGTTCACGGTACATACAAAAAAAATAGATGAATTGATAACCTTCTCCTTTTTTGAAGTCGGTTAAAAATACAGCTCCATCCTCAATATTTTTGTAAGTAAGACCTTGTAAAATTTTGAAAAACATGCAGATCTGCGAAAACAGAAAAAAATATGAAAAATATGATTAACATAAGGAAGCTGTGCTTGGTGGGAATCGGCATTCCGGCAAGCAAATTTAAGATTTTTCTCTAAATCTTAGTCCTTTTATGTTGGTGATTTAAATTCTTTCATTCTTTCTACTTTGAAACTATGCTGCGGTGTACAATAACTACATAAAAATATACAGCATCAGTAAAAAGTGCGTATGTTAAAACATTTTTGGAATTTTTTTTATGAGGTACCAAGTGACGGAAAAAACAATCCGCGCGCCGCCTAAGCGAAACGCCTGTCCATAACAAAGTCCATAAAAGTCTGCCGATATTGTGGAGTATATACGGGTGAAAGCCAATGCTACACTGAGGGTCGAGCAGTTGGTGTCCCACCACTATGTAAATTTTAATTCATTTATAGGGAGAGTACCAACTCAACATCTGTCGACCTTCATGAAAGATGAGCTTTGGTTGAAGGGGGTCATGAACCGAAGTTTCCGAGGCCGGGTATCGGACACCCACGTTACAACGCATACGTGTAAATAATAATTAGTCAGTAGTGTTGTTATTATATTATTATGTACATATGTTAGTCTATAAGGTTTGTATGTATGGGCCTTTGTTACCTGAATGCAAATAAATAAATAAATAAATAAAATAGCAATTGCAGCGCCACTCAGAGCTTTAAATCGCAAAGATCTGAAGGGCACTGCCACTGTGCCCGTCACTCTGAGACATAAGTTGATAAGACCCACGTGTCAGTAATTTCACCAGCACCCTTACCCGTCAAAACCAGAACGCAGTAATAACGCAAATTCCCACTTCGCGGCAGATATAGATAAGGTGGCAGTACTTCGCTGGAGGAACTCGTGAGCCCTACTGCTGGTAAAATACTTAAATGCAGTGAGAAATGAAGGCATAATCATTTATAATGGATCCGGTAAGGAGTAATTTGTATCCATTGGGGAATACAACGTGTCGGGTTTCCCGGATAGACACGATAGACGAGGAAGCATTTTGAATTAATCATATATTATGTAGCAACTTATTAGTCTCGTAATACGGATAAAAACTAGATAAACGTACAATTTTTTTCGTTATTTAGGAGACTTGAGGAGTAACTTTCAATACATTCATTTGCGTCTAGCAATATTGTATTAATTGTTTTAAAATTTTGGATGTCAAGTCCAGTTTCCTAAAGCCGTAGCACAAACGTTCCTTTATAATTCTATACAATATGTTCTTTAACTTTTCTATCACTCTGGTATAGTCAATACGATGGTGTAATTTTTACCTACGATAAAGATTTTTATATCTTCGAAAACGATGTCTTTAATATCCTTACCCTTGTTCATATTTCATAACCCCCCAGATATTAAGAAAGATAATAATAATGTCTATTTCCCAAATATGCGCGATAAGGAAAAACTAGCAGTCTATACATCGTACAGATGCAAATGAATTGATCGTATAAAGCAATTTGTGATGAATACATGCATACTAATAGGAACATGAGATATAGACTTTTATTTGCGAACCAATAAGCCTAAATGAGATTCTTGTCTTCAAAGAACTGAAGTCGTTTTTATAAAGTTTTGCTGTCTAGACAATTTCCTGTGATCTTAAAATACCTCATTTCTCCGCGTAGGATTTCCCTATATTTGGGCAACAAATTCAACTCCCCCTTTCACAGACAATTTATCAAAAATAGAACTTTTTAAATTGTTCTTTTGTTCTAAAAATGTAAATGGATGGAGCGTGTTTTCCTCCGAATTCTTCTATAGGATTTTATAAAATTAATGGCTTTGCAGACTGTTCTAACTTTATTATAATCTCTTCATTGCCCAATCGTGCACCCAGCCACATGAACCGAATTATACGGACGACGGGGAAAAATAGATCGGCATTTTTCTCCAGAAAACTTTGCTTGGCAACTTCGTTTCAGTCGTATCGTCTATATTTAACATGATAGCTATAAAAATGAGAAATGTTTATAACTATGTTAATATTGATAGATGTAATTCGTCATAAATATACTGCAGTTGTGGTCAATAGGAAAAGAGTATAAACGTTCTTGACAGTTTTCTTCACAAGGTCACAAATTCGTTTCAAGGCAAAGTTAATAAAATGCAAAAATAAACTCTTCTATTAACTTTTCGGTGAAGGAAAACATCGTGATGAAACCTGTATATCCAAGAAGGTCTTCAACTCTCGAAAAACGTGTCCATAATCCCTAACCCGCATTAGCCGAGCGTGGTCGACTACGGCCTAAACCCTTGCCTAAGAGGAGACGCGTGCCCAACAGTGGGACATATAAATAGGTTGATTTGTTGATTGATGATGATGATACGCTTCTTTAACAAGATTCCGGTTGATATTCAAAATTTGCCATTTATGAGGTTTAAAACTATAACGAAATAGACACACAGCTTCTGCATACTTGGATGACGAATGTCCAGGGTAGTAACTCGTTTAACTCTTTCATGGTTGTCTAGATATATGAAATGAAAATTGTGAATGATACACGCGTACAAATTTTTATTTACAAAGAGCAGCTTTTAAAGTTTCTTACTCGTTTATCTCAGGGAAATCCGCCTTACGAATGAGTAGAAGAGTTTAATCTGTATGACGATCAAATCTGATTTGCTTACTTATGAAACAAAAACATATACAGAGTGCCCTGTAATGAATGGATAAGCCTGAAGTGCCTAATAACATAGCTTATGTCTGTTAATAAAAAAAATATACATATATCCCAAGTAGTATCTAAGAAATTTTAGTAAAAAAGAAAAAGTTTTTTACTTTAAAGCGAATTATTTTTACCTTATTATAGATTTTGAATTAATCATATTAAACAAATTAATTAATTTTTCGGGTTTCTTAGTGTTACAATATTCTGTACGTTAACTGAAAAATATGCAATAAATAGTTTGACTAACTATTGCACTGTTAATTTTTAATTGTTAGTACTTAAAAGTTAACAATTGAAAAATGTTCAATCCGATTTTTGCATTAGTTTGCTGTAAATTAATTTTAAATTTATGTTTAATACGTGAGGCGCACTATAAGTTTCCGGAATGAATAAGAAAAAAATACTATAAATGGTCAGAAATGAATTTATTGTTTCTCAAAACAATCTCTGTTAGCTTTAATGCACTTTTTTTATGAATGAACCAATTTTGAAAACATTTATGCCACTCCTCCGTGACAATCTCTGAAACATATTTTTCATACTCTTCGACAGCCTCTTCAGGTGATGAAAATCGTTGACCGCGTAACTGGTTCTTAATTTTTGGAAATAAATAAAAGTCACAAGGTGCCACGTCGGGACTGTACGCTGGGTGGCTCATAAGGTCAACGTTGTTCACCTTCAAAAATTCATTTGTCTGTCTGGCCGTGTGAGAACTGGCATTATCGTGCAAGATGATACGGCGTTTACGGTTATTTTTACGGAGTTTGTCAATAATTTCCGGCAAACAGATGGACGTGTACCAATTCACGGTACAACGATTCTCCAAAGTAACAGTAGCCACGTGTCCAATTTTTATTAAAAAAGAAGCAATCATTCGCTTAGAGGCACTTTATACGCGCGCGACTACGGTTGGTTTCGGCTCATCTCGATAGATATGCTCGATTGCTGTTTTGTTTTAGGATAGTAACTATAAATCCATGTTTCGTCACCTGTTACTATGTCTCACACCAAATTTGACGCCCCTTCGTTGAATCGGGTAAACATGGCATTGCACCAAGTGACGCTATCCGTTTTTTGAGCCTCAATTAAATTGTGTGGGATCCACCGAGAGCATAGCTTTTTCACACCTAAATGTTTGTGTAGAATTTTTTGTATTTGTTTTTGACTCATGCCTATGTCTAAAGATGCCCGAATCTCATGGTATGTCACATGCCTGTCTGTTTTGATCATACAGCGCACAGCATCAATGTTTTTGTTGTTCACAGCAGTGGACGGCGACCATCACGAAATTCAACACTGAGATTCACACGACCGCGTTTGAATTCTGCAAACCAGCTATAAATAGTCGTCTAGCATGGTTCTTCGTCGCCAAAAGCAGTTTGAAGCCGGGCGAAGCTCCGCTGAGCTGTTACATTACACTTAAACTCGTAGAAAATCATACTACGAAAATTTTCACGAGTTAAATCTATGGAGATGTAGACAATCAATTTCTAAAATGACGCCATAATGTAAAAACAAGTGACAGTCAGATGAAACAAACTGTATTCTACAGCCAAAGATTTCCATTTTTCAAGTGTTATAATTACTTTTTAAATATTGTTTATGTAAGTGGCCAGTTCCGAAACTAATAGTGCACCCTATGTATTATTTTTTATCCAACCTCAATTTACAAGTACAATTGAGGACAAAAACTGTTCCAATTTTGAAAATATGTTAGTTTAGTGTAAAATGAACTTCTTTGGGACATTAATAGCAATAATTTCCCATTTACATTGGATACAATAATAAATTATACTATTTGAATCTACTTTGAACATTACTTTGGAATAGCTGGACACGCAGTTGGACGCTTAAACTTTATGGAAAAAAAAGTCTTTTGAAAAACCAATAGCAAGATCTGTAACAGACACATAGAAGAATATCGTCGACTAGCTGACTCGACATGTAGCTCGGTTGGCAGAGCCCCGCTACGGTACAACGTAGTCGCAGGTTCAAGCGAGTTGAAGGATCTCGTGTTCAATCTTCGTGATTTATAATGGTTCCGTTTTTCTTTAATTGCTGAAGATTAATAATTTTTAATCAATTCCATAACACACACTCGTAAATTTAAGAAATAAAATAAATATAATATGCACAGTCAACAGCACATCAAGCTACACATTGACTTATCTTGTTCCGTTGCACTGGAGGCGATTTGCGAACAAAAATGTGTATGTAGTATGATGCGCTGTTGTCCGTACATTCGTATGCATCTAATACAGTTACTCCCTTTGGTAACCTTAAACGAAACATATTTTATTTTCATTTTTATTGAGTGTATTTACGCACTTTATTTTCCAAACTCACTGACCTAAAAAGCCTTCTTTTCTCAGAACCTTTTCGATTCTCATCTTGAAACACTAAACCTTCACCACAACGAACAGTCGGCTATTACAAAACAAACAACACTCAAAAGGAGAAAAAGAAAAACATGAAACTCACAATTTTCCCAACAAACAGAATATGTTGGACACGGTTCACTTGTTCTGAGCAGTATTGTATTTTGTCTGCGACCATCATCGTGTTTATTGTGTTTTCGAGCATTTTGTTTCCTTACACAACGGCAGTTAGGAATATTTATTGGATAAACTTGCGGCGTGACGCCACTTTTAAGCCAATTGTAGCCACTTTTGTATCGCTATCCTATGTGCCGTTTGATGAACCGTAGGTAATAAAAGTTTAGATGAGGTTACGCTTAAATCTATTTTCAACTTTTAAAACCATTCTTCGGTGGATTTAGTATTGTCCATTTCGACTTTATTGTCGAAAGATGATCTCAAATGTTTTTGAACTAGTATGAAAATTTATATTTTTCATCGTTCTATTTTTCTTTTTAATTATTTTTTTTTATAAATCGAGTGAGACGGGACGAACACGTCGTGCACCTGATGGTAAGCTACACGCCTGTCCATAACAGTTGCAGTGTCACTCAGAGCTTTAATCGCAAAGACCTGAAGAAAAAAGAAACACAAATTGACAAGTCCCATGTGCCTGTAATGTCATCAGCACCCTTACCTTTCAAAACCGGAACACAGTAATGCTGACATTACTGCTTGGCGGCAGAAATAGGCAAGGTGGCGAACGAACTGTTTCACAAGGAGCTCTCTCTACTGCTACAAAAAGCAAATAAATCAAACCGCATCTTCGGTGTACAAAGGTCACATCGATTACTTTTTTATGCTTGAAACGGAGAACTATAATTTTTTTCATGAAGTTATTATTATTTAAAATGAGTTTCATGTGAAAAACCCACAATGAGTGTTTAATCAATATATCCTCTTATATATGTTTACTAGCTGGTGCCCCACGACATCGTCTGCGTAGAATAAGTAATTCGAGCCTGCTGTACTATACTAACACAAAATTTCATTATAAAAGGCATACATATGAATTTTCTGATCCCTTACTAGAGAAATGATTGGTTCTCCCTCAGATTACAAAACAATAGGCAGATGGAGCGCGCCGAACACGAAAGTGAAGCCTCCAAAGCGAATACAAACCCGCGTCAATACTAAACTGCGTCGCACTGTTTGCACGTCACGAGTGGTTAGTTTTGTTGTGTTTAAAAATGTTGTATTGTGTCTTTGAACATTGTAAAAGTTGTTCCCAAAAAATAAGATGGAATATCTTTTCACAGGGAACTATTGATTATTTAACTGTTTTAAAATTTATTTACCCACTATTTTTTGAGATTCACTCGGAACACAAAACCTCGACATAAAGTCGTATGTATTGCCAGTTTATACCGAAATAGGTTTCCTTAAATTAGGTAAATATGCATGGGTGGCAGGAGCATCGATTAAGTTATACTTGTATACAGAAATCAAACAATGCATGCATGTACATACAGGATATTCCATTAACAGTGATCCAAAATTGTTTTTTAGGTAACTCAGATTTACCTAAATTATTCTCAAACCAATGCCTAATAGCTATAATGTACACAAAAGAAAATGTTCAAAAACAGCTAAAATTTTACCCCTATAGATAGATACAGAGAACTTTTATACTTGTGTACACGTGTCAATGAAAACATGTCAAAAATATAAAAAATATAATTACAATGTACATAACTTCACAAGTTCTAAACATTTTGTAACACAATAAATGAACGCAGCTTCACGTCGTTTGTTGCGTATGCTCTATCTGCCTATTGGTTTGTAATCTGAGTCTTCTCCATACAAAATTACATCTATTTCAAACAAATTAAGATTTATTTTTGTGACAACAAGTAGCCTATGTCCTTCTCCTAGGTCCCATCTGTCTCTATACCAAAATACACCGGATTTGGTTTAGTGGTTTAGGCGTGAAAACGTAACATACAGATGTACTTTCGCATTAATAATATTAGTTTGGATAAGACATATATACAAACTCATAAGCATTCATCGGAACAATCCGTACTTGAAACAAAAATCCCCACCAATTCACACTGTCCCTCAACATCACAGAACCCACATTACAGCCTCATAAACCTTTTCAATTATTATAATCCCGCGCACGCATAATAAAATCTGAGTGGTCTGGCATCAGAAAGTCTTATTAAAGTTTACGACCCATCTTGTTCGGACGGACAGGACTTATGCAAATGAGTGAAGGGTATTCTAACCGGCTGTGTATCCAGGATTAAAGGGGCTGCGCCTCGGTCTGTTTTTACAACGCCACATGGTGTCGGGTTTAAAACGAAACAAGCCGAAGCTGCTGGATGTTGAAACAAGGCCGTGTCATGTCATTGCTTATAACTTTGAGAACCCTTGAGATGTTTGTTGTTCTGCTGGATTTTGTTATACATGCGTGACGCGATTATGTAACTGAATTACTACGTTTTCGATGAGCAACACCAGCGTAACGCGACACTAAAATGAAGCTATTCTCTTAGAATATTTAAAAAATGGAACAAATTTAAAAAAACGCGCTTTTTTTTTACAGCTAAGAGTGGATTACACACGGTGCCTTTTACCAGTAACACAAATGCGCGTTTATAAAACGCGCAACGCGGTTGCATCGATGCAGTCGCTTATGTTAAAACATTATGTACGAAACGAATCGATATAGGTTTGCACATTGTTTTGTTTGGTTAATTGTGAATTCAAAAGTCGAATAGATAATTTAAATAAATTAATTAATTAAAAACATCGCATAGAATCGCATACAATCGCATAGCAATTGTATCGTAAGTCGCGCGTGTGTGTAAAGGTAGACAATTAGCGACTGCAACGCGACTATATTGCTGCAGACCACTGCTAAACGACGCCATGTGTAACCGCTCTAAAACGTTCACTTTGGTCACTTATTATGGTGTGACTTACTGCGATGTTGAACACCGCGCTGGCTCGTGATTGTGCGGAAATTATGCGCTATAAAACACGATAATTATGGAACTTCAAAGCAAATTGCTGACATATCTTAGATTCCATCTTTAAAAACACTAGAATAATGTGACTTTTCTACTTTTATTTTCAGAAACAAAGCAAAAAATTTCAACTATCTTTGAAAAAATATATTATTACTTTTGTGTAATCTCTTCCATTTAGGTTCAATTTTGAATTATGAAAAGAACATGTGTAAAAAAATATTATTATGTGAACTCTACTGCGTTCCAGGTTCAATTTCGAATATTTATATAAGTGTAAAAGTGTATTATTATTACCTTGCATGTTTCAACGCACATAAAGTGACTGCAATGCGGCAACATTACTCAAAATAAATCAGAAAATATTTACACAACAACAATTTTATGAATTATACTACAGAAATTTAATGAGAGTGTTGTTTTTTGACATGACGGTTACTTTCCCATTTCATACAAATATTAAATCTTCCATAATCACGCAAAACAGTAATATCTTGCACAGTGCCATGTTTATCTGTCCTCAGTCGCAAAGTTCAAATAAAAAAATATACCCGCACTGCAGGATCGGATTAATCTGGGTCTCCATCTAACATTGCTGTTATAAAATTAAACAGGGAAATATTTTTATAAAGGACGCAATATATTTATCCAGGGTGGTATCTTGGACTTTTCCCAACGTCGCCTCAGACGAAAGATATTTTCTATATACCCGCCTTTGACCGTAAAAAGGATCATGGAACGCGGTCTATATTTATGGACTTCGTCTTGTATCATGTTTTTATGATACTTCAGCTACATAATGCCAGCAAGCAGGTAATTCAATATAGAGTTTTTGAATCATATAAAATAGTTAAAATAAAGTTACAAATTTTATCCATTTCACTGTTAGTAAATTAATAATAAGATAATTAAAACAAAAAAAAAAGGAAAATTGCTGATAATCTCAACTCTTCTATCATAGAATAAATTGATTTGAGGAATTGGGTTGACCCAACTTTGCTGCGGATCTTAAATGTGAAGGTCCCGGATTCAATTCCCGATGGGACCAATTTGGCAAATGACCTTTTCAAAATTGGTTCTGGTCTGGGTATTCTGGATATTACCCTGGAATGAGACCCATTGCTCTGGTAGTCATAGTACAGGGAATTTCCTAGTCTAAGACCTGGTAATAATATAGCATAACTTCATTAAAGAAGTATTTCCTCTAGACGAGGAAATTAACCAAGTTCGAATAAGTGTCTAGAAGGAGAGACGGAGCATCACTCATTCTGCTGACGGAGCATCTCCCTCCTGAGCATGATCTTCTAGTAGCAGAAGAGCTTCTTGTAAAAGAGTTCGTCCAGAGTAGTACTGCCACCTTACCAATTTCTGTCGTCAAGCAGTAATGTCAGCATTACCGTGTTCCGTTTTCGAAGGGTAAGAGTGCTGGTGAAATTCCAGGCACATGAGACATGTCAACTTACATCTCAGGGTGTGACGGCCGCCACTGCGGCCGAAGGCAGTGCCTCTCAAATCTTTGCGATTTAAAGCTCTGAGTGGCACTGCAACTGTTATGGATAAGCGTCTAGCTTACCATCAGGCGCACGTTCATCAGACATTATTTTAAAAAGTCTACCTCGGCAAAATTGGAAGTCTCTAAATAGCTTGCGGACCTAAGTCGGTTGAAGCAAGGGAGCATGCACAAGTGGGGTTATAGAGCATGCTCGGACAGCACATGTGTGTGTGTGGTGTTTCTCTCCAGACAATGGCACCTCTTTTGTTTTGCCCTGCGTGTCCCTACACCTGCACATGCCAGGACCTGTACAACGCCACTGATAATGTTGTGTCAGTCGCTTAGTAATATTTAGCAAAATTTAAACGTCAGAGTCGACACGCTAAAAATAAGACCCGGTAATATTATATCAATAAAATATATTATGATAATATTATAATAATATAACAATAACACTTTTTAACCATTTGTTACAAGAAAATTATCGACGATTTTTATGTCCAGGAAGCTTGCGATTTTGTGCAACACAGCTTAGGAAATAGCTCCAAAGCGTTTCAAAACAAAAATCAATAAAAACTTCTAGTGCAAGAACAGTTTCATTAAACAAACTTTAGCTTTAGAACGTTAATACTTTGTCTCAGGGACTAGTTTTCGTTGCCACCACGTCTTTGATAAGTGTACATCGTTTCAAATTTTCTCTCTATGTCTTTGTTTTGGAAAACCTCCCTTGGGTGAAGGCGAGCGCGTCGATGCCTTAAGAGTACTGTCGCTTATAAAAGTGCATTACCAATTTTGAGACTAATACAGTGCAACTTTTAGGGTTGAACCATTGTATAGTTATCAGCACATAACATCGATACATCTATATCAAATGTGTGTTTTATCCAGGGTGTGAACAACACGTTTTTAGCATGGTGATAATTAATAATCCTAAAATACGACTCATTCGTCGCATTCAGTGTGGTGTGTACTCTCAATTTTGCAAGTATTTTTAAAAGAAAGATGAAACTAAAATTGCTGGCTGCTACGTGACTTTTATAAGTGATCGTACCTATATTATCTGTATCAATACTGTGAAATGGAGGAAACACTTTACGAAACCATTTTGGTACAACGCATGTATTCTTAAAATAAGGAGTCGTGTGGGACCCATTACGTAGAGATTTCTGTTCCAAAAAGCTGATAGGGTAGCAATAAATAAAGGTTTTTTTTCTTTTAGAAGACAGCTTTATCATTTCTGGAGAGCCTGTTATTTGGGAAAGGACTATTTGAGGGATATTGAATCTTTTACCTCGTTCCTGAGAGGCATTCTTTATCCATTGTTTTTAGTTTAGTGTACATATTACACTGTTCCAATTTTTTCTAAATTATTATTGACACAAAGTTTAATGTTAGCATTACTGTATTGCGGATTTGAAGGGTAAGAGGGTGATGGTGAAATTACAGACGCATCTTTTCAACTTATGTCTCAGGGTGATGGGTGCAATGGCAATGCCCCACAAATGTTTGCGATTTATGGCTCTGAGTGGCACTAACTCACGTATTATGGACTGACTCCGGAAAAAAGTTTTCCGTTGTTTTTAAATAACAATCCTCTAAATGCAATTACATATACGTATATTTATTTATTATATTTTCCTTTAAAGGCAAATAATACTAGCGTTATAGTGAAATAAAAAAAGCAGTGTAGTACTAGTATTTGACGACCTCCGTGGTCGAGTAGATTGCACACCGGTTTTCATGCTTTCGCCACCTCTGAGGTCCCAAGTTCGATCCTTGGCCGGATCAATGTAGAAAAACTAACTTTTCCATAGGTGTTCTATATGTCTCAGGTCTGGGTGTGTGTGGTACCGTCGTTGTTTCTGATTTCTTTAACACAAATTATAGAAATCAGAATAATTCATATTATATACATATAATACATATATGATATAAACAAAAAATGAATTTGTCGCAAGATAAACTTAGAAATTTTAATAATAGTTTTTTTTTTTAATTTTTAATTAATTTTTCATAGTGAACAGGCATGTCCTAGTTGAAGTTGAATATCATCAATTCGAACCTTTCTTTGAAATTGTGGACAAAATGAAGCCAATTTTAAATAATTATAACTTTTTTGTAAAAAAAGCCACCCTCAATACTTTGTGAAATTACATCTATTTGCCAAGTTTTATTATAATCGGTAAACGGAAAGTGGTTGAAATCCAATAAACCGGATTCATCCTCTAATTTACCATTCTTAGAGGTGGAATATTCTCTTTAAATTTAAACGGGACCACTACTGAGGTACTCCCTTTCAAATAAAAAATAAACATCGATATCGATTCACATATATCTGACTAATCGCGTAATATACATACAAAACGAAAAAATACAGTCAAATTGACAACCTCCTCCATTTTTGAAGTCGGTTGAAAATAGTAATTCATACATGTTATAATTACTATCCAAAGACGACTAATTTTGGTCCCGAACTGACCAAAGGCTACTTACAGTCAAACTAATCCAGTTAAGCTGGTACAAAGTAACTGCCTCTAATATGGGCACTATTTTACGTAGATAATTGCTTGCCGAGCGACGCCAGGATTACGGCACCGTGAGAGTATGTAGCGCCAACGCTCCTTTAATTTGAGGCATTTGCTGGTCGAAAAGAAACTGTTTTATTTGAGAATAGCGTCGTTTATCTGTGTCGTAAATTTAGGTTTTAAGATTCGTGGTTATTCACTAAATAATTATCACCAATGGCAGGTTTCTTGCCACGGTATTATTTTTTTACATGTTACCAAGTGTCAGGACGACCAAGTCAAGACACAAGTCTGATCTGATGCTTCACGATACGACACGTCAAACAAATGTATATCCGTCCATCATGATGATGATGATGACCAAGTGTCAGGACGACCAAGTGTCAGGACGACCAAGTCACGACACAAGTCCGATCTGACGCTTCACGACACGACACGTCAGACAAATCTATATCCGGCTTAACAACCTCGCAGCACTATTAATATTACTAATATCATAAACAACAAATTTAATTTCTTGTCTTTTAAAAATCCATCACATTTTACTTTCATAAAAAAATAAAAATATTTAAATAGATAAACGTGATAACTTTGTGGAAACACAAGAGCGCGGGTGGGGGTCGATAGTCAGGGAGGACGCTTGCACGTTTGAACTTACTACCTTAATACCCGACACACATCTAAAAAGTGTCAGATGGTACAATAAAAACTAATAAAATATTTATGTTTTGTTAAAAGTCATGGAACAAAAGTTATTGTTTATGATGTTTGTAAACAATCCTGGGAGGTTGTTAGTATTTTACTAAGAACCCTATATAAAGATTATTTGATTTTATGTACCTACAACATAATTTATTTATATATATCCTATTGATCTAGCTAATATACCATAAACCGTCCATCTAAATCTCTAACAATTTAATCTTAAATGCGTGATCTGATAACATTTTAAACTTTATTTAAAATTTGAACTACAAAGTTCACTTTCGTCGTCACAAAACACTCGTAAACTGTTCACAGTATACACGCTTATGTACATAACAAAGTGTTGAACATAACAGATGTATTCGTACAACATTTTGTTAACCTCTAGAGAATTCAAAACACAAAATGACACTTTTGGCCAGATGGGTTAATAAAACCCCAATCAAATTAATTCAAAAAAAGGGTAACATTTGAATAAGCAAAACTTCTACTCCAAAAATAATCCCCTACTAACTGTGCCCATTAATACGGAGCTATAAAAAGAAATGGAGTTGTTAGAAGTTATAAATATGTAAAAAAATCAAAACATCATAATCTTTACTACTGCCTTACCCGCTTCTACCGTCAAGCAGTAATATGAGCATTACTGCATTCCGGTTTCGAAGGGTAAAGACGGTGATGAAATTACTGGCACATGAGACTGTGAACTTATACTTTAGGGTAAAGGGCCAGTGGCGGTGCCCCTCGGATATTTGCGATTAAAAACTCTGAGTGGCTCTGCAACTGTTATGGACAGGCGTGTCGGTTACAACCAGGCGCACGACTTGTTCGTCGCGTCACTTGGTATCATAAAAAAAATCTATTCATATGTAAATTTATATATATTATATATATATTTATATTTATATATATTTATATTATCAATCAAAAAAATTACGTACAAGTCTGATCTTGGATTATTGTATTCGAAACGTTGTGGAAATTTTTTAATTTAATTAATTTATTCTATTAGTTCACCAGATTAAATAAATAAAGTAAATTTTATTGACAAAAAATGTCAATCCTATAAGTCGTCAAGCTCGTGCGTGACACGCCTGTGGGGTACAGACGTTGGCGGGGACGAAGCAGAATGACGCGTGCGTGCACGGAAATACGCGATCAAAATACATGAGATCTGTTTTAAGATAATATGCAGCAAATAGAAGAAAGTGTAATTAATTTTTTTTTGTTTAATTATGTTGATAGTGAAACCATGAAACTATCTTTATGTAAATTCAGTTTAAACTGTATTTGTTTCAATTAAAAATTTTTTTATTATTTTTTTTGTATGTAGGGTGATCTCGAGACCGAAGTTGACTAACGCATTTACATTTTGATAAGTAACGAAAATTTTTTTCTTTCAAAAATATCAATTACGCTGATTTTGCTTAGCAATAAAACTGAAACTAAATAAGATATTTAAAAAAAACGCTATGGGTTTATAGATTTGGTTTTGCTGATTATAGATATCTTAATAAATTTATTTCGCTAAAAATGTCGACTACGTTAGTTATCTTTATCTCGTTCTTTCACAGTTAAAAGTAACTTTTCAGAATATATGTATAATTCCAAGGACGATGTGACAATGTCTAAAAAAATCTCGAAAATTTATGATTCGACTCAACATAAGACGTGCGTGAAAATATTGTATTTTCGACTTAAAGTCGTATCGTACTTTAAATTTTAATATTCAGTCTGATACGTGTGATGCGGAATTGTATCACTGTTTTGTATTGTGATTCCCAAAAACCACAGTCTAAGACTATTCAAGACTAGAATTAATAAGCATGTAGGTACTACAAACTTTTGTTTCCGTGGCCGACACCACACAAAATGTCTCTATACCTAGTGTCCTTGTCTATGTGAATAGTTTGTGTTTTAATTTAATTATTTAATTTTTATATATTTTTTTAATTTTCTTTGTATCCTAGTTTCGAAATTATTAATGTATGTTTACGTCTGAATGTTATGTTTAGTTTTTTTCTTTTGTGGTATCACTGGTAGTATATTTAGTAGTGTATTTTCTTTCTGCCTTTCTTTCTTCGTGAGAGGGCGAAATTCATTTTTCATAAAAAAATTGAATCTGTGATTAAACTCACATGTTAATAGATTTCTCTTGATCCAACCAACCAATTGTAAATCCATTCGCATTTGCTGCGGGCATATTTAAAATTCAAATAGAGTTTCGACTGGCACCCCATTCATACCGTTTCATTACTGTTTTGATTACAGAGGGGTCTATAGTCCGAACTAGGGGTACGCATGGTCAGATGATCGATAATCATTTACCCTTAGTAAATTTGCACGGTTTTTGATCTGTGCAATGTGCCCTGTCTTGTGACTGCAAAAACGGTACGGACACAAAGGCGGTGAAATCATATTCTCCGCGTTTGTGAACCCTATTTAAAGGCTCACAAATTAGATTTTCCCGTCCCATTATTGCAAAACTTTAAAGTACTGTGATATCTTCAACACGAATATTGCCTTTAATAGTGACAAAATTTTGTCGTCATAAGGTAAAATTATCCTTTAATGGTAACTTATTTTTGATTCCACGTAACATGCCTGTCCATATCAGTTGATCTGAGGAGCACTGCCGCTTCGCCCGTCACCTTCACCCGTCGTCACCCGACACATTGTATCTCTCTCTGTATCTCTCTCTCTAACTCTATCTCTTTCTCTCTAAAAGTAGAGAGAAAGATTAATGTTTACTATGAACTCATCTTTTCGTACTAGTCAAATGTTTCTACTGTGCCAAAATGCCCCGGGTTAACTTTCCACAGCTTTCATGTTGATCAAAGACTAATTTATACTGAATTAATTACTTATATAAATGGACTGAATGACGAGGTCGAATTTAATTAGTTATTTGTAGAATAATGAATTATATAATTTTTTTATAACGATCTAATATTTATAGGTAATAGTACTAATGGTAATAGCAAGGAGTTAAGATAAGTAAAATACCTTAAATATTAGGACTAGAACAACTTAACGTAAATGATGAATTTGGATCCCCGCGTCAGAATGCCCGTAAAGCTGGTAGAGTTCACCTTTTTGTATGTTTATGTTAATATGTTAGGCAAGGTAGTTTGTCAACCTTTGGCTGTCTCAGGCAATCCAAAAAATAGTTTGTAATATCTATCTATAGATTATAAATTCGTGTTAATTTCTGAGTTTGGGGGTTTCGGAGTTTCTGAGCTTCTACATGGCTTTAGGCTGTGCGTCAATAAAAAATAATAAAAAGGTAAAAAAATACTTATAAAGTATATATATAGAACATAGATTGGGCTCAACATACAAAGTACTATTTTTTTTTAATTTTGATGAGTGAATATAATATATTCATAAAATCCCTTTTTTATCGCATAAATGATGAAGATTTATACAGTAACAACAAAATATTTTTCTTTGTTGTGTGCGGAACACAACATTCTGTTCCAGTCCGCAGAGACCAATCTGTTTTTAATTACAAAGTAAATGAGGGACAAAAAACTCGTAACAAATATAATATTTACGAAAATTACTTGTTTCGCGCCAACCTCGGCAACACGCATAAATACATTATTAATACAATCTTAGGGA
Source organism: Hyposmocoma kahamanoa (assembly GCF_003589595.1). NCBI lineage: Eukaryota > Metazoa > Arthropoda > Insecta > Lepidoptera > Cosmopterigidae > Hyposmocoma > Hyposmocoma kahamanoa. The sequence continues at coordinate 13,325,830 of NW_020654466.1, read as the reverse complement.
TGTTACCACATTTCTAAATGAGAGCAGGAAGTGGTACAATGTCATTATTATTAATCGAAATATTCACTATAAACCTACATGTGCCTACTATGATGTACGTAAATACCATGATCTCACACTTTTTAAAATAAGGCAAAACCAAATTAAAAGTTAATATCAATATTTAAGAAGCATTTTTATTATTCAACCCTAAAAAAATTCTTTATTGTTCCAATATTTTTTCAACTTTTCGTTTACTTTTCAAGATTTAATATAAGCGATGCCTAGGTGTTCACCGGCATTATAAGTTGCTTACACGTGTCAACCTTATAGACAATATTACTACCCGTACATACATTGAGTTGACTGGAGTGTTTTTTCTTACGTGTGAGGTTCGTAGTATTATTTCGAAATATTTTGTGTTGTTATTGTTGTTTTGCTAGGTAGTACCAGTTCAAATTCAAACTATCAAATGGCCAACAAAGCTACTAGAGTTTCCGAGTAACATCATTTCTCGTTACATTTTGGGGAATCCGTCAACCGAATCGGACTTCCAAATTGAACATGAATTCCGGACCGCTTATGGAACAAGACATGAATCTTTCAGGTCAGTCAATTTGTAGGTCAAACGAAATTGTACCATGCCGCTTAGTCTCTAGGTACAATATTAGGTATAGGTATACAAATAATTCAAGAGGACTGCTAATCGCGATACAAGACGTCATAGTCGAGTATTTAGTATCTATTGGCACACCTCCACTGACACCACAAATAGGTATTTTTGTAATTAATTTCTTTTACATTGACAAACTGTAATTTGTCAAAGCTATTCTAATTTCTAGTAATAAGGGGATTAACATACTGCACCGCGCCCTGCGTTATACTGTCTATTTGGTTTTTGTTTACTCATATAAAAAGACACCGAAGATAACATTCAACTTCATTACAAAGATTTAAGAAAATATGAAGATAAATTTGGTCGATTTTCAATAGCAAATATAAATTTATCGACGTCAAGATCCATTGTACAAAACTGAACTCGTCCTTACACTTATAAATCTGCGCGGTAGTGCGGAGCGCAGTGTGCCGTACCCTGCGGTTCGCCGGGCCCTCGGCGCGGAAGCGCGGTAAAACCGCGCGCCCCGCGCTCCCGCCTGGTTAAGCGTTGTCAGTGTGTTGGACGGCGCGTGTTTTCCATACGAATTGAGGCACTTCAGTACAACGTTAAAAACGCAGCTTTGCGCAACCGTTGCGGGGAACGTTGCAATGTGCTAAACGAATAACAAACAAATCAACTAGGTGGCGCTTATTGCACAGGATTTTTATGGATACAGCTGACTATTCTTTTATTTTGTTTAGGATTTGCGCCATCTACCCATATAAGGAAATATTAATTTATAAATTAGCTTGTAACACACAATACCATGTATTGACACGTATATTTGTCGAAGTTCACAAAACGATGTAAGCTCATGATAAATATTAGAATAATATTACAAGGATAAAAACTGACTCCTTTTATTTCATATTAAGGAGGAATTAATTGATATCCACGGCCATTACATCATATAAACTACTTCTTGGCTATCGATCAGCGCCATCTAGGTATAAGACGGAGAGTTTCAGAATTACGATCTGTAAGTATGCAGATTAGCAGTCGTCTTGAGTTATAATAGGTCCATAGTCATGTACCAATACAAAGTGGATAGTAATCTAAGAATATCGAGGTACCTATTTCTGTTATTATTATATATTATATATTATTTTATCATAACTAACCCACTGACTTGATTACCTATCAGTAGTCCGAAATAACATTTTCCAGAAGTAACGTTTGCTCGAATTTTTCTTTAAAACCTTTTTTTTTCTTTTAAACCTAACTTAACCTATCCTAACCGAACCTAATCGTGTCTTTGCGATAAACATCCATATATCCTGAAAGAACAACGGTTTCGTTGTAATTCGGCTTTCAGTGAATGAAAATTCGAACAAACGTTATTTCGGAAAAAAAATTCGAGTTTGTGATAGGTTACCCACTGACTTGTTACAAGATCTCAGTTTTACGCTTAGGGAAGTTGCGAGGCTTTGCCAACACAAGTATACATTTGCTAAACGGAAGAACCTGATCTTCTATTGGTGTACAGTCAAGAGCACGTCAAGTTTAACACTTTGTATAGGGTCAAGAGCACGTCAAGCTTGACACTTAAGACTTAATTCCAACTCTATGCCGCTTACGATATTAACGGTCCAAAGTACAAAGTGTCAAGCGTGATATGCTCTTGACTGTTCTTAGGGCCGTTCTTATCGTAAGCGGCATAGAGTTGGATTTAAATCATAAGTGTCAAGCTTGACGTGCTATTGACCCTGCACTAAATTGAGAAATGAATTTAGTAGTAGTGCAGCTGCTTGTGAAAGACTTACCTATTTCTGCCGCCAAGCAGTAATGTGAGAGTTTCAGTTTTGAAGGGATGCTGATGACGACGCAGTGGCTGTGCCCCTCAGGTCTTTGTGATTTAAAACTCTGAGTGGCAATTATGGGTAGGTGTATTGGTCACCACCAGGTGTACAACTTATTCGTCCCGTTATTTGACATCAAAAAAATGGTACAATCGGTATGTAAATATCTGTAAAAAGGTGGGTGAAAACGTACAAAGGATAACATGATAGGTGGAGTAAAAATGCTCGAATTGAGTTTCTGTACCTGTAGTTACAATGTTAGCAAGCAACTGATGTGAAATACAGCTGTCTACTTCGTTATTCCTTACGTAGCTTTCGAAAAGAAATAAAGTTGTCGTTATTTGTAAAGAGGAACCAAACAAAAAAACCAAAGGAACGAACGACTTGCCTATAAAGACGGATATGAAACAACACGTTGCAAAAACTGGCCATTTCGTCCGTGACAGATGTTTTAAAATTTAAAGCTAAACTTTATCACTTTTCTGGAACTACGCTTTTATGAGTTGACTTGAGAAATGTTATTCGAACTGTGAAGAATAAAGAAAGTCAGGTCATTTATATTGAATATCGCATAAGTTTTTTTGAAGCTCAGCTTTATTTTGTTTCAGATTATGAAATGTTACATCGAATTCGATCTTGTTGGACCAACGTTTTTCACTGCGGAGGCTAGATGAAGAGGTTCCGGGTTCTATTCGATGTAAGATCAATTTGGGAAATTAAACTGGCTCTGGTCTGAATATTCTGAGAAGTGCCCCAGATTGAATTCCATTACACTGGTACTCATAATACAGGAAATTCCCTAGTTTGAGAACAGTCAATTAGTGTGGTTTTCTGGCACATGGTTTTTTTAATTTTTTTTTTATTTAACACACATATCAATGACATTACTAAAGCATACAGTGTTGTAAAAACCATAGCTGGTTTGATTCAATACTGGTGAGCTCATATTCTATCCTTACGCTTAATATTTATTTCACACACTTAATTCTAGCATATACCTAATTAGACCATATTGACATATAATACAACATGTGGATATAATACATCATGTGTGGTGTGTAAAATATTATTTTGTACGAGTATATTTATTTTAGACTCTCGCTTCTCTCATGACGTAAAATATTAATTATGAATTTTTAAATAGAAGAGGCGTAATTCCTCTGCAAGGCACAGTCAGCCGGGGTCAGAGACTCCGGTTCAAGAGCCGGCGAACAATACGTGCCGTATCGAGTAGGACCGCTTTCTGCATTTGTGCTGGAAACGACACGTCACAGAAATCCAACCACTTCAACCTCGCGATTTAGATCCGAAAAAAATAGTTTAATTTCCTAGATTTATATTTATTTACAGAATAACGCTCTCTGCCCTTCTTTACAATGCCTTTACGGGGCATCATATTATTATAATAAGGGCTTATATCTTTTATGTACCTGATATGGAGCAATAAATTTAATTGTACTCATTTATAGTAAATTTGGAAATTAAAACGCTTTGGGCCACCGTGGCGGACTACGGCCTAAACCCTCGTCTGAAAGGAGACCCGAAGGAGACAGTGGGACGTATAAAAGGGTCGATGATGATGATGATAGTTAATATATAATATACAACAAAACAACCGTGGCAGCCTAAGCTCCCAGTTACACGAGGAGAAAGTTTTCGCGCGGCTGCCGGGCGGCGACCGCCCAGTTACCGCGCCTTCGTGTACATTAATGGCGAATCTGAATTCTATTTACTACTACTAATACAACCGCGCGGGCCGCCGCGTGGACAAAATTCCAGCCAGAGAGGCCCGCGTGCTCAGGACGCTCTTTTAAGTTAAAACGTAAAGGCTATTTAAATAGAGCATATTTTGCCATGACGCGCTGCGCGGCGGCAACAAGAACTCCGCTCGGCCAGAGCTAGTTGGGTGTGAGCGCGATGAAATTCGTATCGAATAAATGCTACCTGATGGTTTGACCTACCGCCTCTCAATCAGAGGCCGTGGCTTTGAATCGCACCTCTGAGTTTCTCGGAATTTATGTGCGAAATTTAATTTGAAATTTACGGTGAGCTTTTCGGCTAAGGAAAATATCGCGATGAAACCTTGTACGGGTATCAAACGCAACAACGCGCGCGGCGGGGCGGCCATAGGCAGGGTCGTCATGTACTGGGCGACTCTGGAGATGAATAAAACGGCTGAGTGTCGGTAATTAACTGACGTATATTTTATAATAAATGCGATTATATAAAGTTGCCTATATTAGACATGCTTACTTACTACAATATGAACGTCAAAGAAGGTACACAACACTTGGGACACGTGTGATGTTCTCAACCCGTATTGAGCCAACATGGCGGACTATGACCTAAGCCATCGCCTTAGAGGAGACCTGGCGCACCAGTGGGATGTATAAATGGGTTGATGATGAAATATATACATATTTCATATTTCGTTTTTGTACAGTATGTTTGTGTAATAAAGTATATGTCAATTCAATTTAATTAACCATTTATTAAATGTTCTTGAATTACGGGACCGTTAAGCCATTAACCGTTTTATAAAACCATTTTGTTTAACAACTCAAAACGAGATTACTTATATGAAAATTTGCAATTGGTAAACCGTGTAATCTACCTACTTCATAATTTAACATAAAATAAATTACGTATAACGAAGCTCAAACGAACACGACGAAAAATTCCTTCGATGCGACTGAACTCGAACCAGCTTATGTTGCCTCGACGTGGCTGCACGTTGAGAATATATAGAATTGAATTAATTTTTCTTTGTCTTTTTTTGTATCAATAATAATAACAAATTCGTGGAGTTTTTAAAAAACGTATATCATTGTGGTAAAAACATCTCGATATTCTATAAAATATTATGTAAATAACGTAAATATTTGTATCCATCATAAATCCATTTATACGCCCACTGCTGGGCACGGGTCTCCTCTCAGGTAAGTGTTTAATCTACCCGTATTGAGCCCGCCACGCTTATGCAATTGCTCCATTAAATATTAGTTAATCATGTGTTAATAATTTATCATTCAAAATATTATATAGATATTATTTTTATAATATCAAGGGACGAACGAAGAAGTCCTGCACCTGGTGGTACACGCCATAATAGTTCCAGTGCTACCCCGAGCTTTAAATCGCAAAGATCTGAGGGGCACCGCCACTGCGCCCGTCACCTTGAGACATAAGTTGACAAGTCCCAATTTCACCAGCACCCTTATCTTTCATAACCGGACGCAGTAATGCTTACATTACTGCTTGGCGGCAGAAATAGATAAGGTGGCAGTACATCCCTGGACGAAGTTTTCCACAAAGAGCTCTACTGCGACCAAATTTCCGAGCGTTGCGAACCTTCACCGAAAAGCTCAATGTAAATTTCGCACATATATTTCGAAAATTCAGATTTGCGGGACCGGATTCGAACACACAACGTCTACTTGAGAGGCAGTATGTCAAACCATAAGACTATATATTTATAAATATGTATATTTATAAATTGTTTTCAAAGATATTTTAATATCATCTTACTAATGTTGATTGTTTGTTGTTGTTGTTATTTTAAAGTTAGAAAGAAATGGCAATTAAGAACGACGTTATGTAGCTACGTAACAATACATTTGCAGTAAAAACAAACAAAAAAAATCATGCAAAACGTGCAAAACTGAAAGGAAAGCTTTCTTCAGTAGATATAAACGGTATAACATGCTCATAAAGAGTAATAAAAGGACTCTATCTTTCCGTTATTGCCATACCCGGCGGCTAAACAAATTCTCTTGCTAGAAACCGTGTCGCATAGGCCAATTTCACAAGTAGTGACAATGGGCTTAATTTACTAGATAGCAAGACAAGTAAGTGCTGAGAAGAAGACTGTTTTATTAACAATAATTCCTTCTATTACCTTACCTCGAATTCAATTTTTTCCCGTACTAATACGGTTCATTTTGCTTGGGTTGGGCAGCAGGAACACTTAGGGCTTATTTCAGAATTTTTTTTTTACAAACGTAATTAAAGCCATTCGAAAAATGTATATCGTATAGTAAATGTTCCATTCAGTTCAGTTGATATTTAAAAAATCATTGGTATACGTAAAACTTCGAGGTAAGTTTGTGCTTTTTGTATCGTGAAAATTTTTAGAAATCATGTTTTCACATAGTATGTATCCTCAATTTTACTACACATTTTTTCCAAAGTGATTGGTTGAACACTTTCACAGTTATGAGGAATTAACCAAAGCTATTTGAGGTTATTACCTGAACTCTTTCACAAGAAGTTCGACTGCATCTAAAAATTGTACTGCTTCTCTGTTGAGAGATCAATAATTTGAATTGCTTAATGAGACGACATGCGTGACTATACCTTGAATGTGGCAGATACATTCTAAATCCTTTCTTTATATTGACCCGTGCTCAGTAGTGTGATGAATAATGGATTGCCAATGAAGATGTAATTATACTCATTAAAAATTATATTAGACAACATCACATGCGTTGCTCTGATCTCAAAGTAAGCAACTAAAGCACTTGTGTTATGGAAATCGGAAACACAAGACAATACAGGAAAGTTAGTTTTTTACATTGACCCAACCGGGAATCGAATCCGGGACCTCAAAGATGGCGACACCTTGAAAACCAGTGTGCAAGCCACTCGACACAGAGGTGGTCCAAAATAATATTGAACATTTCCACATTATGTTTTTAGCGTATCTTCACTGTTATTATAATGTTTTAATTCATAATTATGTTCATTATAATATCATACGTGTTTGACATTCTAATCCACAAAAAATATGTGTAATTAAATCACACCCTACAATATTGTATCAACTTGAAAATTGTAATCCTGCGCAATCAACTTTTGGTACGCTTCAAGTCATTTGATGCCAACGACAGCACCCCTATGGACTATTTTCTTTTTTTTGTTACTGGCAATATAAAGCCGTTTTTGGCTATAATCACAGATCTGTATGCAAATCTCAATGGACAGCCGTAGAGCTTTAATTGCGTAACTGATGGTCGTTTATGCTCGTAACTGGCGGGGAAATTATGTCTATATAAATAACAGTCTCGGCTATTCCACATTCGTTATTTTATTATAGGAAATATTAAATAAAACAGCAGTGATATAGAATTCCGTGCAAATTGCTAGCGCGACCTTTTTATTACAAATTTTCTATATGTATAAACAAGCAAACATACAATAGTAGCAGTAGAGCCCCTTGTAAATATGTTCGTCCAGGGAAGTACTGCCACCTTACCTACTTTTGCCGCTAAGCAGTACTAGGCTAGTTTTAAAGGGCAAGATTATGGTGTCTGGTAAATGTCAACTTATGTCTCATTATGAGAGGCGCAGTGACAGCGTCCCTCAGATCTTAGCTATTTAAAGCTCAGAGTAGCATTGCAACTGTTATGGCGTCCACTTCCCCTCATCATGTAAAAAAAAACATTATAACACTACATTTGCTTTAGAAGCGCATACTCTAGGGCTCTAGAGTGTATTTGTGTGTAAAATAACCTACCAAATAACATAAATGTTTTAGATGGTACGATATTTGAGAAACCATAAAAGACAAGACATTTGACTAATTTAGAATTATAATAACATGTAGCAGGTAGATTGTGACTAACGACGTCATATGTGCAAGATCTTGGCATTCACCACAATCAAACAACAAATGTTTGTTGTTTGATTATTGTTGTTGTGCCTCTCAATATAAAAAAATGCACTTTCTTTTATTTAGGATAGTAAGAATATTTAGATTATTGTTGTTATGCCTGATGCGTATAGAAAAAACACTTTAATTTATTTAAGACAATCATTTGCATCCTGTTTGCACCGACTGCTGAGTATAGACCTTTCTATTGCGCCATTCTTTCCGGTCCCTTGCGAGTCATGTCCAGTGGTTTTCAACTATGGCCTTAATGTCATCAATCCATCTCTTTAGGGCGGTTACCTACATTTATACTATTTGATACTTTCGGCTTGAAGGACCAAGTCGTCAGCGAAGCGCAGTTGTGTTAAATTGCGGCCATCGATGTGTACTCCTGTTTCGTCTCACTCGGGTGTTTTCATGATGTCCTCGAGCACAGTAGTGAATAGCTTGGGTGAGATAGTATCGCCTTGACGGACACCTCGTTGGATTTGGACGAAATCGGTAAGTCTGTGCATTCGGACCTGGAGTGTTGCGTTTTTGTATAGCTCCCGGGGAATATCCACATACTTTTTGTCTATGTTACAACGATGTAGAGAATGGAACACGGCCCAGTGCTCAACGCTGTCGAAAGCCTTTTCGTAATCTACGAATGCTAAGCACTTGGGCCGGTCATACTCTCGGCATCTTTCCATCAGTTGTTTGACAGTATGGCTGTGGTCTTTGGTGGTGTATCCACTCCGGAAGCCAGACTGGTCTATGGGTTGGTATTCATCTAGGGATTGGGTTAATTTATTGCACAGGACTTTAGCAAACACTTTATACATTTGGGAGAGGAAGCTGATGGGGCGGTAATTTCTAGTTTGCATTTGTCTCCCTTTTTAAGCTATATCATGACAATGGCATTTTCCCATGCTTTGGGAGTGACTCCAATATGCAATACTCTGTTGTAAAGTTTTGTGAGAGGTTTTAGGATAATTGGAGAACTTGCTTGTAGCATTTCCACGCAAACTCCATCGTCGCCTCATGCTTTGCCACGTTTCATTTGCTTCAAAGCAAAACCAACCTCGTGTTGTGTTACCTGAGGTAATCGGTCATAAACGAGTCGCTCAACTGGCTTTGCTCTTGGATCTTGGATATTCGACGATTCAGGCTCCTCAAATTTTGAGGCATAGAGCTCTGCGTAAAACTCTTCAACAACACGTGTAATATTGTCCCGATCTGCTATCAACCGACCCGTACCATCTTTAAGACTATTTATTTTTGTGTTATTTTTTGCTTGTTTTTTCTTATAAACGTTAGGTCGTTTGTTTAATGATTTCTATTATTATATTTGTATTGTGTATTCTAATGTCTGTTTTATTAGCTTTTCGAATACTTTTATTTAGATAGTTGACTTTTTAGTTTTAAATATCATCTCTGAGCTAATAGAGATAACGTGTCAACAGAAAGATTTTTGTCTTTGACTTTGTTACCACCGAGATGTTTCCTTGTTATCTCTACAACTATACTGCAGAGTTTCTCGTTTAGCGAGTCCACACCCAAGTTTTCTTCTGACAGAGCGTCAAATTGGTTTTTGCGGTCCAAGCGAAACTCTTAAAATCTCGAAAAGTAAGCCGTACTTTCATATTTTCGGTGTTGTTTTGTAACCGTATTTGACATCACTTTGTGTAGGTTATACTTAAAAGAAGCTCTCACTAGACGGTGGTCGCTGCTGGATTTGGAACGACTTAAGACGCTCACATTGGTGATGTTGTTCTTCTGAGCAGTAATGATATAGTAGTAGGGCACTGCTACTGCGCCTGTCACCCTGAGACGTGACTTGACATCATGTGCCTGTAATTTCACCAGCACCCTTAACCCTTCAAAATTGAAATGCTCACATGGTAAGGTGGCAGTATTTCCCTGGACAATATCTTCCATAAGGAGTTCTACTTCTGCTATTAAGTCCTACTAGATCAGAGAAAAGATATTTCAGCAACCAATATTATATAATATATATAATAATAATAGCAGTTTGCCATTTTGATATCTCAGTCCCGCTTACCTATGGGAAGCGAAATGGGCAGAAATTAACGGCATACTAAAGAATAAACCCTATAATAGTCAGCTGGTAGTAATATATTAAGACAGATAGATTAGAGCGACTCCACTGAATCCGTAGGTCATTTCCACAGAACCCTATTCGGTTGAACGTTTTTATGAAATTAATAATTTACGAAAATTAATGTTTCGTGAAATTAAATTGGGGGTTTTTTGAAATAAATTCCAATGTTTCATTAACTTTGTTCGTAGTTACAATACAATATCTCTTAGTTAACGCCTACGAAAATTTCATAATGTCCGTGAACTGGATTTATCCTTAAATAATGAAATCAGTCATCTTTGACGTGGCGGCGACGCGAGCCGTCGACGAAGTAAATCGAGGTAATCCTCCATTCGCCTTTAACTTTATATTTTGAGAACAAAGAAATGTTTCCATTTTCTTTGAAATGATTTGTGCGAAATTCTTTTGACACTTTTGCAAAACTTACTGTTCTAATCCCTGCCTTTATAAAGAACAAACTGCGTCCTAACTGCTTTATGCCAAATTTCTATTACGGTAATTCGTTCGTCTGCGATAATTTTCGAAGGATTTTATTTAGAGACGTACTATTTCACTGTTTTGATATTTACTCATACACCCCTCGCCGTACTGAGGAACAATATCATCATTTTCCTCACACCGATCCATTCATCAAACAATTTAGATCATTAAGGGTGCCTTCAAATTAGACGTTTATAGAATAGCTGCAGTGGCGCCATTGTGGCGCTGCAGCCGCTCAACTATTTTCATACAATATTTAGAAGCCCAGTTGCAGCAGACGGTCGAGGAGCAATCTTATCATTTTTCTCACACCGATCCATTCATAAAACTTTATATTGCACAGTTCTAAGGGCACTGCCACTGCTCCAGTAACTTTCAGACATAAGTTAACAAGTCTCATGTGCCTGTAATTTCCACCAACTTGCTTGGCAGCAGAAATAGGTAAGTGACAGTACTTTCCTGGACGAACTCTTACACAAGGACCTCTACTGCAAATAAAAGCGTGGTGGAGCGCCACTACAGTGCTTCTACAAGCGTGTACTTTGAAGACTCCCTAAGGTATCTCTAGGGTATGTAAGGTACCTCTACATTTTTAAGTTTTTAAGTCTCTCTCTCAAATTAAACATTCACAAAAATCGACACTGTAACTATGTTATTTATAAGTGTCGTGTCGTCAAACGTCGAAAGCATAATGCTCGTGGCCTTTTGTGTCGACGCTCTGGGATGTGATACGTAGAATTAGAGCGAATATGGATGAATATGTAGGAAGAGAAAATATCGACAGGCAACCCATCGTAGGTAGGTCTATGCTACACGATCTTCACAATAGGGTTACCAGAAATTTATTCCGTAATTAAAAGTTAATTGAGTTTACTTTACAAAGCTTTTGTGTTACGGATGCCGGGACCCTAACGGCTAAAGCTGTGTTTAGACAGAACTATTTATATAATACTTTCAAGGATATTTTCAAAAATTTAATTCACGCATCTAAATTCAATTTCCTAGTACGGAGATGGGATTGTACGAAATATGTAAACTATACAGCGACAATGGGTCGAGTGCAACATGGTACGTTTGGTTCCGTAGAGATAATGGAGTTATCAGTTTGTCACAAACGTGAGAAGCGTTTTCATATACAAGTGTTTCAAATATATATTTCAAAGATATAACTTTAGTTTCTTTTACATCAAACACCTTTAAGTTGATACTGGACGCAGTATTTTTACCTATGTGGCTCTCTGTGATGAGTGATAACGCTTTTGGTAAAATTGCTATCAAAGCCATAAAGCCAATTGAGAAAAGTTCATTGATCAAATTGCAAACGAATTGCACATCAAAATGGTATCGAACCCGGGTCCTCCGTATACTTCGCCCACAGAATATACGTCGATGGCTATGTTCTTAAAGGCGAACACTTCTCAACAGTGTTATAAAAAAAATAAAGTCCAAGTCTGTATTGAAGGTCCGTAGGCATGATGTTGTTTATGTAAAGTTTTGATTTATTTTTTTTATAAAGAATACGTTATTATTTTAGTGTAATGAATGTTCAACATGTATCACAGGTGTCCAATTATAATAATAATAACGCGCACACACTCATAGCCCCGAACTAGGGAAACCCTGTATCGCGGGTGCCATGGTCACACACATAGACAACCACTAATTACAATGAAACTCACGAGAGAAATAAATGTGTACAAATATTTCTCCCGGCACGGGTATCGAACCCGGGACCTCTTGTGTGGCAGTCCAGCATGGTAACCATTCGGCCACAGAGGCAGTTAATTTGGTCTTACAATAATTAACAAAGTTCAACGATCTTTTGTACGGAAATACTTATAGCAGTAGAGCTACTTGTGAAAGAGTTCGTCCAGGGAAGTACTGCCATATTAGCTATTCATACTGCGAAGGAGTAATGTGGGCATTACTGCGTTTCAGTTTTGAAAGGTAAGGTTGCTGGTGAAATTACAAGCACCTGGGACTTGTCAACTTATGTCTCAGATCTTTGCGATTTAAAACTCTGAGCGGCATTGCAACTGTCATGGACAGGCATTTCGCTTATAACTAGGCCCACGATTGTTCGCCCTGTCACTTGCTATATAAAAAAAAAAACAAGATATACATACAACTACGAGTTACAGAGCGAATGTAATTTTGAAATTGTACGATTTAACAGAAAACTGAGAAACTCTCGACCCTCCACATTAGTATCCAGATAGTATCTACTGAACGTCATTGACTTTGGTTGGTAGATATCTAAAACAGGAGCTAATTTTAGTTTGAATGGAACTCGCTCGCTTTACTGCTACTTTTTGTAATTCAAAGGTTCCCAAACGTTTTGGCTCACCGCCCACTTAGGAAAGGCAAAAAAATTTCAACGCCCACCACCACAAAAAATAAATAATTGAAAGCACGTATTTTTTACATTAACTTGACACAAAATTCAGAAGGAAAATAAAATATACGTCGGAGACAATAATAAGTACGGACACTAAACGGAACGCAAGCGCGCCACCTGGCGGTGTAGTCCGCACGACGACCATACAGAGTAGTCGCCAAGTACAGAGTAGAAGTACAAGTTGTTGTTTGATTTCAAAGTGATTAAAATGTGTTACAGGTTTTCTTTAAGCGTAATCGCATTCCACGATTCCTAAATTTGCCCAAACGATGTCTGAAGATTCAGTTATATACCATGTAGGTTCCGACATCAGTAGTGGGATCGCAACCCACCTGCCCATCACTCCAAGGCGTTGATGAAAATGACAACGAATTCTGGAGCGACGACGCGAACATGCTATGAGAACCCCGACATGAAAGAACCACGTACATAAATGCGGAGAAAATTGTTAAACAAACTTAATCTTTAACCTGTGAACCGTAAAATTTATTTTGGTATGACTCCCTGGTCGTCTCATTAGTGAATGACATTTTAAGACAGTTTTTAAGCGAGTTTTTATCTTTAACGTATGGTTCTTACTTAAATACAGAACACAAATTTCAACCAGCTTTGGTAACGCCGTCGTGGCCAAACGGTATAAGGATTGCTTTGCAAATTGAGGCAAGCATCCGTTCCGAGTCCTTTAAAAATAAAATGTTGTTTAGCTATGACTATATATTGTTTTTTGTTTTTAACGTCTGGATAGGTGTAAGGAATGTCTAAGTCATGTTCTTATAGAACAATAATTTCTAATTTTAATAATTCCGTTAAGTGCGACATATTAAAACAAGAAAGAAAACTTTGAAAGTCAGTAAAACATTGAAAGTAATTAACACTGATTACACAAATAGGAACGAAACGTGTAACAATGCGTAATCACAGAAGTCACGATCGTATGCAAACTACAGAGCGATTTCGTGATTTGTTAATTTATCCATACCCACCCTACGCTTTATCAATAATATCTACGCACCCACCTTAGCAATTTCTAGTGAACAAAAATTGTGATTTGTCGTTAACGTTAACATCAAAAAGTGAAACAATGCTGTTAAAAATATATGTTAAAACAAAACAGTGCTCGTGGAATCGAACCACGGTTATTGTAACTGGGAGTCGATACAAAAAGCTCCAATTTACTTGGAAGTTAAATGACGAAATTTAGTATTGGTTTTAAAGATATGTTGATTATCTTCAAGCAACACGGCTCTGTATTGATTACAAGATAAAGTTGAAATTTTGCTTGATGAAAATTACTTTAATTTTCTTTGTTTAATACGTAAGATGGCTCTCAGAACCAAAAGATCGGTTGGGGCATGTTAGAGGGTCGGGTATCTCATGTATATGACTGTACAAGCATGTGCATTGCGGACCAGCCGTCACATGGCGCACCTTTAAATTCATGATTGCATTGAACAAGATTTCTAGGATTATTATGTTCTCATGTGAACTCATACACAAAATTATTGCAGCACACCCGATAAATTTCTTATTAATCCGGTGAGATACATCCATTTTGTTTGTTTAAAAGATTTTGATAGTAAATTTAACTCGCTACACTATAAAGCATACATACCCAACCTTTTTGGTTTTCTTTGAAAATAAGTAATAAAAAAAAATTGTCTTTCTATTTAGTATTGTTGTGACTGCACAAGTTGTACTTTATTGTTTACTATTTTTTTTATAATAAGAAAATCTCATAACCCCTCACGCGATGCGCTCCTCCTACCGCAAAATGGCGGCTATTTGGTTTCGCAAATTAGAAAACCAAGTAGTTTAAATACAAGTTTTTGTAAATAAAAATTATTGTTCTGCATTGCTAAATATATACCCTCCGTACTACCAACAAAAACATCTCAAATAAAATGCAGTAATACACCGCAAATCCTGCACTTAAAAAGCACTAATGAAATTTTTGGTGTACTTGGATAAATATGATAATATTCCGTTTGAGTGGTTCTAACGTTTACCATGAAATTATTCCTTAAAGTATAGTTTATAAACATTTATATTCAGGGTAAATTTAAAAAACGCTACTTACGGTATGTTTTCAATAAGTAAACACCGAAATCACCAGCCCAAACAATAACACACACGATTCTCGTGACGTATTTTTGAAGTTGTTTATTTTTTTTAAATGACAGACCCAGGCTTTAAAAACTTTATGGTTTGCTAGAGTAGTTACCGAAATAGCAATTAATATTAGTTGTTTTACCTGTTATAACTTCGATATCCGATAAATCGGTATCATCAAAAAAAAAAAAACAAAAAAATCATCACCGGCACCTCTAGGTGTGGTATGCGTCTACGGCTGCATGTATCGTGTGAGCGGATAAGTACCTACCATAAAATTATATTTGCTAGTGCATTCCCGCATACAATATGCTTTCAAGCATTCCTTTGATAGTTGGAATATAAGGACGATTTAATGCTGGGAAATTACATTTCAGGTTCTGGTGAATTACTTGGGAAGAGCTTGCGTTACTATGATGGAAAGGAAAAGGAGTGGAGTGAAATCAAGTTATTGCTGTGTCTCTCGTAACAAATGGAAGTCATATTATAACATCTTTGTTGTTTTCATTTTTGCGATGTTTCTACTAACGTTTCTGAGGCTAGGTAATCGTTTGCGATAATTTAAATTACTACCGTCGTTACTCCGAATATTTATGTTGGACATTTAATTTGAAAAACGTAGTACATAGTACAAACACTGACACATTGTGATCAGTAGTAAAAGTAGTTTTAAAAACAATTTGTATTTACCAGTCAGCGAGTATTTTACCATGGTTATTTTGGTCTACTATGAGCAGCCGTACCACTGTAGGTAGAATATTTTGAAATTTAGTGCAACTTGACTGTTATGCAATACCTACTGCTTACCTTTGGCTGCCACTGTGGCCGAAAGGTTACCGTGCCGGACTGCCATGCAGAGGTTCCAGGTTCGATTCCCGGGCCGGGAGAAATATTTGTATGGCCTACATTTATTTATCACGTGAGTTTGGGAGTAATTTTTTTTGGGTGTAATTGTCAAAATTAAGACTCTGTATAAAGTTGCTTTAGGTTCATATATCATATTATTTATTATTATAATATATATATGTAAGTTTATTATGTATGTATAATAAGTATGTTTATAGTATGTTATTTATTTATACCATACAAATTATCGATTAGTTTTCTAGTATGTTGTTCTTCTTGTTTAGCACCAACCTATTGTGTTTTTTTTCTGTTTGGCCCAATGGTTGAGTGGTAAAGAATGCCTTATGGCATTAAGTCCGCCATTTGTACTTCAGTGTATTGTACAATAAAAATTTAAATAAATAAATAAGTGATTCGTGTTTGACTATGTATGTGTCCATAGCACCCCAGTGACGCGCACTGAGTTTCTCTAGTGCGGGGCTATGTTGAGTGTTGAATTTGTGTGTTTTACCCATGTGGTGAAAACATGTGTGGTAACAACCTGGCTTGTATTGCATTATAATTTATATAATTATGCGGATTTAATAACAAAATGAACGTAGATTCAGGGGAAACTTATAAAAAATTTGTGATTACCTAAAATGTAATCTTTTAGTGGTGTAAATACTTAACGTGTAATTTATGGACGTAGCTCGAAACCATTACTTAGAGTGAGTCGTTGATTTACTCATAGCCTTTTAGAAATTAAAACCTCGGACAATGGTTAAATTTTAATGACAGGTAATGACTTATTTTGTTTAGTGTTAAGAGATACATTTAGAATGTTTTCATTACTTATTAAGCTAAGCTAATTAAGAGTGTTGTACGTGATCTAAATTAAGTCAATGTTAAGTTTTTAATTCTTTGAGGCTTAGAAGTATTTTTGTTATGCTGACGTTCGTTGATGCTAGTGAGCGATCATGCCAGGACGCTCTAGGAGAAGTGGAATTGGCTATTAATAGTATTGAGATTGCGAATGAATGAAGATATAAGATAACGAAGTAACGTCTAGTTAATGACATGCACAGGTTCTCGATTCGTTAGGCCGGGACTGCCAGATTATCGTAGCCGTAGCCTAATAGAAGTCGGTGTCTGCTCATTGAGTAGTCCGTGGGTGCGCGGTGGGCGGTAAATCTGGGTGGTACAGACTTCCCGTGGGAAAGTGTTTGTAGTAACTGTTGTGATAGCTGTGGGCCGCGATTGTGACACCTGGTGCTTGCTTGATCTATGATGATTGACTTCAAAGAGTTTTGTTTTGTTCTGTAAAATTAATGATGCTCAATGGTACCTGGTCTCAGTAATCTTAAGTGTCGTTTATTCATAGCTGTTTATTCATAGTTTCCTAGCAGTAGCTGGATAGAAATTGATAAGCTATGGCCGCTAATCGATTTTCTATCGTAGAAAGTAAACAGAATAGACTTTGTGTTAATACAAAACGAAGAACGCAATCAAAACAAAATTGGATGTGAAGTATAGGGGACCGTTTAGGGTAATCGAGGTACTTGACGGAAATCGTTACACCTTAAGCGCATTGAGTTCTAAGCGTACATGCAAATATGTTCACGACAGATTGAAAAAATGCCAGTGAGCCAAACACCGTTTGAGCTAGAGAAAGTGAATTGAGATAGTAGTCTCAGTTCGGTTGGTCGGACCGTACCAGTAGCTATTTCGTAGCCGTAGTCCGTTAGAAGTCGGTATCTACTATAAGTAGCTAGTGAATGCGTAGTGCTGCCCGCATTAGCGGAGGTCGGGTCGTAAGGTCCATAAAGTGCAAAGAAACAAACAGAGGTTTGTTGTTGTAGAGAAAGCTGTAGAGCTATAGGCCACGAATTAGATACTATTGTTGTAATCCAATTACTAGTAATGTTATTTTCTTTTTTTGTTACCGTTTTGTACATAGAGAAAACAGGGTGCTAGGTTGCTCTAGTGTTTGGTTTTTGCGCTTCATTTAGTTATAATCTGAAAGACGAAAAAAAATGGTTTTTCTTGATTCCCAAATAAAAACAAAACGCGTAAACATGGTGTTAATTTTTATTTTACTGATAGGACTAGAGACCGAATTTTCATGTCAGAGTGGACCAAACATGTACTACCTATGCTTTGTTTCCATTGTTACATAATAAAACAAGACAAATGAGGACGTGTGTTGCGCAGGATGGCCGTGGAGACAGTAATAAGTACGGATACTAAACGGAACGCAAGTGCGCCACCTGGCGGTGTAATCCGCACCACTAGGTTTCCCGCGCTACGACAGAGTCGTGATGTTGTTGGCGAGCACGATCGGACGCTTTCGATGATCGCCATACGGAGTAGTCGTCGTCACGGAACTGTCCTCCGTTTCGCCTAGTGCTAATTTTGATCATCAAAATTAATAGAAAATACAAGTTGTTGTTCGATTTCAAAGTGATTAAAATATACAGTATTACTTTAAACGTAATCGCATTGCCCGATTCCTAAATCTGCCCAAACGATGTCTGAAGATTCAGTTCTAAATCATGAAGGTTCCGACACATATATATATATGTCGGAACCTTCATAATAGTATAGTTTATATAGATAATTCAGGTTTTTTTGTTCAAATGCGGTAGCACCCCCTGGACAGCGTCAATGCCCTCCAATTGCCTCTGCGGCCCCTGCCGCCCCCTTAGGTCTCTTCAGCGCTCAATGGGGGGCGGTAGGGATCACCTAGGGAAACTATGCTGTAATTTAATCCCGCTTAACATCACAGATGTCACCAAATGCTCGAAATGCCGATTGTAACCAATACTAGTATCGACTTAATACCAAACGAGTACATTTATTCCATTCGACAAAAAAGAAAATGCAGCAAAATCGCACACATTTTTTTGCAGTTAAAATATTCTGTATTGGAGAGTATCGAGGGCAAATTGCGAGCGGTCGACAGCGCTAGAGTAATATAGACTAAGTACTCGCAAACAGTAGTTACTCGCATTGTAACGAATTTCATTTCCTCGCAAAGGAGGCTTTGTAAAAAAGCTATTCAATATTAACATTTATTATTACAATCTTCGCATCTTGATCTTGCTACGCAAACTATATATGATGTAGACAAATATGTTAATGATGTTGACAAATAAAGATCCTTGTTGATTTTAAAATGGTATTTGTTTCGTAAACTTGATTACAAAATGAAACACGCGCTTGCTTATGACAATGCCGTGATTGCAAATGTGTATAAAGTGTAATTTGACTTTGTTTGGTCTAATCATGTTTGTTATACTGTCTGTTTTCATATAATTTGGATTGCTGAAAATTTGTTTCGACAAAATTATTAAATGCCATGTAATTTTGCCGTATAGGTCCAAAATTCTAGACTGTACTTTCCTGGTACACAGTAAAGTCCACTTACGTAATTTTCATCATACCATTGTGATATGTTTTTGCTGTCATCTGAAATGTAATTTAAAAACTATGGTTTTGAGTATTCAATAAATAACTTATAATTGAATCGAGAAGATTACCAGGACCGAATTTGTTTGCATTTCCTAGCTAGGTTGACCCCCTCCTGTGGGTTTAGGTTAGGTTAGTATATGAAACAGCCGCACGAGCCGAGTGAGCGAATCAAGCGTGTCGCGGCAGCGGCCGGCGAGTGCCAGAGCCGAATTCGTTTGCATTACCTAGACGGTACGACATCCTCCTGTAGGTTTAGGTTAGGTTAGTATATGAAAAAGCAGTACGATCCGAACGAGCGAAGTGAGCGACTGCAACTCGATCAAATTAAGTTGCATCTCGTATACCATATTTTCTAAAGATGCGAGGTGCTTTAATTTGACGAGTTGTATTGTGCGACACTGTGTAATAAGAATAATATAACAAAAATGTATCACATGGATATCGTTTTTTTACAAAATAAAAATATTCAATTAGATACATTGGTCAAACAGTTTGTTGGGGAAATAAAAATCGGGAAAAGAACAACTTATCAATATTTCACAATAGTGAAACATTAAATGGTGTAATGAAAAAAACCGTAACGTGTTTTCGGACAAATGAAACAAAATCTATTCAATAAAAATCGAAAGGTTTTCGGAAAAACAAAATTCTGTAAATCATGTGTCTAGCTTGTGTTCCTTTTACAGGATGAAGAAAATAATTGTTTGCGTCATTTATGTGGCAGCTGGTTAGAAGTTAATACACGGTGAATGAAGTCGATTCTGGCGCCAAAATTAAATGTATCTGAGATGGAATTTCTTGCAACGCTGTGGAGTATAAAATAGTGTGAAATGGTATGGTAAAATGGTATTAAAAAGTTAAACCTTTAGAAAATTGAGATAGTAGCGGTTGCCAGTTCACAGTCGAAATGCTAACGCGATGACAGCGACTGTGAACTGGCAATCGGTACTATCTCAATTTTGACAACTTTACAGGATGAAGAAAAATATTGTTTGCGTCATTTATAAAGCATCTGGCTTACTCTAAGGCATCTGGCTTATTAAATAAAAATACGTAGTTTTTAAATATTTTTATTACACATGTATGTATGTACACTACATATTTATTTATATTTAATAAACCAGATGCTATATAAATGATTTTTTCTTCATCCTGGAAAGTTGTCAAAACTGAGATAGTGCCGGTTGCCAGTTCACATTCAATATTTGATTTGCTGTGTTAACCGTACAAACAGTAGCAGAGAGTTAAGTAGCAGTAGCGCTTCTTGTGAAAAAGTTCGACCAGGAAAGTATTGCCGCCTTACCTATTTCTACCACCAAGTACGTAATGTGAGCATCACTGCGTTTCGGTTTTAAAGGGTAAGGGTGCTGGTGAATTTATACAATGGTGATGTTATGTTTGCACATAGGACTTTTCAGCTAATGTCTCCAAGTGACGGGCGCCATGACATTGTCCCCCAGATCTTTACGATTTAAAACTCTGAGTGACACTGCAACTGTTACAATAGGTGTGTCGCTTACCACCAGGCGCACGACTTGTTCATCTCATCACTTAGTATCCTATAAAACTTGCACGTTCCACGAAAATTGTTGAGTATATGAAATATAAGGCATTGAATTTGTAAAAGACCTAAGTAGCTCTACAAATTTAGTAGGATGTAACAAAAATGTGCAAACATAACATTAAACATAACAAATACAAATCATCAAAAACTAGTTTTAATTACAGTCAGTCATAAAACATGTCACTGGAGGCATGGATGATCGCAAGTAAACAATCTACAGTTCAGAGGGACACTGCAACTGTTATGGGTAGGCGTGTTGCCTATCACCAGGCGCATGACTTATTCATTCCGTCAGAGCGATGCCACACGGGAGATGCCGTACGTTGCGTCGTCGCAACGCTATGATTTCAACGCACCGAGGTCCACACTAGCAGCGCAGTGCCGTAATGTAACGCTGCTTACTTACGCACAGCGGCATCCCTCCCCGCTTCGACTCTTGGCCCCTTGTCCGATGATGCGCACACATTTCAACGCACCATGTGGCATGTAATTCTAATGTACATGTACTAAAACGTAGCATCACCGCTCAGTCGTCGA
Source organism: Hyposmocoma kahamanoa (assembly GCF_003589595.1). Classification (NCBI taxonomy): domain Eukaryota; kingdom Metazoa; phylum Arthropoda; class Insecta; order Lepidoptera; family Cosmopterigidae; genus Hyposmocoma; species Hyposmocoma kahamanoa. The sequence goes on along the minus strand of NW_020654466.1, from coordinate 13,304,253 downwards.
CGCAACGCATCGTGTGGCACCGCTCTTACTTGATAGCATAACAAAATACACACAAACGTATTTTTATATCGTTGGTGTTTTGTAAAAAGGGCGAAAGCGCTATTTTGAAACTTTTTTTGGGTGGGTAGGTTTTAGTTTTGCATAACTATTTAAAAATATTTACGTCCTGTTTTAAATTCAATTTTAGAACTTAAACTTAATTAAAACCAAAATCGAATTTTAAAACAGGACTAAAATAGTTTAAAACAGTCGTTAAAACCTGAAACATGCTCTTCTGAAAAATTCTTCAAAATGGCGCCTCCCTATTTTCATAATTATAAAAAGTAAATAGGGTAACCACATTCAGCAAAGTGTGAATTGTTGAGCTTGTATAACAAAACAAAAATAAATCCAACGTGGCAAACGTTTACGTTGGCAAAGTTTAAAAATAAATGATTTTAACACACCAAACCCAAAGATTACTTAATCAACATAGGTATTAACATATTCTGTTGAGAATATTCAATAAGCTTTAGATTACTGTGTACAAACTTAATCGAAAATCAAACAGAATAGTGTAATTACAGAGAACTGATTGAATGGATCCAGACCATTAATCATAAACATTAATTACACACATTGGTAGTTTGAGAATAGAAATCAATGTAAATAATAATCTTCTTTTGCTAAAGTACATACGGAGTATCAACGATAATGTCATAAGTTTTCCTAACAAAAGAAAATTGGATTTTTTACAATTTTTTACCTAATACAACTTAGGCTGCTAACACATTGACTGCATGTGTGCAGTAAATGCGTGAAGTAATCAACTTCATGTAGCTGAAACCACGAATGCACGTGGTCTACCAGACAAAAAAGTTAGAGAACCTCTGCTGTAATCAATGATTTATCATTAATGATTTATGTACGTGTAATAATCTTGCTCAAATATTTATAAATAGACGTCTTGTCTATAAGTACCGATTGTACTTACATTTGTAAAGAAATACCGCCGATTGACCTGGCGTGCAAAAGAGAAGGCCTATACACAACGGTGAGTATGAACTGGGTTAAGATGATGGTGATGATGATAGAAACAATAAGTCTACTAACAGAAAAACCAAATTTACGTATGTATTTCAGGAGCAAGCAGTTCTGCGCTTATGGTATAGTCGTAAATAACCATGTAGTCTAAATTCTAGTTAAAACTAAAATATTCTAGATATATATACGCAACAGAGATCAGGATGAATGTTAGACAATTAAACGGTATCAGTGTGGAATAACAGTTAGAGTTAGTCCTTACCGTCTGAATTGAAAGCCAATCTGTCATTTCACGAGAACTGTAACATTTATAAAAATCATTTAATGGACTTCAGAAATTGAAACGGGAGAATCGAGCGGAATTTCGAAATGTTTAGAATTTGACATGATACACGCATTCGTGATAAAGTCAGCATGTGAAATTGTAATTTAAGCCCATTGACATAAATTACGATTTGAAAGAAATAAGTTAGTTTCATATTTCTGAATCTGAAATATTTGATTCAGAATCTATTATTCTATGCCGTAAAGAAAATAATTTGTCAATATTAAAAGTTACGTTTGAAACGGTAGTTCCTCTGAATGTCAGGTTGACTGTTGAGGTAGACAATTAAATCATAGATGTAAATGTTCAATACTTTTGATTTCTTAAATACTTCTCTGCCTTCCTCATGCAGTCTTTTCCAGCTACCTATTTTCAAGTCGTTTCGGACTCATGGTTTAGGACGTCCACCACGTAAATTAGATTGCCTTAATTAATAAGTACAAACACTAAATTACAAATTATAAAAAAACATGAAAAAAACTTGCTTAAAATTTTCAGATATGAACAAAATATTTGAAACGCAATTATCCGAGGCCGTGCGGCCGCTTAGTTTGATGTTTAGTCAAATAATACAGTATATTAATTATCTTTAATACAAGGCATTTAATTGCTTTACTACCGTTAATTATTGTTCTATTGTCTTAGAGAAAGAACAAACTGACTGGTTGTTTCTCAAAATCACGTTTTGAGCCTGCATAATTGCGAAAGTATATAATTTAACGAGAAATTGACCAACAACGACCTTTCCTTTTATATTCTTTATCACTATCTAGCGCTGGAGCAAAAATAAGCCGATGGAACAAGCTGGACCAGAAGATGACTACTTCAGTCACATACTACGACCATGTTGCTTAAAAGTACCATTAATGCCCAAAAAAGGACCATATTTCTATCACGACGAAACTTCACACGTCTTCTTAGAGAGTCGTAATCCTTAATATGATTATTTTAATGAAAAGTCTGGTAGTAAGCGGCATGCCTGTCCTTAACAGTTGCAGTGTCACTCTGTGTTTTAAATCAGAAAGATCTGAGGAGCATTGCCACTGCGCCCGTCACACCAAGACGTAAGTTGACAAGTCCCATAGGCTTGTAATTTCACCAACACCCTTCCAAACCGTATCACAGTAATGCTTACATTACTGTTTGATGGCAAAAATAGATAAGATGGCAGTACTTGTACCCTGGACGAACTCTGTCACAAGGAGCTCCACTGTATCCATAATAACAGATATAGAGCGAATGTCACTTCTAAACCAACGTATATCTGTGCGTTTTAACACGTCGAAACCCTGATGCATACCTCCTCGCCTATGAAACCTGCACGAACAAAGTGCCTTCGGCCATGTATATACGACAGAACATCTGTATTGTATAACGTTTTGCCCACAATAGAGCTACGGTTGCCCACGTCAAACAATGCTAGTCAATCGTTGTATCTCACTCTTCAAACATATGTCCTCATAGTTCGAGTAACAAAAGAAATAAGTATACAATATGTAACAAGGTACTTGATATATTTTTGAAGTTCTGTAGTGCGACAGAGAACCTTTATCAAGACGTTATACCCAGAAATTACTGCCTCAATAGTAACTTTAGTGTTTTGTAATGAAAGTGAAAACCTAGTGAAATGCAAGTGCAATCTTATGAAATTAGTCCTCCGTTAATAATTGACACTTAATTACTATTGTTAATTAAGTGTCAATTATTTATCATTCAAATTATATATATATATACATATATATATATATATATATATGTATATATAATGTACAGTTACATTGTCACTCAAAACTTTAAATCGCAAAGATCTGAGTTATTAGTTGATAAGTCCCATGTCCCTGTAATTTCACCAGCACCCTTGTCCTTCAAAACCGGAACGCTGTAATACTCACATTATTGCCTGGCGACAGAAAAAGGTAATGTGCAGTGGAATGGAAGGTGGCAGTACTTTCCTGGACGAACTCTTTCACAAGAAGCTCTACTCATACTATACATTACATATTATCGAGAATATTCAAATGTTTTTTTTTAATTGAATACATTTTATTTTCTGAGAGATTAAGGGAATAGGAACTAATACAATACAAATTGGCGGCCCAATGAAAGTCGCGTAGTATTGCAATATAAAAAACATACAAATATGACGTGGTAAAATTTTTATTTTCATGATTAGCTTTATCGAGTAAAATAGAAGGATTTTTTTTGAAAATGTTGTCCAGTACTATGACAATTAAAAGTTTCTAAATGTACGAGTTTAAAAATGTCTAACATGTGTCACTTTTCACATACTTCTCTACAAAAATGCATGTTTAAAAATACTCATAAAATTAAAAAATTTGAAACATTTACTTTAAATTATTTTTACTCCAAAATTACGACGACAAATCTTTGGAGGTTTGTCTTACATATAAAACGATGAAAACAAAAAAATCTCTACCTCTAATTTGTATGCATAAAAGGCAACATTCGACCAATGTTCAAAAGTAATTTTAAACTTAAAATTTCATAAAATTTATATCATGACATTATTTTGAATAAAGTTTAAATTTCTATATAAAAATGAATTCGTTAAAAAAACATTTAATTAAAATTATATTTATTGATACTAAATAAATTGGATACCCGGAATGTGAAATCAACATTTGATTACGAATTATTGTTAAGGTTTTGTACATAACCACTGACACTTTACTTTCGACACCAGAAAGGGTGATTCTAATATTCACCTTTCACCTTAAATTGTTTTAATCCGTAATATTTCTTCTACCGATAACACGAACTGTCTACTCAGAGAAACTGTCTCGAATTTATGTCTATTTAACTATAACTTTTTTTATAAAACAAAAAACCGATCTCAAAGCTTTGCTTATCCGCTTTATGTGTGTTTTTTATCTATTTGCCAAGTTTTATTGAAATCTGTTAACGGAAAGTAGGTGACGTTCAATAAACCGGATTCATGCCCTAATTTGTCGCCATTAGAGGTGGTATATTTTCTTGAAATTCGAATGGAACCACTACTAGGATACCCTCTGTCCAAGAAAAAAATTATCAAAATCTCGGAATAATCGCGTAAAGTACCAACAAATACAGTCGAATTGAGAACCGCCTCCTTTTGTCCTTTTTATGAAGTTGGTTAAAAACACATCTCAGATATGACTTTAAAATTGAAATTACAATACACATTTTATTTATATCTACTTGACCTCAAATAAGGAAATTCTCAATCACATGACAGACCGATATCGGACACGGCCTTTCCTTCAACTCCGAAGTTGGCAACGTACGTTAGCTAGCATGTGGTTTACATAGCCAATGTTCTGTGTGAAGAATTTCGCGCACCCAGAAAGGTGTGAGATTATAATTGATCACCGCCTATGATCGAGTATTCAATTCCAGCTTCAAGTGCCATTCATGTTCAAAATCATAGACTTTACTTTTGAGTACCAGAGCAACGAAATAACCGCCAGGGACAGAACCCGGAAAACTCAAACTAAAACTAATTTAAAAAGTTCGTTTACTAGTTTAACCCTACCGGGAATCAAAGCCCGGTAGCTTAAGATCTAATGTCATAATAACAAATCTCACATTGTTGTGTGATAGGGGCAATAAATATGGCATTAATGTGAAGGAAGTTTTTTTTATAATTTTCGATTATTCGAGTCATTACAAGTTTATGTAGTAGTAGAGCCCCTTGTTAAATAGTTCGCCCAGTGACCTTACCTATTTCTGCCGCCAAGCAGTAAAATGAACATTATTGCTTTCCAGTTTTCAAAGGTGCTATTGAAATTACAGGCGGATGGGTCTTGTCAACTTATGTCTTAGGGTGACGGGCACACTGGCAGTATCCCTCAGAACTGTTATGGACAGGCGTATTGCCACCACCAGGCGCACGACTTGTTCATCCGAAAAAAAACAGGTTGCTTAATTTTCACGATGGTTTTTCAGTTCAATCTGTCATATTCACCAATTCATGGTCCTTAGCCGCTCAATGGCGGCCTACCGCAAAATGGCGGCTATTTGGTTTCACAAATTAGAAAAGCATTCACTTTAAATACAAGTTTTTATAAATAAATACCCTCCGTACTACAACAAAAACATCTCAAATAAATAGCAGTAATACACCGCAAATCCTGCACTTAAAAAGCACTAATGAAATTTTTGGTGTACTTGGGTAAATACGATAATATTCCGTTTGAGTGGTTCTAACGTATACCCTGAAATTACTCCTTAAAGTATAGTTTATAAACATTTATATTCAGGGTAAACTTAAAAAACGCTACTTACGGTATGTTTTCAATAAATAAACACCGAAATCACCAGCCCAAACAATAACACACACGATTGTCGTGACGTATTTTTGAAGTTGTTTATTTTTTTTAAATGACAGACCCAGGCATTAAAAACTTTATGATTTGCTAGAGTAGTTACCGAAATAGCAATTAATAGTAGTTCTTTTACCTGTTATAACTTCGATATCCGATAAATCGGTATAAAATCATCACCGGCACCTCTAGGTGTGGTATGCGTCTACGGCTGCATGTATCGCGTGAGCGTATAAATAAAAAATTGATAGTGGTGTTGACATGTTTATTTCTTTTCATATTTGAAATAGCACTATTTGCACGAATGTAGCGTCAATCATATGGTTACAATCAAATTCTGTACAAAGGTTTTCCATTACCCCGAGCAATATTCATCACCGTCATGGTACCAAGTCAAGTAATTCTAAGAAGTGAAGTGAAATTATATTCCATCTATGTTAAGATAATCTTTTTTATATTATGTTAATGCATAATAAGGCCACCATGTGGTGGTATTTTATAAAGTAAATAATCTATTAGGCCTTAGCTGAACACCAATGATAAGGGACTGTGAGCTTAGTAGTAGATTAGTAGCTTGACAACAATCAGTGTTAGCACCGATTGTAGGGTATACAGGGTTTTTTATAAAATATTATCAACCTTGCAGACTATACTCTTATAACTAACATCGTAAACAAAAAAATTTGTTCCATGACTTTTAACAATCCTTAAGATTTTACTTTCGTACCAAAATACAAATATTTTAATAGATCCGTCTAAACCACGTAAGAAGAAAAATTGGAAGTGCCTTAAGCTTCGATTATCAGCACCGATGTCGCCAAAACTCACACATTCATAATTTGAAGCACTACTTTCGTTCTGTGGTCTAATCGGTTATAGCTCTGTGCGGTAGCAAAAACACCTGGCCAGCATCTACCATCAAAGTTGTATTGTGAATATTTTATAAATGTTTGTTTTATGACAGACAGAATGGGAGACGAGTTGCTAAACAACTAACTACCAAATACAGACATAAAAAGTGTCAGATAGTACAACAAAAACTTAAAAGTTTTGTATGGGCCACCTTACTCCATACGTGGACTGTTGTTGCTGACGCAGAGAATGACTTGCAAATAAAAAAGTAAAATTATATTGATATTAAATACAGGTGTTATGGTGGCAAATCTTTCCTTGATATAGTGTATCAGTGGTAACCATTGGTAACGTACTACGTAAAATAAAGTGTGAATTGCGTGTTTAAATTAAACTACGGCACGTGACTAAAGTAGATCACCGCGTACGCAGAGTTATATCGTTATTAGTTACATACATATTTATTTTTGGTAAATTTATTTTGTTATATAATAAGTCATGGAACAAAAATTGCTGTTTATTATTATAGTTCGGCGAGGATGTTAGTTTTTTACAAAATTTCCTATATATCTTAATTTAAAAGTCCAAACAGTCTTTCCACTACAGCGAGTCATCATGTCAACTCGGAATTGCATTAAACCGGTCAGAAAAAGCTTTATGTCCGTGTAATAAGATCGAAAGAGCGTGTTTCGCGTCGACGATCTTTATTAAAGTGAAACTCACGACGTCTTTTTAGCTCTTATTGAAAGGATTTAATACTTTGTCTGACCGGTTCAAATCAATTCTGTGCCTTTATAATTATTTATTTATTTAGTTTATAGACAAGGTACATCAATAGTAGTACAAAAAGAACTTATGAAATTACTGGGGAAGGGGAAAAATCTATTCGAACGTTAATTTGGTTGTAAGTAGAGGTTAAATTAGATAGTGAGCTGCACAGAGCTGCGTTAGTCCTGCATCGTGAGACATTAAATATTTAGGTTATTTTATGACGGGGTATTTATAAGTTAATATTTATTTGATTCAGAATATTGCAACATTTTATTGTATTATTTATTTATACCATGTAAAAATCAGTCAGATCGGTCAGAATCGGTCAGATAATATTCGGCGATCTCTAAGACTTATTCATTTTTAAGTAATCTTTGAACGTATACTTTAAGGGTAGTTTTTTTAAAGTTTGAACGACATGGAAAAACGTCACAGCTCTTTCCTATACAGTGACCTCGGTTAGGCAACAGTTAACATTGTGCGCGCTGGATATAAAGGTCCAGGGTTAGATTCCCGGTAGAACCAATTTAGGAAATTGACTTTTCTAAATTGGTTCTGGTCTGGGTGTTCTGGGAATCGCCCCACAGTGACGTTTGTTGCTCTGGTACTCATAATACGGGGCGTTCCCTAGAGACCAGGCAGTTGATGTGTTTGTCTGGCACATATTATTATTATACATCCCTATTATTATTCCTCTATAAAAACAAAAAAAGCTGCGACCAGGTTTTAAAAAGCAATCAGACACAAAAGATAAAACTCTATAGCACCTTTACCCACGGTTTACTGACACATCGATGGTGATTACAGCGATGTGATTGATCAGTTTGAAATTACTACTACATTCCACGTGATATTAAAGCCCTGCAATTGGTCAATTGCATTTAGAACTGCTTTTAAAAACGAATCAATGTTTTTATTTTAAATTGCGAAGGATCCAAAGTCTCGTCAATTATTGCACACCAAAATCGATTTCCTGTGGACAGATACAATCCTTGTACATAGTTGAGTAAGTTTAGTTCTCCACGGTATGACTTTTAACAACAGTAAATACAAATTCTTTGGCATTTTTTTTATTATACCAAGTGACGGGGCGAACAAGTCGTGCGCCTGGTGGTAAGCAAAAAAAGCCCGTCCATAACAAATTCAATACCACTCAGAGCTTTTAAATCGCAACGATTTGAGCGGCACTACCATTGCGCCCGTCACCTTGAGACGTAAGTTGTTAAGGCCCACGTGCCTGTAATTTCATCAGCACCCATATCCTACTAAACCAAATGCAGTAATGCTCACATTACTGCTTGTCGGCAGAAATACTTAAGGTGACAATACTTCCCTCTAACGAACTCTTTCACAAGGAGCCTTGGTTCTTCTAAATCTACGCCTTTGAGTTTTTTTATCGACCAATGTATACTGTTAGAAAATTTTAATTTCAAAAACATTTATTAACGAATAAATGAAATCAATTTAGTAAATATTTATTTATCTTTATCCTACAGTCTAACTAAATAGTGTACGGAAACACTACATTAACAGTGTTGACAAAATTGAGATTAGAACCAATTAGAGAAAGTTTGTTGCGTAAATTGGTCCAGCAGGAAATAAAATCCAAGACCTCGTCGTGCAAAATTTACAGTGTTGGAGATTTGAGGTATTGAGGAAATAATATGTTTTATATAAATTCGCTGCATTCTGTTTGTGTAAATTGTACATATACAATAAATTTTGCATTGGAAAAGTGGTAGTGTTAAAACATTCATTCATGAAATTACTTGTCTCTCTTCACACTCAAGCTCTATCTAAATATATTTGCTTTAACTATACCATGTAATTAAGTACGTAAATAGAAACTAAATTGAAATAGAAATTATTATTTACCTTAGAGCTGAAAATCAGTTGACGGAAACCGAAATTCCATGTTCCACCCACTATTTAATTGTCTGATATTAATTACGTTCCACTAACACTACCGTCACATGGGTTACAAACACGATTTGGGCCTTATTTATAATACACAACATCTAGTTGCGGATCCTTTACACGCCATTCAGTCTACCGCAACACTAAACCGTCCAATCTGTAACATCATGCTCCAAATTAATGTTCAAAAACCATTAACTGTAGTTTTGGATACAATGCCGTCCGAGCATACTTTTGGTTTTCAAGTTTCCACTCACAAAGGGCCTTTATTCACATTCTAACAAAAAATAACAAAACGGTGCGAACGGTCGTCTGTGGTATTGTTCGGAGGTTACACAAGAATCTACGCGACGTAGCCACGTTGTAGCGATGCTACGGCCGGCTCGCCACTGGCGGGGGCTACGAAAGTCCCGGAGCTCACCTACACAGCAACGACGAGCTCTTGTACCTATCCGCACACCCCGTCTCACCCACACACTCGCATTTATTACACGAACCTTGTAGGTGCAAGAGAGAGGGTAACATTTTTGGGGCTGTAAATGATGTACACACTAATGGTGATTTACTCACACACCCTAACCTACGCACAACTTCTCTCTGCCCATACACATAGAAGCGATTTAAACTTGTAATCCCTCACGATGATTTGAATTTAAGGGATTTGGTTTATCCCTAAACAGTATACAAGTGTGAAACTGTACATTTGTAATGAATTTCGTATTAAATGTCCGTTACAAGCTTATCATGTAGTAATACCTACGTGTAAGCATGTAATACTATTCACTGTCAGGTTTAAATTGTGCTTTATCTGTTGTTTTGTGAGCTACGTTGAAAAACATATGTAATTAAAATAGGTAGCCCGGTGCGGTCACGGTTGTTTTTTAATTGAGAGATTATTGGTTCAAGTCTAAAATGCTTAATTTTAACTTTAATATCTTAGCTGTACATTTGTGAGTGTTTCATAAAATTACGTTTCGATAATGGTGAAGAAAGACATCATGCTGAAACTTGCATGTAGGAGAAGGTTCATGCACTTAGGATGAGGACCAAAATGGAGGACTATGCATGCTACTTAGATCTGCTTAGATGAGACTTATGGGACTGCGGTGAAACCTGTAGAACGTGAACATCAAGTAAAATATGTGAGAATATCAACTGATGAAAGCTTATTTAGAACTCCATTTTTCAGTTAATTCAGAATCAGAAATTTTTTAACAGCAAATCTGTTAAAATATTTTGTTAAAATCATTTATTTTTCCAATTAAATTTTTTTGCTATATAACTCCGCATGATGAGATTTATTTGCCAAAAATATGATTTAAAAATGTACTACATTTTGACCACGTAGTATTCCCAATTATTTGCACTATGGATGGGGAGATCCGGGGTTCGATTCCAGGTAGGACAAATTTGGAAAATAAACGTTTTGGTTTTGGTCTGGGTGTCCAGGGTAGAATCCCGGGATTTACTTTGCTCCGGTAGTTGTATTTTATGTGGTAGTTGGATGTGGTTGTCTGGTACATTATTATTATTCATTATGTCGACTAGTCCGAAACACTAGTGTGTGAATTTGCAGGAAATTGGTTATCTACGTTCATAGTGTTAATAATACTTTTCATGCACTTTTCAATGATATAGTATAAAGGGCTTGTAAGAAGTCGTTTCGAAAGAGTTCGTTCAGTGAAGTAGGTACTGCCACCTTACCTATTTTAGCCGCCAAGCAGTAATGTGAGCATTATTATTACTGAGTTTCGAGTAAGGGTGCTGGTGAAATTACGGGCACATGGGAATTGTCAACTTATGTCTCAGGGTGACGGGCACAGTGGCGGTGCCTCTAAGATATTTGCTATTAAAAGCTCTGAGTGACACTGCAACTGTTATGGATATACGTGTCTCTTACCATCAGGCGCAAGTCTTGTTCGGCCCGTCGCTTAGTATTATAAAAAAATGACACTCATAAATCTGCTTATTGAATTCCATCATAGAAAGGAATACAACGGGTCATATAACTCATTTTAAGAAAATTCGCACTTGCTGGGTTTTGACTTCGACCTCCGACCCCGCGACATATACTTAAAAATGCAAATCTATTGTTCCTTGTATTTTAGAAATCAAATAATTCCAAAACAAATAGAAAATGAAACAACTTTTCGAATCTAAATCGCATATATTTATTAACACAACAAGCTGACCGAGCCGGTATAGTCATCAATCAGATTTGTCTAAAACAAACAACCTTAATTTTCACTATAGTCATAATACAAAATTTAATAATTTAAATACCTAGTTTGTAATTTACTAAGGAATAATCCAATTCCAAATAATTACACAATCTCAGTCAGCCGAGACCATGGTATCTGTACCTTTTTTTTGTTTGAAATTTTTCATTTTTCATTTTTTTTAAACATTTGTTTGAAAAAAATATAGATATGAAAAACCGTTTCATTTCTTATCTGCAACTGCATTTGCGCACTGCATCCCAATCGTATTCATTCCGAATCCGAGACTTTTTTCAAAATATCAAGTGACGGTACAAACAAGTCGTGTGCCTAATGATAAGATACACGCCTGTTCATAACAGTTGCAGTGCCACTCAGAGCTTTAAATCGCAAAGATCTGAGGGGTACTTCCACTGCCCACCCTGAGACATAAGTTGACAAGTCTCATCTGCCTGTAATTTCACCAGCACACTTACCCCTCAAAACTGGAACACAATAATGCTGACTTTACTGTTTGGCGGCAGAAATAGGTAAGGTGGCAGTACTTCCCTGGACGAACTCTTTCACAAGGAGCTCTACTGCTACTAAGACTATACAACTATAGAGACTATCAATCAGACTATAATCTAGAAATGTCGGACCTACTTCAGATGTCGCTTGCGCACTAAGTCCAATCGAATCCGAGAAAATATGAATATCGCTTGTACACTTAGAGATAAAATAATACGAATCGGACATAGCGCGCAAACGCGCGTATACATAGGAAATGAAACAATCTTTCACATTTAAATCGCCTATATTTGCTTTTTTTTTCAAACAAATCGTTCGCGAAAACTTAAGAGTTCGATAATTCCAATACAATTCTAACAAAATTTTGAGAATTATAAATTGTATTATTATTATAATAGTAAGTTATTGCCAAGTCACAAAGAGGTGAACATTAATCTCCTCCTATTTACAGACATTGAGAACTTCCAAATACATAAAGAAAGTTATGTTGTTTTGTTCCCAGTTTAATTAAAGCAAATCAATAGAGTTACAGCTTACCAAAGAGGACAGTTTAATTAACTTTCAGCTTACGAACGACTGAGGATGTATGGGCTTGTCTCTTTACCTGTCTTGCTACTTTGTTAAAGGGTGCAAGTCTTCGATGTAGGTTAGTTTAAAGTAAAGTATTTAGCGATTATTATACAGGGTTAATTGTGATATACTTACAACCTCTCAGGACTGTATTACTAACATTATAAACAACAACTTTTGTTACATAATATTTAATGATGCAGCAAATTTTACTTTCGTACAAAACTAAAAATATTTAAAGTGACCGCCCTAAGAGTGGTTACACACGGCGTCATTGCATCGCTATACCAGCGATTCATAGGCAATTTAGGATACACACGCGAGATTATATCAATACGAACGCGCGAATGCATGAATTCTATCCCCTATAAAACCCAAGTGTAGCGATGCAATCGCGCGTTTGCATCGATGCAGTCTCACGCTTACATCGCGTTTGTATCGCTGCTTAAAGGTAGACGATTAGCGACTGCATAGCGTTTGCATCGCTGCTACAAAAGTCGCCGTATGTAACCGCTCTAAATGGTGATAACTTTGTGCGGTAGCAAAAAAAAAGAATGCGGGAGGCATTACTAAAGAACTTCTACCAAATACAGATGTAAAAAGGTTAGCTATCACAAGCTAGAAACATAATTTACAGAATTTTGTTTCTCCGAAAACCTTTAGACTTTTATTGAATGGATTTTGTTTCATTTGTCCGAAAACACGTTACGGTTTTTTTCATTACACCATTTAAAGTTTCACTATTTTGACATATAGACAAGTTATTAGTTTCCAAATTTTTATTTCCCCAACAAACCGTTTGACCAATGTATCTAATTAAATATTTTTATTTTGTAAAAAAACGATATCCATAATAAATGTTTGTTATATTATTTCTTATTATAGATATTAAATGTATTAGAACGTGTCGCACAATACAATTCGTCAATTTAATACACCTCGCATCTTTAGAAAATGTGGTAAACGAGGTGCAAGTTAATTTGATCGAGTTGTAGACGCTCGCTTCGCTCATTCGGAACGTACCGCGTTTTCATATACTAACCTAACCTAAACCCACAGGAGGGGATCGACCTAGCTAGGAAACGCAACCAAATTGCGTTCTGGTACTCGCCTCGATTCAGTTGTACGTTATTTATTGAACACTCAAGACTATTGTTTTTAAATTACATTTCAGATAACAGCAAAAACAAAGCACAATAATATGATGAAAATTGCGTAAGTGGACTTGCAGTGCACCAGCAGAGTAGAGTCCAGAATTTTGGAGCTGTACGGTAAAATTGTATGGCGGTACAATTTTATCTAAGAATAATAATTTTGTCCAAACAAATTTTCAGCAATCTAAATTATATGGAAAACAGACAGTATAACAAACATGATTAGACTAAACAAACTTCTGCCCAAAAAATACGTATGTGTAATAATTATTGTAATAACAGGTTTTCGGACAAACGATACTTCTGCTATAAGACATTTCTGTTGCAAATTTATACCAAAACTGTCATCGCACCAATGAAAAAAAAATGTAATCGTTTTCGGAGCAATGAAATTCGGAAAAAAGAAATTCGAGTTTTTGATAGGCTCAAAAGTGTCAGATAGTACAACAAAACTTGTAAAAAGTCATGGAACAGAAGTTGTTGTTTACGGTGTTAGTAATATAGTCCTGCGAGATTACAAATATTTTACAAATAACCCTGTATATAAAAAAACAATGATTCTTTTTTTCTAAATAAATCAGAATAATCTTGTTTCTAACTCATTTGAAACTTATTCTTCTAATCAACTCACACAAACAAATACACATACGTACACAAAGACCCATGCGTTCATACACACATACGCATACAACAAATTTATTTTTTTAATACTAGTAATAACAAATTACCATTTTTGAGTATTATTAAGGTAAGACTTTGATCGTTTGATTTTTGTTACCCATAGTAAAAGCGAATCAACTGTTCACCTTGTGTACTAAGATTTATTTGAATCGAAACATTTCTATACCTCCAATGAACACTACATAACTTATTTTTTCTGATCTGTTCTGTTTTTACTCTGGTTTGTTTTTTATTTATTTTTTTCACAAAATTCGTTTCTTTTTTCGATTTTTGTTTTGTTTTTTGTTTTTTTTTTACAAAATTCGGGAAGCATAATATTAATACTCAATAAGAAACAATAGAAAGTGACCAAAAAATAAAGTTGGCGTAATGTTCATTGGAGGTATCGATTTATGATAACAAACATAAGTGTAACGCAAATGCGCCCTTATTGCGTGCAGCGTATATGTACATTCTAGCCTTTTGAAATCAGCTAAGATTTAGAGTCCTATCACAATGGAGCGCTGGGAACTAGGCCGGTAGCCAAATATGTAACTTATGACAGACCGTTGGTAGTCACGGAGAAGTTTGCAACTGCTGTCGACGTAACATTTTATCTAGCTATATTTTAGCCATAATGCCTGACCCTTTTACCAAAACTTGGTAACGTTACGGCTCTACATAGCGTGGCTGCTGATAATTTATCTTTAGATAACTTTTTCGCAAAAAACAATTGAATAAATTCCTTTTCATTGATAGCTATATTAACAATTCTATGGCATTATTACCTGAGTTTATGAAGCAGTAATTTTTGGATTCAATTGTGTTTTATGTTAATAATACAATATAATATAATTTAATTTATAATATATAATGCCACCTTACCTATTTCTGCCGCCAAGCGGTAATGTTAGCAGTACTGCGTTCCGGTTTAGAAGGGTAAGGGTGCTGGTGAAATCACAGGCACATGGGACTTGTCAACTTATGTCTCAGGGTGACGGGCGCTGTGGTAGTGCTCCTCAGATATTTGCGATTTAAACTCAAATTCAACTGTTATGGACAGGCGTGTAGCTTATCATCAGGCGCACGATTTGTTCGTCCTGTCACTTGATATTATGAAAAAATAATAATAATAATACAAATCTCCATTAAGTAAACTTTTTAATATTCCCTCATGCTGAACCAATTTAGATTTCCATCACTCACTTTATAGAATGTTAAATGTTTTCCCGTTACAATCGTTTATCTGTAAAACAACCAGAGTTGGATATCTTCAAAGATACCTTTAAAATATTGAAAACAAAACTATTGTCAATACTTTGATGCCACATCTTAATTTGTAATTCCGTGTTTCTTTTAAGTTTTTTACGTTTATTTTTGTTTTGTTTCAAAAAAAAGGAGCGATCTTTTGTTTTGCACTAATTATATTCAACAAAGTTATGTGTAACACTAATAGGCGTATGTTTAAGAACAATTCCTGTTACCGTAACCTTTTTCTACAAAGCTATATATATTGGTATACCTTTTCAGATATGAAATAAATAAAATCGCGAATGAGGTCTTCCGATTACGCATACCATATTAAACTTACATTAGAAAACAGGTTTAGACACGAAAGAGCCAATAACTTTTATCACAAAACAGGACCGTAACAACTATCAAATGTATTATTACTGCCGTCCCATGAAGTTTGTTTATGTATTAAACTTTAGAGAGGCAAATTGTTATAAAATATAGATAGTGACTTTTAATGTATGGATGATTAAATGAAAACAAAATTAAAAGTTTTTCAAATGCGATATTTTCTTTTTATTGACTTTTTATATCGGATTATATTATTTTGACCTTAACTGTAGGTATATAATTTCAATTTCATTGTAAGTTATTTTGGTATTGGTCATTGTCGCCCAAAGTAAGTGATTTTTGTTTTTCATTTTTTTATAAATTAACAAACTATTATTATGATTTATTATCTTATTATCCTCCTTCCTAATAATATGATAACCTCGGTGGCCCATCGGTTTGTGCTTTGGAAGCTAGACGAGATGATCCCGGGTTCGATTCCCGGTAGAATCAATTTAGGAAACGATTCTTTCTGAGCTATACCAGATTGTGTATTGATAATAAAAGGAATTCAGTTTGAGATAATGTAATTGGTGTGGTTGTATGGTACATTTTTATTATTGTTATAATGCCTACGAGAAAGAAATGTAATACACTATCGGTATCTGGTTCTCGAAAGAGTAGACTAAATAGGATTTGCTTTAGAAATACTCGTACAAGTGTCGGTCACATCGTCATTAAACATTATTTGCGGTTGTGGCAAAGCATGTGTTTATTTGATATAAACACGAGTAAAATCGTTTAATCTATGTTGTATTTTATGTACATATTTATGTATTTCATATAAGATATCCTGTCACCCCTCACCAAGTTTCACGGTAGACGCACTGCATTGTAAAACTTTCCGAAGAAAATTTCAGATATCAAAGTTGGGTGAAAACTTTTCAATGAAGATGTCGCAATTAATTTTCGATAAAATTTAGCTCGTTAACGTTGGAAAATTACAGCCTTTTGTAGCGACCCTAATTGAAATATACAAAAGTTTTTTCATTAAGGCCCCCGTCGTTCTAATCCTCTGTATAGCAAGCCATATTCGCGTGGTTTCCTTTACATGGGATCCGCGTGCAGTCGTAATGCAGTTGTGCCGATTTCATTAAAATTCCTTCCCATTTTATGTCATGTGACGTCAATTAATTACCTGTTGTAAACACAGAGACATGAAAATGAGTATACAATATTTACACTGCTTACAAACGTAGCGCCTTATACTGTGTGCACTCACACCATGCCCCTTGCACCGACGCACACATTAGTAAAATCTCGCGGTGCGCTCACGTTGCATCGCACGGGTCGTCATACGCCCCCATTCATTAGAGAATTGAATGGTGGCTATTTGTATTCCCTATTGGGTATTTGTTGTACTTGGAAAAATATTTGACGTACAGATAAACATTGAAAGACTGACACATGTGCCTGTCTACACTAGGAACCTAATAAGGCGTTAAAATAATGAATGTGATTATAGGGTGGACACTGGACAGTTTAGTTGCGTATTTGCCAATTTGATGTGTGTCGAGAAACCGACCAGCGTATATCGCGAGTTTTTTTTAAATTTTTTTTATGTAAAGAATGAGGCAAACGAGCCGACGAGGCACTTGATGGGAGGTGGTCATCGTCGCCCATGAACATTTGCAACATCAGATGAGCCTATGCGTTGCCAGCCTTTGAGAGCCCTATAAACACGCTTTTTGAAGAACCCCACATCATAGCGCAAAGGGAACACTTCAGCAGGAAGATCATTCCAAATCTTGCAGGTTCGAGGAAGGAACGTACAAGATGCCCGTGTGGTCTTACAATGCCAGGCACCTAAGATGTGGGGATGGATTCTACTCCTTTGGCGGGAGGTGCGATAGTAGAAACGAGGCGGTGGCACCGGTTCGAAAAGTTCCTCAGAGCACTCTCATTATAAAGACGGTAGATCACACATAGAGACACAACGTCTCTCCGTAAGCTAAGGGGCTCCATACTGACTGTGAGTTTGGGATCATTGATAATACGAACAGCCCTACGTTGGATACAGTCAAGTGGATCAAGCTGGTATTTTGGAGCTCCTGACCCGAGATGCGAGCAATACTCCATATGGACGGAAGGGCCCCCGGTCCAACCTAAGTTTGTCCGACGGGTTCCACTCCGGGGTCCCAGTCCGGCACGAAGACCAACTCACAGGCTTTTATCACTGGCGGCAGGATAGCCTCACTGGCTGGGACAAGCCCGGGTTCGGATCCTCTACGTACCAGCGGGCGGCCAGCGGACAACCGTTTCACCGGGTCTCCCTGACCCCCACGTCAAAGCGGCACGATCACCGCAGCAGAGCAGGGATGCAGGACCATACGAGCCGAGAACTGGTGAGACTGTGGCAATCGGGAGGGAGGAGCTGGTTCTCGCGCGCACAGTCGGAACACACCCAAAGGTGCTTTGCGACAGATTCCGACGCGAGGGTGGTCGCTAACCAGTCGAGTCCTATGAGGGCTCTGCCGCCAAGGTAGGCGATATTTGGATATTACATGAGACCATCTTAAGGAATCAGCTGTTCATTTGGCACTACCCAGGAGTCACGTGTAGGGAACCTAGAGTCACAGCCTACGGACGCAAACAACACCGGCTAGTAACTCCCGAGTCTGTTCTATAAGTATTTATCAAATAGGCGAAAAAGACAAATACTTTGTCACGTATGATATCTGCACATGGTGATTCTTTGGAAAATATATCAAATACGCAAACGGCCAAATAAACGGCCATGTGAAATGCCACCATAAGCGTTATGTCATGTAAGTACAAATTCTCTAATGTTAAATTTTTGTATATTTATGTATATATTTTAAAATATTACGTTAGAAGTTTGTTTATTTCCTCTCAATGGCATATTATTATAATTACTACGACAGTTTATAGAATTATAAATATTTAAAAGGCTAAAGTTAATTTACTGTAACCGTGTTAATTTACTGTAATATTTTAAATCGCTTCATTAAATTCCTTTATGCGCTACAGAGTCTGTATTTTCCATTTAAAAGTTATAAAATGTTTATGATAATTATAATTTTATGCATTTAACCGTCGTTTAGGCAGTTTACTTCATAGTCTCTAGAGACGGGAGACCTTTAGGAGATTTTGTTTGTTACTCAAGACAAACATACTATAATGTCATTTCCTTAATTATTTTCACATTTAAGAGAGGTTACACGCGGCGAATTAGCAGCGATGCAAACGCGATGCAGTAACGATGCAATCGCTAATCGTCTACCTTTATACATACTCGCGATTTTAAGCAGCGATGCAAACACGATGCAAGCAAGCGACTTTGTATCGATGCAGTCGCGCATTTGCATCGACGCAATCGCCTATCAATAGCAAATGTAGTGATGCAATCGCGCGTTTCACGAGCGCGCCTTTGCATCGCTGCTAAAGTCGCCGTATGTAACCAATCCAATATTAGAAAAGTCCTGAAATATAACAAAAAAAACCATATGTTACTATAGGAATAACCAACATATAGCATGCATAGTTAGATCTTTGCTTTTCTACATACGTACATTTAAAAAAGGGAGAAAGAAAGAGAACCACGTGTAAACCGCGAGTGGTTAGCATGACTACCTATACAGAATAGGAAATTAAGCTATTTTTTTCATATCAGCTGTGACCATCGGACCTGTAAAGGGGTGTTTGAAGAAACAAATATACGTGATTTAAATCCAGAAAAAAATGGTTATTTGTTAAGTTAGCTGCAAACTTGTTTGACGCGAGTGCTTGTATTGAAACCTGAGCAAGCAAAGAAGTCTTAGATTGAAGCAGGAGCGAAGCGAGTGGTTAAAAAATAGAATCCCGAACGTTGCGAGAGTTTCAAGACACGAGTCGCAAAACAACTTTGCTGCCGCCCGAAACACACAACTTCACCTATAACGAGGAAAATGGTAGATGAAAGAAAAACAGTTGAACTATAATAAATCAATTCAGTTCTTGGATAAATTAAAATAATTTAATAAACAAAATTAGTTATGACTGTCTTTTTAACGTCAACCATAATAAGAGTACAATATACCAACGGATTTATATTACATAAATAATGTACGACAAATCGCGTAGTTGAACGTGTAATTACGTTTTTTTCATCAAAAAAAAAGTTACGTTCACTACAGTCCATCGTCATGTTCGAATTTTAAAAACCTTTTCCACGCTAGAATGGAAAAAACGCTATTACGCGCATAGTTCTAATGAGAAAGAAAACCTTTTCGAGCTAGTGAGGCGAAAAAAATCATTTCCTATGTGTAACAATCGCGAAAGAACTCGATACCTGTACACAAGTGTTACATGCCTATATCATTATTGCACTAGTCTATTCATAAATGAAATAGCGATCTCAACGACAACAATACCATATTGTAATAAGTATTTTTATGTAAAAAAATAAACTATTTATTAGTTTAC
This sequence comes from Hyposmocoma kahamanoa, assembly GCF_003589595.1. Classification (NCBI taxonomy): domain Eukaryota; kingdom Metazoa; phylum Arthropoda; class Insecta; order Lepidoptera; family Cosmopterigidae; genus Hyposmocoma; species Hyposmocoma kahamanoa. The sequence goes on along the minus strand of NW_020654466.1, from coordinate 13,283,882 downwards.
ACTTGGACTTTGCTTCTTTGCGGACATTTCACGAATTCAGGTTAAATAGTGAAATTCTAAAAGTGGTATACGCTTTCTGTGACTCTTTAGTAGCGGATTGAATGAATATGGATCGTGTTCTAACGATGTGTGAGTAAGATTCAAGAAAGGGTTTTTACAGAGTATATTTCAATTTTTTCAATTTCAATGTAATAATCAGAGCACGAACGTAAATGCCTAACTTCGCTCAGAGTGTTGAGTTGTTACTTTATTATACTATGTAGTTGTAAAATAAGGTGTTCATCAAAGCATTCTCGTGCTATATTGAAACAACCTGTGTTAAATGCGGTAGGTGCTTACATATTGATATTTTTATACTTTGTTATCCTGATTCTATTTTTGTAGAGCTCCTTGTAAAAGAGTTCGTCCAGGTAAGTACTAACTACTAAGCTACCTTACCTATTTCTGCCGCCAAATAGTAATGTGTTCCGGTTTTAGAGGACTTGTCAACTTATGTCTCAGGGTGACGGACGCAGAGGCAGTGCCCTTAAGATCTTTGCGATTTGAAGCTCTGACTGGCACTGAAACTGTTCTGTTTAAGCGTGGCGCGTACCACCAGTGCGCCTGGTGCGCACAATATGTTCGTCTCGGCACTTGATATCATAACAAAAAATCCTAAGTGAAAGTGAAAGTACTTTTTACTTCCATGTGTTATAAGATATCTATGTAGCAATAAGTACATATTTGACTACCTTCATGGCTCCATGTTCGTCCCGTCACTTGGTATTATAAAAAAGAAGTACTAGCTGGTGCCCGTGAATTCGTCTCCGTAGAATAAGTACTTCGAGTAGCCAGTACTAATCTCCTATTTTACCTTGAAGGGTAATTGGTCAAAAACGCTGAAACATTATTTCTTACGAAAGGCATAAACATGAATTTTCAAATCCTTTACTTGAGAAATTATTGGTTCTTCATACAAATTTTCATCCTCTATTTCACTTCCTTTAAGATTTGCTTTTGTGACAAAAAGTAGCCAGGTCCTTCGCCTAGGTCCCATCTACCTCTATAGTAAAATTTATCAAATTTGGTTCAGCGGTTTAGGCGTGAAAATGTAACAGATAGAGTTTACTTTCGCAATGAAATGCTGAATAATTTTGAATTTGAGGCACTCTTGTTCACGCCAACATAAACATAAAATTAAACACGTCTACTATTTGATGATGATCATTTTTGAAACACCGAGCGCCACTTCAATTCTTTAATGAATGGCGTGTGAATTAAGTAACTGAGACGAATTTTGATAAAAAATACTTTTATTCTAATACATATAAATAATAAAAAATACTTTTAGCCTAACTACATTAAGTTCTAAATACAAAATCGTCTTATTTTAACTTAAAGTATGTTATATATAAAAATTCTAGAGCGTTGTCAGCTATGGGTGCCGTGGCGCTTATCCTACTTCGTTGCATGCTGTCGCGGCGGCTTGGAAGAGCTAACGGAGTTAGTAAATGAGGGATTCTTGCACTTAACACGTGGTGCGCTAGCTAGATTATGCGAATGTGTGCTAGACAATACGACGCGCGGCAGACTTGCACTCATACAAGCCAGTCGCGCTTCTACGTTTGTATGGAGTTAGCCGTAGAGCTCATAGCCTGGCACTAGGGAAGTCCAGTGTCACGGGTACCATGAACACAAAGATAGACTACCATAAATTACAACCAAACTCAGGAGAGAAGTAAACGTAAGCCATACATATATTTCTCCTTGCCTGGGGGTCGAACCCAAGACCTCTGCGTGGTAGACCAACATGGTAACCGTTCGGCCACAGAGGCAGATTATTATTTTTAGTGCTTGTGAGAATATATACAATATACCTTAAGTGTATTTGTGTACCTAATGTATGGCTGCGCGCAATGAAAGTATTTTTTTTATTTTATAAATAATAGACACACGTTTGGACACAATCTCACCTGATGTAAAGCGACTATGTGACCAACGATAGTACGCCGCGTACCATCGTCGATCACAAACGCGTACCGTACGCGTTTGTCTAAAAAACGCCTATTCACTTTAGCCTTCAATAGCCCCAAACCAAAAATAAACGGGATAGTAATTAGTATATGCACACAAACTGCGTTTTCAGGAATAAATGGGTTAGTAATTATATTTACGTCGTGCTTCTTTTACTTGTATTTTCTAGGTGAGCAATTTAAACTGCAACTATTCAAAATACGAAAGTCGAAAATAAACAATATTTTATTTAAACCATTACAAACTAAAATAAAGGTTAAAATATAAATTAGTAATAACTAGGAACTAGACCGAAACGGACTAAAGAGGACGCTTGTGGAGATCTGAAGCTTTTACCTAAAGCAGTCCAAAAAATTAAAACTGTCTAACAAACTATTTCAAGATGATAAGACGTATGTATTTAATTATATCGCATAAAAGTACCCTGCGGGTAGCTATAATAAGTGGAGTAAAAAGACCCTTATTCCAGTATTACTCGCCAGTCAGTTGCCTGTTACGGTCCACGCTTCCTGCCTTAACAGTTTCCCACATTCCCTCTCGGATCGTTTCCTTTACGGACCGTTTACATGAATGGATGTCCGTGTGCGTTTCATCGCCCAAGCCTTTGTTAATATAAGATATATAAATATAAAATATATACATGAATATAAAGGTTTCTTTTTGTCTTGTTTAAAGATCGGAGTCTCGGATTTCTTTTGGAAAAAATCGATACCTCCTAGGAATCCTACTTCAACATATTTTTTTGGTCCTTTTCTGTTTCTAATGTAACCAGCCTTATTTTATTTACTAAAAAATAAAGAAACAAAACGACGAATTTTATGAAAAAAAAAAACAAAACAACAAAATGAAAACAGAGATGAATAAAAAATTAAGATGGCGTAGTGTTCATTGGAGGTATCGAAATAAAGGCAAAGAACATACTTTAATTGACTTCGTAAGTACATAGGCGATAATAATTTTATACCAGACTGTCATACTTGTTCATTTATCTTAAACTATGGAATTAATTACCTGGTTGTACAGTACGCACTGAGTCTAAAATCCGTAAATGTATACCAACTACTAATCCATTTATAAATATTTTGTAATCCTCTAAAGATTTACTTTCGCAAAGAATTTTCACAAGTCTAAGTGGCTATGGGTAAATGCCTTTCTTAGAAAACGATTAAGGGCACCGATATACCGTAGATCGTGAGGTGCCGTTCATCAAACGACCTCTTACTTAGTTTCGGAGACCCGGTTAAGTGTTATGAGCAACCCATGTAATGTTAGCCGACGGCCAATCGCTGCGTCATTTTAATTACGAGAAAATAGACGACTATAAATACTTTCACTGTGTTTTTGGTATGACTACAAAGAAAAGTGATGCTGTGTGTATACGAAATTGGCTTTAAAATTTCTCTCGTCATGCTTCTAGAGATACTGTAGATACACGGTATCTCTAAAGATTTTGATAAGAAAAAAATGTAATTTTTTTCATGAGTTTCAAATTTAGAAAATAATGAATTTAGGATTGGCGTTGCGACGCCTGAGCGATGACACTGCGTTGTATTACATATAAATAAGAACTACATGCCACATGCTGCGTTAAAACGGTCCGAGGCGACGGAAGGCGTCCACATCGGACAAAGAGCCAGGAGACGAAGCGGAGAGTGGTTCCTGCGGTGCGTGCATTGCTCGTGTGGCACTCGGTGCATCGAAATCACGTCATTTTAGGACGAGGCGCAACGCACCACCAGCGCCCAAGTAGCATCTCTCTTAGAGACACCGTGAGACGCGTTCATAGGCTTCATCTGGACATCAAAACTAACAATTTTCGCTAATATTAAGACTACGAATTTTATGGAAACGGTCCCTGGGTAGCTTGAGAATTGGCCAGTAAGTGCGACGCCGAAAGAATGATCGCCTGCTAATGTTCAATGCGATACTGAATGGCCCAGCCATGCAGTTTTATTGCAACTTTTCCACTGAATTGAGGGGTGAATGGGTGAATGCTCGTCTACTCGAACGTGTTGGAATTTTCGGCGAGAATTGAATTTAGTGGAAGAAATTATCCCTGCAAGCTGTTAACGTAGCGTTCTATTTTGTTTCCAACTATATCGCTAATTGGATTCTCTTTCATTTTGGATTTGTTTGGAATATCTCAAAGGCTAAATCGATTAATAAGTACAAAAAAAATAACGAAAAAAATTTACACATTTTAATCGATCTAGTAGTCAACATATCTTAAGTCTATTTAACAAGAACTTACGATGGTCCATCTCAGACTACGATACTTGACACCGTCTGTTGTGGTTCATAGTGAAAATGTATTATACATTTTTGGAATTCTGAGTAATCAGATCTGAAATCTGAATTTCAGAGTGATGTTTAAATTACACAGATCTTGCTATCTCAATGTTATACTAGATAATTGTAAAATGAAATTCTTGGTCAAAGTTAAATTATCGATTCTTTGTCCATGTATTTGCCAAGTTTTATTGAAATCGGTTACCGGGAAGTGTGTGAAACCGGATTCATCAAAGTAGGGGTACTTTGCTACCCTTAGAAGTGGAATATTTTCTTTAAACTTAAATAGGATCAATATTGAGGTACCCTCTTTTCAATAAAAAAATAATAACAAATGCCGCAAATGGAGTAATAGTGTAACATAAACACAAAAAAAAGTCCAATTGAGGACCTCTTCTTTTGTTTAAGTCGGTAAAAAGAATACAAAACGTAATTGTTACTATCAAGTATGTAAATTATAACAGTCATATACAACTAAGTACAATGTGAAGTTTACAATTATAGCATACGGTGTTCGCCAGTAATAAACTATTGCACTTAGCATTATGCAATGTTATAGTAGTTTTAGTTTTAGTGCAAGCAGTTGTTAATGAGCTTCTGAAAAAAAAAAGGAAAAAAGAATAATAATAATAACGCGCACACACTGATAGCCCTGTACTCGGGAAACCCTGTATCGTGGGTGGCATGGACACATACACAGACAACCACAAATTACATGCAAACTCACGAAAAAAATAAATGTAGGACATACGTCTTCTATACGACCACTATGGAGGTACCCTCTTTCCAACAAAAAAATAATCATGAAAATCGGTTCACAAATACCGGAGTTATCGCGTAACATACATAAAAAAAACGTGCAGTCGAATTGAGAACCTCCTCCTTTTTTTGAACTTTGTTAAAAAAGTACTTTTGACGGATTGTAATTTACCAATTAACTAAGTTATCATTTTACGTGTACACTAATCGATTGCAGTACTTCTATACAAACGACATTACAAAAAAATATGCTCCCGAATCTATTACTCAATCTATCAATACCTAATGAAGCCTTTATAAATACCGTCTAAAGACGTTAACCTCCGCACTCCACTATGTAAAAATACCATCTTATGTAAGGCTATGAGTAAACGAAAAGGCAAAAGCGGTTGGGTACGCGACCGACCGCTATCGCTGGACCTTTAAGCGCACTACACGCGAACTGATACGATGTTTTTAATGCAGGAATACCTTTTTAAGAAAATATTTTTTCCTGATTGAATTTGCAAGGAATACTGTTAGAGACTATCAATTTTAGTATTTTACATCCGACAAATTTACAGCTAAATAGCTTTCAACACTTCATAATTATTCATCTAATCACTATCCCAGTTACATCTTTTTTTATAACGGTATAACTCTTTATTCGTTACTGTATTCGACAGCCGTTAAGTTTACAGCTATTTTACAAGGTTTACATACGGATAAACAACTAAATGGCAATAAAAACCTTCCCTATGTAAACATAAAAAATAACACAGTATAAGGGCCCTTACACACGGCGTATTTTTTCACGCGATGACGAGCCTCCTGGACGCCGTAAACGCGGGCTTAATAATGCCCCATGTGTATA
>NW_020654466.1:13257369-13257968 GCF_003589595.1 Hyposmocoma kahamanoa | reverse complement strand
ACCGTTAGGTGCAGGCAACGGGAGATGAAACTTAGGACCTTGAAACTTAGTATGTTGAAACTTAAAACCTTTGGTGGACCTTATGTCTACCACTTTTACGCGGTGCTTCGTGATGTGATGGCTTCGGCACTTCGCGCACGTTGTCCTAGCACGGAGGACACGTTGGCTTCGGCTCTTCGCGCACGTTGTCCTAGCACGGAGGACACGTTAGCTTCGGCTCTTCGCGCACGTTGTCCTAGCACGGAGGACACGTTGGCTTCGGCTCTTCGCGCACGTTGTCCTAGCACGGAGGACACGTTGGCTTCGAATAACTTTTCGTGAAGCGTGGGGTTCGTTCGTACCCACGTCGACACAATCTTGGATCTTCGTATTCTTCAGCGCCGTGTGGGGGTCGTTCGTACCCACTACGGCGCACGATGATCTTCACTCTTCGTATCTTCGTGAAGCGTGGGGTTCGTTCGTACCCACGTCAACACTATCCTGGATCTTCGTATTCTTCAGCACCGTGTGGGGTTCGTTCGTACCCACTACGGCGCACGATGATCTTCACTCTTCGTATCTTCGTGAAGCGTGGGGTTCGTTCGTACCCACGTCAACAC
>NW_020654466.1:13246250-13257359 GCF_003589595.1 Hyposmocoma kahamanoa | reverse complement strand
TTCGTATCTTCGTGAAGCGTGGGGTTCGTTCGTACCCACGTCAACACAATCCTGGATCTTCGTATTCTTCAGCTCCGTGTGGGGTTGGTTCGTACCCACTACGACACACGATGATCCTCACTTTTCAGTCTTCGTGTTCACTTCGATCTTGAACAGGATCAGACTTGTTCAGACTTGTTCAGACTTGTTCAGACTTGTTTCGTGTCCCGGTCGAAGGAAACCAATCTATGAAAACTTCGATGGTCGATCCGGGTCGAATGGACCAAAATGTGGTGAATTCAGCCAAAACTGAATTCCTGCTTTATTCTTCCTTGGATATCAATGAAACTCCTTAATTTGAAGTGGACTGTATATATTCATGTAAATCTGACTTACAAGACAACAAGTGTTTCCATGAGTGATTACAAAAAGTGAATGAATAAATGACAAATTATCGCCTATATTTATACCAGTACGGTGTCTCCCACATCGTACCGGTCCTATCAATGGGTCGCTACGCCGCTCGGCCAATCAGAGCTCTCGAATTAATCATTCTGTTCTGGACTCTAGCTCTGACCGGCCAGGCGCGTACGGCCGTCCGTAACACAGCCGTTCGTCATTATTATCACCCACAGTCCGATTATACCCACTTCTGGCTATAGGCCTTCCTTAATATGAGCCACTATTTACGGCACTTGCAAGCTGGTTCACTGCTCGTCGCTACGCTGCTTTACAGATACTTCGTACTGATATTAAACTTTTACAGCCACACTGTTCACTTCCATTCGAACGAATTAAATGTGTTTCAATTTTAATCGTAAATACTGTAAACGAGCCACCACCAATGGATTTAAAGCAATCCGATCTTTTTATAATTACGAAAGATTTCTATTTCAATAATTTTGTTTTTCGAGCCGTGAAATCTTTAAAGAACTTATAGTTTCTACGAGTAAAAAGTCACTATGGTAAAATAGGTAATTAATATTCCTGAAAAAGCGACTGTTACATGACTGAAATATGTTTAAATCGTTATTTCAAAGGCTTTTAATAGAGTTTGGAATGGTAGCGTAGTTAAACAAGCTTCCAGCTTACGGAAGTCCTATTGGTTTTTGCACATGAATAGGCGGCGACGTTCTGAGGGACAGAATATTTCTTGTAATTGTACGTAGCTGCTCGTCTGCTCTTCACGGTTTTAATGCCTGTGTACTTCAGGGTTCTATCCTTTGCGCTACTATATTCTCGCTACATTGATGTCAATGACCTGCTGCTAATGCGTGGTGTTTTCTTGAGTCACATTATGGAACATTATGAATTACATATGGTTTGAAAAATGTGAAATGGAAAAAAAGTACATCAGCCGTAACCTTACACGGGCACTGACCCTAATCATCTATTGCGTCCACCGGTACCGATAATGTTATTACGACTTCGTTACTTCACAAAGTATGCGGGTATTATGGAGTACATATATACGAGTGAAAGCCAATGCTCCCCTGAAGGTCGCGCGGTTGGGTTCCGCCACAATGTGAATTTTAATTAATTTGTGGTGGGAGTACCAACTCAATATCTTTCTGTCCACCTTCACGAAGGAGGAGTTTTCGCCGAAGGATGTGTGGACACCCAAGTGACGTCACACATCGCAGTCCATACGTGTAAATAAATAAATAGTGTTTTAATATATTGTTTGTATATGTCAGTCCTTAAGGTAAATGTTATATGTGTTGCGAACGCAACAGAATTTTTGAAACTTAATTTAATTTTCGAAGCAGTGACTAAACGTTTCAAGGGTATATTACGAAGGTCGCGGGTTCCATTTTGAACCAAACAACTAACACCATATACATTTTATTTCATCCCTACCACATATTTAACGAACTTTTTGTACGAACTAACAAAGGTCAAAAAGAACGTTAACTTTTAAATGTACTTTCATAAGAAATCACCACCGCTTAGTTATTAATGGCACTAGTCCTGTTAACCAGTAACTTATTGCCAATATATTACAGTCAACTACAAATCGTCTTTAATTTAACGAGCTTGTCGATATCCTCTACATCTTCTACTTGGACCTGACGACTACGTATGGTCCCTCGAGCCGGATCTGAACCAGCGACATAATAATATAATATAATATGGGTCATGTTGCTTGAATTAAGTGAATATTATATATATGTGCCAAGTGCCCGTGCTAACAACAAAGAAAGAGGCGATGATCAACACGGTTTAACCTTTGTCTGGAAGCGGTTTTCAACGAAGAAGACGCAAATTGGGTCAGGTTTGACGTCACCAAATCCCAGGGGCGTCTTTTCTTTACAAAACCTAGAGCTCTCAACTAACCATGACTTCTGAGATGTGTGCTTTGCCAACATGTAACTATCTTGAGCAATTTGATTTGTATGATAACATCCAACCTCAACTTTGGTAGTTATATCTTTTTCAAGGTCAATTGAAAATTTACAACAGAAAATAGTTCTAAACTTTACTTGCATTAATTCGTGTGTGTATGGAGTACGTTGTCACCATTGCTCTGCTTGGAATAAGCAACCACGGGTGACGGTTACCTCGATTCCACAAGATAGCATGGCATTTCTACAGGTACAAAAGTAGCATGCTTCTCGGTTTTCTATCGAACAAATTTCAGAGAGTGTGCAACTTTGCAATTTAGTACCACCTTTACTATTCTCCTTTCATTTGACTAGAAAGTCTGGAACACTTATGTCATCGAAATACCACTCATTCATACGAAGCACTTTGCGTATACCCTCCTCCTTCCTAATGCGTGAGGAATGAAATACACATTGGAATCTTTTTTTATGATACTAGGTGATGGGATGAACAAGTCGTGCGCCTGGCGATAAGCGACACGCCTTTGCAGTTGCAAGGCCGCTCACAGCTCTAAATCGCAAAGATCTAAGGGGCACTGCCACTGCTCCCTGAAACATAAGTTTACAAGTCTCATCTCACCTACACGGCGGCAAAAATAGGTAAGGTAGCAGTGCTTCCCTGGACTAAATGCATGTATGTTTTTTTTAAAGCTAAGTTGCCTTTTTTACATGATTGCGATAAAATAGCGAAATAAAAATTCATTATAACAGTACGAAAGCGTAAAAAACCTATAACTAGTCAAAACCATTTAGATTTCTATGGATCTATGAACGAATGATACTTAAGAAAGTCCCGGTTTCCCAAACAGGCACAAAATATTTCGTTCAAATCGAAAGACGGCGAGCAAACAAAGCGGCCAAACAGATGTGAACAGAGATGAAAAAAGTTTCGCCGAATTGGAAATGGTGGGTGATTACAGTACACGAAATGGAGTTGCCTTTTTATGAACTCCTCTTTGTACAGATTCCCAATGTTTCCCCTTAAAACTCCGCTGAAGTTTATGGTTAAACCAGAAATTGTTATACCGACACAAAAAGTTTTATATCCATTGAATCTTATAATTTTTTATTGTTCTTTTACTTTTTGTCTGAAAACGAAATTCTTAAGAAGTCGAGTTTTTAAGTGGACTTCTTTTACTTCATATTAATTTATCAGTTCATAATCTAGTACAAATTGTAATATTTTCTTGTTTGATAATTCATTTCTTACAAATACTACTTTTTATTATTTCAGACTTTTTTACGATCCCAAGTCACGGGACGAACAAGTCGTGCGCCTGGTGATAAGCGACGCACCTATCCATAACAGTTACAGTAGGTACCGCTAACAGTACTTCCCAGGACGAACTTTTTCACTAGGACCTTTACCGTTCCTAAAAAAGACTGTTAATTATTACAGAAGTCGTATTAATTAGTTAATATTTTTTTCAAGAAAATGTTATAGACTTGAGCGTGTTTAAAAGCATGTTTAATGGAACGCATAGAGGACAAACATAATTGTATTAATTTTTTATAATGCATACTCACTCACTCAGGAAACCCTGTGTCGCGGGTGCCATGGACACATACACAGCTGACCACAATTTACACACAACCCACGAGAGAAATAAATGTAGGCCATACAAAATATTTCTCCCGGCCCGGGGATCGAACCCAGGACCTCTGCGTGGCAGATCAGCATTGTAACCGTTGGACCACGGAGGCAGTTTTATATATTATGTAGATTTAGCTATTTATATTCTGTCTTGTGAAGCAAGCTATTAATAATAAATAAGCTATTAAATTATTATTTTCTATAATAATTTTAAACGGTTTGGACTTTGTGGTCATTGCGGTATCCTTTTCACATACAATTATTTTGCAACTAGCGCAATAAATTGTAATTTTAACATTTACTTTTGTACACAAATCATTATAAACTGAATCATGTAAATTTGGTTGCTACGTCATGATATCAGAATCGTTGCATAACGAGGTAGCCTATATCCGCTTCCTGCACTACGATACAAGCGTTATACTATCTATTATATGATAGAACTACTAAAATGCAAATCTGAGCAATGAGAAACGAATAATTTCAACATAATGCAAAGTGCTAGTTCTTTATAAAGAATTCTTCAGGACAGCTACGTTAATCCCATCTGCTTGTACATAAAAATGGTACTACCGAGTACCAGATTGAAGAACAGGTAATTAGGTAGAATCAGTACAGGATACTAAAGATCGCAAAAATCACTTTAAGTTTATTTCTCCACATTTGCTATGAAAAAAGCATTTTGTCTACCTCAAAATTGTAATAACAAATATTCTCATTTCACAAAATACAAGGCAGAGTATAGCCATTATAATAAATTTTGATACAATCTCCCTCTCGTCCCGTAATTCGCTTAAACCTGGAAGTCTACTAAAGAATGTTATCTTTATGAATATTCAGATCGGGTAATCATGTCTCATAAATAGGATTAATTTGTGACAGCTTACCGACGTCTTTGCCACTTCTAGTCTATTACGTTTTACCTGAACAGGATTAGAGGGAAATTATTCCTAAGCTATGGACAGTTCTTAAGACATTTTCATGATTTTATACTCTATTACATTTAGGAGTCATTATGGACTAGCGACTCTCTCGCCATCCACACCTTGAACATGTTATCCTGAAAATGAGAAAATTAATATGGATTTTGAAATCTCTGAGACATGTGGTGCCAATAGTAGTTGCTGGGTCACAAAGTTCTTCCAAAGACCTGCTTAATGAAATATATATCTTTAGTACAAGCTATTTTGAAGTATGGCGTACCCGTCTGGGGTGGGGCAGCAAAAACTAGGTTTATTGAAGTAGAACGTGTTCAACGCAGCTTGATCAAGGTCATGTACTTTAAAAAAGATGAAGTTTTGTACTGAACAGTTATATATCTATATAGTTTGTGTGAACTTCCCTCGGTATATAAAACTTTAGCACATGACCCTAATATAGCAAGGAAAAGAAGGCAGGATCTTAATACGAATTCCTAGTACCAACATTGTATTTGCAGATATATAACTTATGACAAACGTGCGGCAAACCTTTACAACATCCTGAATAAAGAATTATAATAAATGAAAAGGAATTATAAGGAAATAATTTTTATTTATAAAAACTAGTATTTAAACTGAATTCATTTCTATTTTGCGAAACCAAATAGCCGCCATTTTGAGGTAGGAGGAGCGCATTGCGCGAGCGGATATGAGCTCGCACATCTGAGTTTCTCGGAATTTATGTGCCAAATATGATTTGAAATTTACCATGAGCTTTTCACATCTACCGTGATGAAACCTGCACGTTGAAGAAGGTTCACAACCCTCGAAAAACGTGCGAAAGCGGCATCCCGCATTGTGCGAACGTGGCGAACTATGGCCTAATGCCTCGCCTGAAAGGAGACCCGTGTCCAGTAGTAGCACGACTTGTTCGTTCCCTCGCTTGGTATCATAACAAAAAAGCATATCCTTTATTTTATTTTTTAAGATGAAGTGATACGAAAATAGATGTTTTGATACGTCACGTCAAAACGTCTATTTTCGTATCGTCTATTTTTTTACCGTTGAAACGGACTTCCATGTGGGCGAAATACGTTTCGCCCACACGGAAGTCCGTTTCAACGGTAAAAAATACGATAAATATTTAACTTGTGTTTTTAATTAAGAATAATAACAGAAGATACCGGTAGTGAGTTAATGGAGCCCGAAACACGATCGATCGAGAAAAAAAAAACACAAAGATCCACAAAATTTAATTTTTTTTACTACGATGAACTAAGGAAAAATCAGTTTCATTCGAAACATTGACTTACAATTATATGGACGTCGGGTCCGCGCTAAAAAGTGTCCGAACTTATAGGGCGTCATTCAGTCAGCTTTAGTCTTCGTTTGTTCGACTGACAGCGAAGCAAGCAAAACTAGACAGTACTGCGATGACATTACAATTCAAATTCAACGTTTTAGCTTTTTCATATTCCTTTACATGTCACTACGTTTAAATAGGTTGACTTGGGACATTTTTTTCGTGGTTTTTGTATTAGACCCGTCGTCCATTTATTTGTAAGTCAATGCATTTAAAGTAATTTTGTAGAAAAATAATTGAATGTGGACTACACCACTTTCGCGCTGATGACCTAAATTATTCTATCGTTTGAACTTCTATTTAATTTAATTATATTTGTTTTACTATTGTTTAGTCTAAAATTAAAATGATGATTTTGTTTAACATATAACTGAAGTGAAACTATTTTTCCGGATTTAAATCGCGTATATTTGTTTTTCCAAACAAACCTTGTTTGAAAAAACAAACATATGCGATTTGAATCCGGAAAAATAGTTTCATTTCCTATGTGTAACAATCGCGAAAACCTAAGAACTCGATATATAACTGAAGTATCGGAAAACTTCAAGAAATCAGTTATGTGTGTAATTAGGAAAAAAAGCCTATTGTTTTGTTTGTTAGTATTTTTGCATTCATTGGCATTGAAATAAAGAGAAAGGGATACACACTCATCTACCTTCGAATTTATTTTGATGCGCCATTGTGTTTACTAAGAAATAAACGTCAAATGTCTGGAAATGATAAATATGGTTCCACATGTCAATGTTAATCTGTCAATGAAAATATCTCTTAATGTGAAATTTTATTTTTAGAACCCAGGGAACACAGCATAAAATGTACATTTAATGACAGGGAACTAAACGCGGAAATGAGAATTGTCAAGGAAGTGTCAATTTGTGTTTTTGTGGTGTCGTCACCCGAATTCTCATAAGCACAGGCGGGTCGTACCTGTTCTAAAGAAACAACTTGGAGAATTTCGATTTGTTATTTTGGAAATGGAACTCTATGTTCATTGTTTGTGTACGTGTGTTCATTTCCTTTTCAATGTCGGTTTTTTAATTTACCGTTTTTATTTATTACTCATTATTTACTTCCCTTGTTGTATTTCTTATGATTTTTTCTTTTACGTTTTTAGTGGAATAAGATTAAGCTAATAAATACTTACTTTCTCCGCTGGCCCCCGATACGGGTTGACGCCAACGCGCCCTGACTCGTGCAATCTTTTCACAGTGCACGGCGGGGAGATCTTTCTCCACATCGTCCCTCCGTCGATATTTGGGGGAGATCAACTGGTCGTAGACCACTAGAACGTCCTATGTAGGCCCTTTCACCGCCCTATGATCTGGCATCATCATCAGATAGAGTCTAGGGCTCAGGCTCGATGTTCTCCAGTTCCTGGTTATTTCAGATCCTCCAGCTACCATCGTCTGTCTACGTTAGACCCATAATAAATAGCCTCATTATAAATTTTATTTTATTTATTTAATTCATCATACAAATTAAGTATAACAAATTTCATTTTACAAATTTTAAGCAAACCACAATTACCACTATTAATTAGCGAGCGTAGGTCTGATAAAAGCTAGTTTAATAATAAAAGGGGGACGTGAGGTAGAGGAAGGCTGTCAAATTTCATGCTCTAAAGCTTTAGCTATGTTCTGCAATCCTAGTAGGTGGACAGGTACTGTTAGATGCAAAAGTGTTTTTGAATATGATTAATTAATATTAAAATCGACGCAATTGGTAGTTATAAGTAAGGATTAGAATTCTGCCAGGATTGGAGTAAATCCTTGGATGTACCTAGATATAACGCGTGTCAGTTTATAGGTAGTTTTAAAAGTATAAAATTAAAATGTTGCTTGTTGGTTGTTCTAACTAGCATAGTAGAGAGTAGAATAAGATCATTTGTTTCATTGTCACAATAATACAAATGATAAAAATAGCTTCAAAATACAACGATGGCAAATGTAAACATAAAATTACCTCCTATTTCTTCTAAGAAAATTTCTTTAGGCACAACAAACAAATCTACAAAGTTATACATAATATCAATGCTTCCCCAGTTTTATGCGTTTCGTGCAAGTTTAAAATATCTCAAACAAAACTCTTAAATGCCATCTAACAGTCACAAAATCGAGACATAGTCATTTTACACAAAACCTCTTTCGTTCAAAGCATAAACCGTTTTAGAATATTTACTGTGTAAAAAAAGAAATGAAACGAAATCAAAAGTAAATTCCAACACAACTGTACAGAATGCATTCGGCTAGACAGGGGCCATCGGTGGCCCGCTTTATCTCCACCATACACTGCCTGATAAGAAGCTTATGAGGCAAACTTAATAAGAGTTGACGCCCCGCTAGACCGAAATTGAAATAAGCCTTTTGGTGTTGGAACAAGGCTTAATTTGGATTAAATGATTCGTTCGGACTATACACCTGGGTACGGACAATGTTTATGAACATCCTTTTATGATAATGATTGTACGTTCTAATTTGAAAATAGAAATGTAACGCTTGTTGTTTTACATATTTAAGTTAGGGCGTTGTCATAAGAGCTGCGTTTCGACTTCAGTCTTCTTGTTATCGTGTCGATACTTCTTTTATTTTAGGACTATATTGACCCTGAATAGTACGTTGTTACCTTGACTGCACTGTCCGTGGCCGCGTAGAGCTCTTCCCTCATACAGGTATTGGGACACAACGGGCACAACAGTAAGTATTGCATGGACTGTGTTGGGGTACCGTAGTCACATTGGGTTTGACTAGTATCCCTGAAACCCCATTTACACATCGTGTTTCTGCAGCGTCCTACCTGAGTGCCAAAACAATTTAAGAACTTCCACACGGGCCATCACAAATCGCTACCTGGTGGTAGTTTCTCTTGAGGAATGATGAAAATAGGTGGTAAACGGAAAACAGAAATACTATTTATTTATACCCCCTATTTCCGTTTCCTCAATGCACACCCAGTGAAAGTTGGACTTCGATTTCAGTGTAACTTCAACGCATCTTGAGTGTTGGGTGATACACTTAATGCCAATGTAGTATGTTGTAATAATGATATGATACCAAAAAATTTTATCATCAACCCGTTTTTTACGTCTCACTGCTGTAGGGTTAGCACGACAGAACGCGTTTTGCACGATAGTGATATAAAGCGCAAGATATTGCTATTCTCGCATAGAAATCCCGCGCATTATGTCGCTCTGGCGCAAGTCGCGTCCTATCGTGCTAACCCTACTGGACACGATTTTCCTCTTAGGCGAGCGGTTAGGCCATAGGCCGCCACGCTCGCTGGCCCAATATGAGTTGGGGGCTTCACACGTTTTTCAAGGGTTGTGAAACGTCGTGTAGGTTTCCTGACGATGTTTTCCTTTACCGAAAAGCTCATGGTAAACTTCAAATGAAATTTCGCACATAAATTCTGAAAAACTCAGAGATGCGAGTCCGGATTCGATAGCTTCTGCTTGATGGGCGCTAGTGAAACGATTAGGTTACAAGGCTTAACATAGGCAAAACCGTTTTTTTATGGTTATGTTGCAAATACCCTGTTCTATATTATATGTATTAAGATGTAGCGAAACATGACTCTGTTTGTATACAAAATATCTATTGAAATTGTAATTTAACAATGCATTATTTCATCATAACATAAATAACGTATAGTTAAATTTAATTGACTAATTATTAATACCGTCATGTTAAGAAAAACAACTTTTAAGTCTTTTTTTATTGTATACACAGTGCCCGAATCGAGTGCATGTATTGAATTTTACCTGATAACATTAGTTTATATGTATACGTATAACCTTAAGTCATTGCGCTGACAGTCCCGTTATTAAAAAAAACATACAATCGAATTGAGTCCTCCTTTTTTTAAAGTCGTTTAAAAATATGGACAACGCTGTTTCTTTTTACGTATAATTCAAATTCAACTTTATGGCACGTTCGATAAATGGTCCAATGTACAAAGCGTAAACAAACATACAAGTGACAAGCAGTTAACTGTACTAAAAGCTAACAAAAAGAGAATCGAGTAAGACCTAATTAGCATGTCCAATTCTGGAGGTTATATTATAAATTCTCACCGGGATTACCTACGTACGTTGGTTGAAGAAGGTATAATCAAAGACGTTTTAATTTATAGATACCTCAAAGCCATCAAGACGCATACATGGAGTAGGTAAACAGTTGTAGTCTTTCACTCGCTACTACTTTGACATACCTCTTCCCTTACCTCACTTCGTCACATCATTCATCGTATCAGTCTGACAAGAAAGACAAACAGCCAATTATTATTAAAAAAAAAATACTTCTACATAATTTTTCTCATAGGAATATATTTATATGACTCATACTGTAATTCGAAATATCATATAATTGTATCAATTATATGTTGTTCAAAGTAAACCGAGTGACAAGCACAATAGGCACAAAAGTGTCCCGCGTTGTATACATAAAAAAATTATGGCCGTACTTGCTGAATTGACGGCTGACAACAGATACTCACTTTGTCGTCTTAATGTTGAAAATAAGTTTGATAATTGTTTTCATACACAAGTATAAATCAATAACAATAAAAAATATAACTGAGCGATAGGATGCTCAAATTGCTGGTAGCATTAAATTTATGCATGGCTATAAATTCAATGTAATCATACTAACATAGTTCTAAGGTTTTCTTTTGTAACTAACACCATTATCTTATGGACTATAGCCTGAAATAAATGATTTATTATTATTATTATTATAATATCGGGTAATATAGCTGTCAAGCCGGGTATTTGGTCATATTATATTTTCAAATAACTATATTAGTTTTTCTAAGCATCTATATTTTTTGGGCACAATTAATAATAATAATAATAATAATAACGCACACACTCGA
>NW_020654466.1:13085847-13246240 GCF_003589595.1 Hyposmocoma kahamanoa | reverse complement strand
TCGCGAAAACCTAAGAACTCGATAAGTAATGTTATGTTACACGATTGACAGCGAAAATCTTTAAATTTAAATTTTGAGTGAACATTGTCCTACGCGAAAAACGCCTATAGTTCAAATAAGTTCGCGTTTGGATACCACTTTCCACTTAACATCAGGTGGAGTGGAGTCATTTGCCTGTCAGGTATAAAAAAAAAAAAAAAAAAAAAAAAGTACTTAATTAAGTATCACTCATATAAGGTAGCCCCATCACTAGCGGGAGGAACAATTTATGGCAGGACACGTGTGAAGCGCGCCGCGGTTTTAATATCAGCTGTAAATTAGACCGAGAGCGCGATACTGCACAAATTGGCTTTGTTCAATGCTCTTATACCAGGTTTATTGTTTTACGATCCTGAATGATCTTTGGTTTATGTTGCTTTATCGATCATAGGGTCTGGTATGCACCCGTAATGTAGAAATTAGCTATCTTCATTGATTCTTTTTGTGTGCGTCACAGCTACACACAATTTTAGTTAGAAACAATTTTTTGCGTCTGTAAGTTTTTTTAACGGACATTATTATCACTTGTGCCTTAAAATACAATCCGTTTTATATCTCCCAGTTCGACTTACATTTGTCATTATGTACGAATATAATCTGAGTTACTACGAGCTGGACTCTATGTGTTTGAACTTTATTCTACCTACATAGTTAATAATTAATTTAACCCGTAATTGGAAAAGTCTACAAAAGATAGGGTTGTTTGCAGAACTCACATCTACAGGCGCTACCTATTTCTACAGCGAAACAAAACAGTTATGCTCCGTATTGAGGTTTAGCCGACTAGCTCAATTGTCGGTGTAGCAGTCCTTACAACTCATGTCCGGCAACACAATAAAAATATGTAAACTTAAATATAATGAAAAAGTAATAAATAGTACAAAAAACTCATGTTTAAGTGAAAAAACTACGTTAATTAAAACAATCTCTCACAAACAAGACATAAGAAACACATCTAAGATAATATAAAGATTTTACAACGAATATAAACTTCAATATCTAATGCTAAACTTTCCGATAACACGAGAAATGATCGAAAAAAAAAACAAAAGAGCAAAAAGCTGTGACATACATATATACATATACAATTTGGGATCATTAAACCTACGCAATAATGCCTCTTAATGTTTAAAAACACAAAGTTATATTTGTTGTTAGAAAATAAATAATATTAAATTATGAAGTTTTGGGGCTCATGTACAAGCACAAATTCAAAGTCGGTGTAACTTTTACTGACTAATTAGGCTCGGGTCGCGACCATTACTGTATGAACTTTAGCAGTTTCTTAAAAATTATTGTTTTTTATTGCATTTCAAATAAAATAGAATTGCTAAATTGTAAGCAAAGTTTTTTTTGGAAAGTTTAATATTTTTATATTTTTGACGCTCTTAAAAATTAAGCCACGAATCAAAGCATCATTCAGTTTCATTCACTTTTGAAGTACCTATTAAACATCGCGAACTTTGCTTGAAGGTATTCCGTAATGAGTTGTTTTATATTTCAATAATAAAGATTTATATTTTTACTAACGGCAGAAACAGTGCCATAAGGTAACCTGCAGGTCGATTCAGAACCTTACGATAACTTTGTTGCCGACCGATTCGATTAGGATGTCGTACGATTTCTTTTCATTTTTATTCACAATAACCGAATCAAACGTCAAACTGTGGTATTTGAAACCGAACCGAAATGACGTCACACCCGTATGATTATTACTCGTACTTCTCGACCGGCAAAGGCTACAAACGTTATTCAGAACACAGTTATCGAATTAAAGTTACCGAACGTCGTTTACAAAGCAAGAATGTAATATGAAAATACTTTATTACTTTAAATAAAATCTGGATTTTGTTCAAACTTATTAATTTATTTTAATGTGAGACTAATGCATTCTTGTATATTATGCGTTTAAATTTTTATCAATATATATAAAAGATTTCATTTTTCTTATAATCTATATTCGCCGACTTTCTCCATAAACGTTGTTGGATAACGATATCGTATCCGAATCCGAAACGAACGTTTTAACTCGAATGTTCTGAATAGCTCGGAAAGCGCCCTTCGATTCGAGAACGATATCCAATTGAACAATTCGGTTAAGATATCAAAGAGTTCTGAATCGGAGTCCTGGCCTCAAACTAAGGTATTCAGTTTACTATGAGTACCAGAGCAACGGAATTCACAACCCAGATCACGCAGACCAAACCCAATTTAGAATAGTTCATTACTTGGTCTTACTTAGAATTTAATCCAGGACCTTCCTATCTACCTCTTAGAACGCAAACCATTAGGCCACTGAGGTCTTTAAACTTTAAAATTAATAGGTACTGTGTAAAATTACAGCTGTTAGATTTACCGACGTCATTTCACAAAAAAGTTAATGTTTTTTTTTATAATTTCAAGTGACAGGACGGACAAGTCGTGCACCTTATGGTAAGCTACACGTCTGTCCATAACAGTTGCATTGTCACTCAAAACTTTAAATCGCAAACATTTGAAGGGCACTGCCACTGAGCCCGTCCCTCTGAGACATCAGTTGACAATTCTCTTGTGCCTGTAATTTCACCAGCACCCTTACCCTTCAAAACCGGAACACAGTAATGCTGACAGTACTGCTTGGCGGCAGAAATAGGAAAGGTGGCAGTACTTCCCTGAACGAACTGTTTCACAAGGAGCTTTACTGCTGCAGAACTTTGTTGAAAAGTTTTGTTTTTGGACTATTTTCAAGAACTAAAGAGTAACCCTGACACAAAAATTCATAGAAAAATAACAATGATAAAATCTCCGATAAACGTTGGCTTAGCGTAATGAACTTAAAGTCTAGTATCAATCATTGGGACGTATTACGTCAGTTAGGCCAACATATAGCGATGGTTGTAGTACTTTGATGTAATATCTTCATTAAAGGGAGCTAGGACTTGGGTCGGATTAAAAACTCCCTCGGGGCCGCACGCCCAACCAATTACCTTTAGCGTAAGAGTCTCTGTCTCGTCCTGCTAATTGAGATGTAGTGTTATCGAGTTTCTTATCATTGACTGTAGACATAGTATTGTATCGATAAAGAGAGGATGCAGTAGTCAAAATGACGCTAAATTCTAAAATAAATTTTAAATGAAGTGTTCTCGGGTGTTGCGAGGAAATGATGCTGTAGACAAATGTTGAAAAAAACATGGCAGATGTCGACCGCAAACAGTTTAAGATATTCTCGTAATTTTAATTTAGACATAAATCAACCCTGGGCAACAATTGGCGAGTATCTTATCGCCGATCGGGAAATCCTTTCACCACGATGGCAACCATTATAGTGTGTGCCATCGATACGATAAAAAGAAGAAGCTCTCAACTTGCAACGAATGTCGCAGGTAGTAAATTGATATTTACATGGTTAGGATGTTGCTGGCGATTTTGTATGAAAAAGCGAGACCAATTTGGCAGAATATTGACATTATTTTTTTTTATAATTTAATAAAAATAAAAACGACAAAAAATTTCAATTAAAATACATGAAAACCGAAGCACTAACCAAATTCAAAATAACACGAACATCACATTATAGTTGGGCTCCTTTTATAAATTGAAAAATATAGTTTTTACTGAACAGTTTTATCTGAGGCTATAGTATTGTGTTAGGTACTACTTGTGTTGGTGATAATAATTAATATTCAGTGCAATTGGAATACAGTGATTTGTAACGAAATTATCGAAATAGTTACTGTGCAATAGTGTAAATCTACCGTCCATTGCAACGTTGTTAAGCCATCACAGTTACTTCCAAGCGACTTTGTTGGTTGTGTGAAGTGCTGTTGGTTTACAATCGCGTGCTTCAACTTCTGCAACGTGACGTCGCTGTAACGTCTGCTCATAAATTGAACTGCAGATTGCATATTTTACTTAGATCGCTACTCAATCTCCGGGTTATAATTACAACAAAATAAAAAAATAATTATTTGCACCGGATGTAATAATTGAAGGCTAGATGACAACAACTCGTTAAGGTGCAATAGATGTAATTCTCATTATTGTTTAGAATGCCTAAACTTTGGTGTGGATAAAAAAACAAAAGATCTTGATCCAGACGTCCTGACTTCACTAAAATGCCCGTATAATGTAGGAATGTGTGGCGTAGGAAGAGAGGAAATGAATCTCCTGCAGTTCTCTCGCCATCTGTTACCAAATCAACACCTAATCCGCACTTAACAATTGAAAGTATCAGCACCTTACTTGACCAAAAATTGGCTCCGACATCCAGCATAATGATTAACTCTCGTAATGCCTTAATTCAAGAAGTAAAAAGTTTGATTACTGGCGAAATGAGTAAAGTAAAAGACAACATTATACAACAACTTCAAAATGATCAAGCCGTTTTTCTATTATAATTATAACAAACTAGTGGAGTAATTTCAAAAAAAAGAATTGAATATCAATTCAATAAAAATTTAATTAATACAGTGAATAGCGACATCTCTCGCCAGGACTGGTGGTAGCTGTAAAGGTACTAACTGGGTGATAAATCTTTCATAGATTTGTCATAGATGGCGCTACGACTAAAAAGTCGTTGAAAAACCAAATACAAAGACACGACGCAAGCACATAGAAAAATTCGTGAGGTCTGTTGGTTCGTTCCGTGGCTTAGTTGGTATAGCGTCTGGCACGGTATGCAAGAAGACGTCGGTTCGAATCCGACCGGATCGAAGGAATTTTTTCTGCGTGTTCGATTTTGTATTAATAATTATAACAAATATTTTTTATTTTAAATTTAAACATGTAAAGGAAAAGCAAAACTCTCGTTTTAACTTTTACAGGGGTAAGTATGAATTAATTAATAAATATTTAAGTAGCATTAATTGGGCTCATATTTTATTGCACGAATCTTGCACTCTTTTTATACCTCTCTCTGCCTATACCCTATCTGGTATAGCCGTGATTTGATCAAACTAAATATATGGAAGAATAAAATACACAAAAAGTGGAAACTTTTTGGTAATCCTCCCGACTATGACGAATTCTCTCTATTAAGAAACTGCATGAAGGGATTACAAGAGGAATGTTTCAGAGAATTCAGTAAAATCGCTGAACATAATTTCCGGAATACTACTAAATATTTTTGAATGTATGTGAAATCAAAACGAGGAGGCTCCAATTATCCCAAAGCTTTCACTAATGGTAATGCAACTTTCTCAGAGGGGCAACAGATTTGCAACGCATTCAATGAGTTTTTTAAGAGTGCGTTTATTATGTCAGCACAGAATACCATCTCATCTAATCATCACAGTTTGTAATATGGCAATAATACAATATCACAAATACGTATATCAGAGTCAGTAGTGGAGAAACACTTCAATAGCATAAACAAAACTAAAGGCGCGGGTTGTGATGGAATAGCTCCGATTTTTCTATCCAGTTGTGTTAAGTCATTGGCTCTACCAATTTCTGTTCTTTTCAATAAATCTTAATTCAATGTGTCTTTCCTGTAATTTGGAAAAGAACCCATATTATCCTCGTTCATAAAAAAGGATGTAAATATTTGATTAATAACTATCGTCCAATATCTATCCTCAACACCGTAGCTAAAATATTTGAAAAAATTGTCTACCTGCACATTTACCCAGTGATAAGTCGCAGTATATCTACATCCCAACATGGTTTCCTGAGGGGTCGCTCTACTATATCTAACTTATCTTTATTTACGAACTTTGTATTAGATTAGATGGAAAATGGAGGACAGGTTGGTGTGATCTACACAGAGTTTGAGAAAGCCTTTGATCGTGTGGACCACTCTATTCTGCTTCAAAAACTGGAATCGTTAGGCATACATGGTGATATGTTGAGGTGGATCACCTCATATCTGTACAATCGCTATCAGGCTTACTTACTAGTACTTGGTGGATATAGATCCGACTTCACTTCTGTGCCATCAGGTGTCCCACAGGGCTCGCATCTTGGACCTCTCCTTTATAATGCGTATATTTATGATATTCACACAAAGTTTTTATGCGAGTGAATTCTATATCTGACTGTAATTTAATTCAACGGAATCTCAACAATTTAATGTCTTGTTACGAGAATAATAAAATAATAATAAGTATTTCCAAATGTCAATGCATTAGCTTTACGCGCAAAATGATTCCAATATCATTTAAATATAAAATCAACGGTCATGTACTGGAAAGAGTACAATCAATAAGAGATCTCGGCGTCTTGCTAGATTCTAAAATGTCATTTTCCCTTCATATTGATAGTATAGTTAATAGAGCTTACCGAAATTTGGGTTTTGTCATGCGTACTTGTCAACCTTTCACATCTATCACTAGTCTCAAAATCGTTTACTACGCCTATCTTCGCAGTATATTGGAGTACGCCTGCCCAATATGGGCTCCAACTTACGCCGTACACAAAAATCGGATTGAGAGTATACAGAGGAAATTCGTACGTCATTTAAAGCATAGATTTCTGAGTGAACGTCGTACGGTGTTGGATATGGGTTTGTTGTACGACGTCTTATGCGGACGTCTGGACTGCCCTGAAATTCTGGAGCAGATAGCGCTGCGTGTGCGGGGGCGCCGCACTCGTCGCACAGCTTTATTCCACGTCCTGCTCCACTCTACTAACTATAGGAAGAATGCAGTGTTGTCACGAATTGTCAACATTTATAATGTGCACTTTAGTAAAATCGACCCTTTCATTGGTAGTAAAGAGGTTTCTTAAAAAATGTTAAATCTGTAGATCAAATAGATACGTAACATCTACACCGTTTGCAAAGTTTTTGAACATCTTTACACGTTACATAATCTGCACATGTTTTTTAAATGTGTTAATAACTAATTTAAACTAATTAAAGTGTTGTTTTTTTTAAATTTAATTTTATATAATTATATAAATACATGTTATATCTATTCTATATTATAAGTTGTATTTTAAGTATATGTTATTAATATATGTATCATCACGACAAATAAGTTATTGTAGACTTTAATTTAAACCTTAATTAAAAATTCTCTAAGCTCACTACTAATTTTGTTTTGTTCTATTCGTTTATAAGGCTTCAAAATTTATGTCCTTGTGGATAACTATTTTGGCCTAAGTTATTTAAGACAAATATTGTTCGTTGTAAGATGTATTTAAGTTGGCTGTTGTTATTCCTTAATAATAATATTAAAAAATTAAATCCTAAAAAAATCAACAGTTTGTGTATCAACGCGGCTCATTATTATTGATACAGGTTGTTTTTTATTCTTTTAAGCTTTGTATTGTTTTTGACGTTTTGTTTTTGTTACTCATTGTTATTAGTCGCTACATAAAATACGTTCCCAAAAATCCCAAAGGATGACTAATTTCTTCTCTTTCTCCTTCCATTCGAAACCATTAAGCAGCTTCTCGCCAACATTCGGCGAGGGCCCTCAAAAAAAACGAATACTTCTATTTTTGTTTTGTCTTCTTATTCACATTAATAACTTTTTCATTGAAAAAAAAAACCGACTTCAAATGTTTGCTTAAGGGCTTTTTCGATTTCCATGACTTCCTCTCATCAGATTCTGACTGTTACGGATCCTATGTAAATTTTGTATGTTCTTTTCTAGTTGTCGTGGTGACGGTGATTTGTTGATTCCATGTATTGTGTCAAGTGAAAAGTCGACTTTTATCTTAAAATAATTAGTACGTAGTAGTAGTAGTAGAAACCCGGAACAGCATCAGGGACCATCTCGAGAGAATAATCCTTTAAACAAAAAAAGGATTTTCAAAATCGGTGCACAATTTATGGAGAAATTGGTTAATACACGGACGTGCCTGTAAAATTTGAGGATTTCCTTCGATTTTCATGGGATCCCCTCACCAGATACTGACTTGGCGACAATGGGACCACCATGAGAGTGAATCCTTTCAAACAAAAAAAGAATTTTCTAAATCGGTCCACAATTGACGGAGATATCTGAAAACAGCCTTTTTCAGCAGTAGGGTACAATTTTCTTACCTAAATATAGTCTACAAAACTGTATATACAGTTTGACTGCAGAATCTAAACGAGTCCCATGAACAAAAAGTTACAAACTGACAATTAGTGTGTAAAGTGTGAAAAAAATTTCTAATTACTTAAGACAATTCGCTTGAAAAAAACTTGCTTAGTTGGTATAGCGCCTGGCACGGTATGCTAGAAGACGTCAGTTCGAATCCGGCCGGATCGAAGGAATTTTTTCTGAGTGTTTGATCTTTGTATTAATAATTATAACAAACTAGTGCGAGTAATTTCACAAAAAAAAATTGAATATCAATTCAATGAAAATTTAAATACTTAACAAAAATTTGTGAAATAAAAATTTTTAACATTTTTTTAAATTTACATTCTTTACTTTTATGTCAAATTGACTTTTGTTAAAGACATTGTTTTGACATTGAAAGGATATATTGAATGCGTTTATATTCTGTTATTGCAACCAAAATAAACGTGACTAGTCTAGATTCTACGTCTATAATCAAAAGTTCTTTAACAACTATATTTTCAATACAATCATAAAATATAAATCATGTATTAATAGCAATTTCAAAAACTTCCGACTTAGCATCTCTGGGAAAGGTCGAAAATAAGATTATATGTTGCGTAGACGTTGACAACGGGACATTATTTCAAGAAGTGAAAATGTAGCAGCGCCCTAGGATTGGCCTCCCGATCTAATTGGCCTAAATTCTAAAATAAATTGTCATTCATTCTATTTAAAGCCAGTTTGAAATTCCTTTTACTGCATTCAAAGAACTATATTTACCAACGAAACCACGAAACTAACAATTGTCAATTAAACATTTTGTAACTTTACCCTCTAATCTATGTGTACACAAAAACCTTCTGTGTATCCTATACCTTACACAGTATTACGAGAGCTAAAGTTGTGACCACACGTAGCGGTAACGCGTTTCAGATTAGTTGGTAGTTAACAAGCAACTTACACAATTATACGAGAGGGGATCGAGTTGATGGCAGGATTATATAAGAAGCCCCCTGATATTAATTGACAGCGGTAAAGTACAGCACCTGCTCTACTGTATGTTTATTACCTGAAAATTGCAATAAATAAAAATATATAATAAAATTACAATTGAAATACCTGTTCAAAAAAAAATTGTCTGCTAAAAAAGAATAATACGTGCCTCTTTAAATAATATAAAGAAAAAAGTATCAAACACATTCCATATTTTGTGTAGATTTTTCGGTACAAAGGAACCTTTGAACTTTACTTTTGTAGTAGACAAACAAGTACCTAATTTAGATTGATAAAAATCTTTGCAAATGTTTAGTACACCGTTTTTCATTACGAAACGATCCAGAATAATTGTTTAGTGTATTTGTAAAAAAAAAAAAAAAAAATTTCCCTTCATAAATAGATAAAAATATCATCATACGTATTGTTATATACACACAAAGAACCTTAATAATTAACTCATTTAATTAAGCTTCTCTTTCTTTAATGAAATTTTTATTGAATTGATATTCAATTATTTTTTGTAAAATTACTCCATTAGTTTGTTATAATTATTAGTACAAAGATCGAATCCTTCCTTCCTTCCTTCGATCCGGCCGAATTCCAACCGGCGTCTTCTAGCAAACCGTGCCAGACGCTATGCGAACTAAACAACGGAACGAACCAGCAAACCTCACGAATTTTTCTATGTGCTTGTTGTCGGATCTTTATATTTGGTTTTCAACGACTTCTTAGCCGTAGCGCCATCTATGAAAAATCTATGAAACATTCTCTTTCTTTTTTCAATAATTGCAACACACTTCAACAACAAAGGGCCAGAAATAAAATATTCTTTTTTACAACTTAAAAAAGATTAACAATAATAAAATAAAAATTTTATTACTTTTTTATACTCCATTAACGATTCTGAATCACCTGTTTCGATTTCTTTTCGATTTGTTTTCGATTCCTGTCTTCTTTACCGCCCTGCATTACGCGCGTAAATCTATTAACTTAACACCCATTCTAAAGGGTAAACAAATTACACCAAAATTGTATTTTATTTTTTTTTAGAAAACCTGATTTCCAAATAAGATTATATGTTTTTACGCGTCTTAAAGATATAGTCCTCACAAGATGACCAACTAAATCATTTTACATAATTATTATTATCTAATGTCCTTTTCAAAACTAACCCTTATACATTTTTTTTATAAAAAAATATTTTATACGATTTTCTCATCGCAGTTAGGAACGTGTAGGTTTTCATTAAAACCAATAATAATAATAATAACGCACACACTCAATATAGCCTCGCACTAGGGAAACCCTGTGTCGCGGGTGTCATGGACACACACATAGACAACCACAAATTACATCCAAAGTCACAAGAAAGAAATAAATGTAGGTCATACAAATATTTCTCCCGGCCCGGGAATAGAACCTGGGACCTCTGCGTGGCAATCCGGTCATGGTAACCGTTCGGCCACAGGGGCAGTCAATCAATTATTTTCATTTTTTTATTTCGAGAAATACAAATACGCAAACGAGTGCATGCCGCATGATTCGTAATACATTGCGGCTTTTACTTGGTGCCGTACACTTGTGGTCCTTCATTAGTAGGCCATGAATATCGCATGATCGATACTTTCGTATAATGCATTCAGTTTCGTGGTAAGGCCGTTTCGTCATGTTTTTGGTCTAATTTTACGATTAGTGATGTTTACTTCATGCAACACTTCTCAATTCTGATCATTTAGGAAACAGGGATGATAATTCTTGTTTTCCTCCTCCGAAAACCTCAAGGTAAATTTCAAAATAAATTTCTCATTGCTCATTGGCACCACGCCCAGCCAGAGTAAATCTGACCCGGACAAGCCGGTTATACCAGAGGGCACAGTTTCAAGGAGTGAGGACCGATCCCGCTCGGCGGCGGCGTACCTTCGCGGCTGCGGGCGATCGGAGCGGAGGCTTCGTTCGCCAGTAAGTTAGGCAGCCACGAGGAGGGCGACGGGGCGGCGTGGCCCGCTTCGTGGCGAGGAGAGGAGGGGAAGGATGTAGCTCCTCCTAGGTGCTGGAGGGGTTCCGGTGCGCAAAGTCGATTCCGGATCCTTCCCATTAGAGCACCCGAGAAGGCCACCGTGTGGTTTTAGCCGGCAGAAGTCCTCCCGCTGCCCCCGCGGTGGAGAGGTATCCTATCCTCCTAGGATCCCCACGCAAGAAAAGGTTAGCAGACAGGTTGCAGGTGATAGCAGGTTCGCCGGCCCTTTTGTTTTGAATGTTTCGATCTCTATGTAGATTTGATTGTAGATGAGATTTGCACTGCACTTTTCGAACCACGTTTACACAACTTATGTCAAGTTTCTTGCAGTTTTACTGGTAAGCGATACTTTTATATTTTGGTTTCAGAATGTTATTTTTGAATAATTAATTTAATGTACTTTTATTTACACTATTTGAAAAAGCACTTTAACTCTTTGGCTGTAGAATACAGTTTGTTTTATCTGACTGTCACTTGTTTTTACATTGTGGCGTCATTTTAGAAGTTGGTTGTCTACATCACCATGGCTTTAACGCAAGAAAATTTTCGTAGCATGATTTTCTACGATTTTAAGTGTAATTTAACAGCTCAGCGGAGCTTCGCCCGGCTTCAAACTGCTTTTGGCGAAGAAGCACCATGCAAGACGACCATTCGTAGCTGGTTTGCAGAATTCAAGCACGGTCGTGTGAATGTCAGTGACGAATTTCGTGATGGTCGCCCGTCCACTGCTGTGAACAACAAAAACATCGATGCTGTGCGCCGTATGATCAAAACAGACAGGCGTGTGACATACCATGAGATTTGGGCATCTTCAGGCATAGGCATGAGTCAAATACAATCAATACCACACAAACATTTAGGTGTGAAAAAGCTGTGCTCTCGGTGGATCCCACACAATTCGACTGGGGCTCAAAAAACGGATCGCGTCACTCGGTGCAATGCAATGCTTGCCAGATTCAAAGAAGGGGCGTCAAATTCAGTGTGGGACATTGTAACAGGTAACTAAACAAGGATTTATAGTTACGAACCCAAAACAAAGCAGCAATCGAGCGAATGGGTCATTCGAGATGAGCCGAAAACCAACGAAAGTGGCGCGCGTGCAAAGTGCCTCTAAGCGGATGATTGCTTCTTTTTTAATAAAACTGGACACGTGGGTACTGTTGTTTTAGAGAATCGTTGTACCGTGAATAGTGATTGGTACCATTTGTTCCGTAAAAATAACCGTAAACGCCGTATCATCTTGCACCACGATAATGCCAGTTCTCACGCGGCCAGACAGATAAATGAATTTTCGAAGGTGAACAACTTTGACCTTATGAGCCATCCCACGTACAGTCCCGACCTGGCACCTTGTGACTTTTAATATTTTTCCAAAAATTAAGAACCAGTTACGCGGTCAACGATTTTCATCATTAGAGGCTGTCGAAGAGTATGAAAAATATGTTTCAGAGATTGTCACGGGGAAGTGGCATAAATGTTTTCAAAATTGGTTCATTCGTATGAAAAAGTGCATTAACGCCAACGGAGAATATTTTGAGAAACAATAAATTCATTTCTGACCATTTAAAGTAATTTTTTCTCATTCATTCCGGAAACTTATAGTGCGCTCCACGTATTATTATTAAATACATATTGTAAATACTCTGGCATTTCACTACAATCTTAACTGTAGAAGTTATAGTAAGATTATTGTTCTGTCTCGGGACAACCCTGTCCACGGGCTTAGCGGTGGTAACCGTTATTTAGTTGAGCTCAACGAGAAATGAGGAACTTATCTGGAAAATAGGGAGGATACTGTACATGCACCCAGGGCCGTTTACCCGAGGAACTAGCTTCTTGAGAACCAGATGAAGTCCGTGACAATGGTCTGTGCCAATCCTTTCCAAGTGTTGACCTGGGGTCAGGGCCTGAACTTAAGAGGTTTCACGTTATAGTGCCTTTTCCGAATAACCAAGAGGTTGACAGAGAGGGTCACTATAATCAAAACTCAAGTAGAAAGATACGGGATTGTTCGGTCTCCAGAATATAAGCAACAAAATAAAATAAAATGTAAACTTATTTGCTAACCACGCAATGCGCATCACGCCTTGCAGTTAGACTATAAATATAGTCTACCAATAATACATTATAGGGGTTACAAAGAAAAAAAAGGCGTGCGTGTTACTTGTTAAAGCAAATTTTTTTATCGTAATTACAAAAAAATTTATAATTACTTAACAATTTATAAAAGTTGTTTGTAAATTAATGAGTACATTAATTTACAAACCACTTAGTATTTATTATCTTAGATGTTATATACACAACAAAAGATGGCAAAGAATATTCTTTGCCATCCTTCAAAATTTTTACATTTGGTAACAAAACTTCAATAACAATATAATATGGTCCTAAATATATTGTTAATGAATGTATTATTCTTGTAGCTTTAATATATCTTTGACGATACCTCCAAGAAAATATTCGAGGCATAAATTATACCAAGTCAATCTATTTAAAAACTACTTTGATGTTCAGAGCTGACATAAGAACAGATCGGTTTTTCCTGGGCACATAAAGCAAATAACCCGGATTCCGCTCACGCAATCTGCTCCTAATGGCGCGTGAAGGTGTGACTTAAACAGCTCGATGACTTGTTGCAATTTTCCCCTAAACTAAGCTGATCTTCGAAACCGTTTCCAAAAGAAAGAAAGAAAATATATTTTGTTTACCACAAATGGGACCACAAAAAAGACACAAAACAGAAGAAAAAACATAATCAAAACATTCAAACGTTAAATATAAATGAATAACAAAACAAAATCGCAAATAAATCATAAAATAAATCAAAACTCAAAATTTTCACATTTCATAAGAAAAAGAGCTTCGGATATATACAAAAGTATTATTTTTAGATATGGCAAAAAATGCAAACAAATATGGCTGACAGTCCGCAATTATCCATAACATGAAAAAATTATACATATTTGCATATTTTCATCAGATAGGGCTTAAAATTACACCATTTTATATTAATATTTTATATCTGAACGCACTACACTTGAAACATAAAACATACTCGATCTTCAAACACATGGGTACATAGAATAATAATAAAAAAAGGTTTGTTTACATTTTAGACGTTTATAAATGAATAATTTACTGTTTTACTGGATAATTTACATAGAGGACCTTATAAAATGAAATATTCATAATGTTATACAATATTTTCGGTATGACTTTGCCACTGTTTGGAGAATCATGACCTTTATATATAATCTCTTTATAGAACATAAGAATAATCTCCAGTAAAACAATAATGTAATCGCGTAGTGTGAGACTTCCCTTGCCGTTCAGTAAATCAACTAGTCGCTTGAATCAATAAAATATCGTCTAAATTAACATTTGCTTCTGGTCACGACGTTGCATTTTCTTGGACAAACATTACCATTGACAAGTAACAGTTCACCAAACACAACAGAGGGAGCATTTCAAACCATTACTTCGTCCAATGTATCAAGAGCTGGTCGTAAACTTTACGAGTCAGGAAGAACGGGTCAAACAACGACGCCTTCACCAAACGGGAATTCAGTTTATAACAACTTCCTGAAGACAAACTGACTATATACGCCTCTTGGGCTTTCAACGTTATGTACAGCTATGTATGTATACACATAAACGTACTATCAACGTAGTAGCAATGCAATTCGATATTGACCTATAAAGATTGCTTTATATCGCCGCCGCGCCGCCGGGCTGCGCGAAGCAGCGCGACGCAGCGCGACATTTACTTTGGATTCAAAGAAATACCGCCTTTATACAGTAGAAATGAAATTCTATATTGTACTGCATCTACTACATAGTCTACCTTACACAGAAATATATTTTATTGCTGAAAAAATAAGTTACAATTTGTATTGCCCGAGGCGGGACTAGCTGGCGGCGCCAAGCTGCGTCGAGCCGCGCGGCACCGCACGATGATGCGCTGAGCAGCGCGGGGCAGCGCGACGCAGTGCATCTTTACTCTTTTGTTAGAAGAAACGTATACTTTATTTAGTAGAGAATATGTTCCACAGTATATTGCATTTTGTAAAGTGCCAGCCGCAGCCCCCCGCCGCTTATTGCAGCTTCGTTTTCATTTTTTGTTTAATGAAATGTTGCCTTATCTTGTAGAGAATAGAGTATACGTTGCATTGCTCGTTTTAATACATCGCCGCGTCACGTTGCATCGCGCAGCCCGACAGCGACAATCTGAGGCAACCATAAATCTACCACTTATATGTACACGCCAGCACGTCAAGCTACACATTGACGTATCTTATTCCCTTGCACTGGAGGCGATTTTCGAACAAAAATGTGTAGTCTGATGTGCCGTTGTCCATAATACATGCATGGTAAATTATTGATTTTTATTTTGGTTATTTCAAATTTCCAAATAACGTACACGAAATATTTCAACGAAACGGTTGCTTTTCACCTGAGGTCAGCGGTTCGAAACCTTGAGGCAGCATGTGCCTGTGACTTTAGTTGTTAAGTTACGTATATTTGTGAATATTTCGTAGCAATACTTCTCGTTAACAGTTAAAGTAAACTCTTGACGAAATCTACACGTGGAAGAATGTTCACCCTTCAACTCTTGGTAAACATGGAAACAGGGTAACCTGTATCGCCTCTCTATGAATTATAGACAAGTCATGTCTCAGGGTGACGGGTACAATGGCGGTGCCCAGCTCTGAGTGGCACTGCAACTGTTAAGGACAGGTGTGTCGCGTACCATCAGGCCCACGACTTGTTCGTCCCGTCACTTGGTATCATAAAAAAAGCGTACCATTGTCAGTCACGTTATCGTTTAACATCAAATGAGACTGTAGCCAAGCGTGTATCTATCATTTATGTTAAAAAAAAATTGGCGATGGTACATATAAAATTTTTCAACATTTGTATAAGTAACTAACTTCGAATAATGAATGAGCTTAGTACCTACATACAGTTATCACACCTTTTATTTAAAAATAAAAAAATATTTACAAATAAAACATTACCCAGAATTATTAAACACCATCGTCACATAGGGATTGGAAACATCACATATATAAAATACTTTTATTATAATAAAAATAATAACATGCCAGATAACCATAATAATTACTTGGTTTCAAAATGGGAAATCCCTGTACAATGAGTCCCAAAGCTACGCAATTAACTCCGGAGGCACTACCCGCATACTCAGACTAGATTCAGTTTAGAAAAGTTCATTTCCCCAATTGGTCCTAACGGGAGATAGGGGCCACCGTGCTCCTCAAATTAACAAAATGATATATTGATCCCTTTTGTCTGGAAAGTGGCATAAGAACCGCATTAAAATGAAACAGGGTTTTATCTATTCAATTTTTTTAAGTGGTTCTTTGCGGGTAACAATCTCTTTGTATATTGGCCCTTTGTGAATAAAAATACAGCGGCTCGAATTACATATGCGGGAGTGTATATTTCTCAAATAGTTCCTGTTAAAATTGGAAAAATCTACAAACAATCAAATTTTTGCGCATAAGCGAAAATCGATTTAAATATGCGACAAGCCATTGAACACTATCTTAATCATTATTACTGATTCAAAGATCAAACATAAAAAAAAACTCTTTCGAACGGACAAGACTTGAACCTGCGTCCAGACTGTACCGTAACATCACTCTGCCAACTGAGCTACAGGACGAGTTAGTAGAATGACGAAATTCTTATTTGTGTTTGTTATATAGTCTTCGTACTGAGTTTTTCAGCTCTCCACAAGCGTAAGCGACATCTTGTGAGAGATTTATGAACCTTCTCAACCTTTATAGTCACCACAAGCTGATGTTGATGTCGCTTTATCAAATGTAGGTGGTAAAATCGTGAGACTAGAAAAATTAGTAATACGCTATTATAATGTTTTACTCACTACTGTTAAGTTTGCGTGTTCGTCAACAACAAATAATGTCAAAATAATATAAACTAAGATAAAGTAGCGCAGTAACAAAATACAATAAGTTTCCTTCGATCCGGCCGGATTCGAACCGACGTCTTCTAGCTTACCGTGCCAGACGCTATACCAGTTGGTATTGGCAGTTGGCTTAGTTGGTATAGCGTATATCTGCCACGGTAAGCTAGAAGACGTCGGTTCGAATCCGGCCGGATCGAAAGAATTTTTTTTTTTCTGAATGTTCGATCTTTGTATTAATAATTATAACAAACTAGTGGAGTAATTTCACAAAAAATAATTGAATATCAATTCAGTAAAAATTTTAAATACAATAAATAAATCTATAAACCTATAGAATACTATAAGATATCCAAACAAATCTGCAAACTTAAGTTACAGTGTGATTAAATAATAAATAAAAAAAATATCGTAAATCTTTTTCCTTTCTAAGAATTTATAAGAAAAGAAAAAGAAAAAGTTACGTAAAAGGACGCAAACTTAAAATTTGGAGAAATGTTCCACGCGCTTAGAATTTTTCGTTAATTTCGTTTTATTTTAGTTTTGTTTTCTCGGTAACTTAATATCGTTCTAAATATTATTTTACCATCATGAAATAGTTTTTACCGTTCTAAAGGAATTTCATTAGCAATGTCTGTTTTTAGTAATGAAATTCTTTCTGCGCGTGCTAAAGATGTCAATATAAGTTCTAAATACAGCATTCCAATGTTATAAATTGGACTGTGAGATCCAGATCAAAAGATTTCTTATCAAACCTACAAATTCATCAAAGCAAAAAAGGTTACACGATCGACGATCAAAGTAATCGAATGGTCTACTTAAAAACACCCACGCGTCCACCACTAAACTAAGTGGCATTAAATGGTACCCTGTTAGTTTGTTCTCACACTCGAAACTGCTCGACGTTCGATCTCTTTCAATTAACTGGAGGACCGGATCAAGAGTCTCTGTCTTGAAAAAAGCGTGCTTGCACGAAATTGTGGACGACTCTTCAAAAGACAACGGGGGCTATTCCTTGAGATTACTTGCTATTTTTAGACTTCATTATAAATAATGAACTTACTACATACTCGTATATTACGACACTTATTAAGTTTATTACAACATAATAATAATGCGGAAAATATGTTAAAATAACATTTTCTTTGGGCTTTAAAGAATCTCTGACTTGAATTTTTAATACTATTTTAAAAATTAGGGCGTACTTTGTGAACGTTTCTGAAATTAAGTACTTCGGAAAATTAATAGTTGTTTCGGGACTCTAATGTTGCCCATCATCTTTGAACTCAGTTATCGGGAACCCAAAGGCTGGAAACTAGTGTTGCCCAATGCAAAATCAGATCCCACCTGATTTGGTCTTGATCCTGGTGTTACACATTCAGTCTTGTTTTTGGTCTCGGTTTTGCTGCAAGTTTCACAAAGTCTTGCAATTATCTATTTCTATTAATGAAACAATCATAATCTATTCTTCTTATAAAAACTGACAATGTGGGTTGGTTCTGATTTAGATAGAACAACGCAACAGAATATATCGTCACGTAGATATAGCGAACCAAATGACGAAAAACTAACTTTACTCTATTTTTGCGGTCATATTCATTGGTAATAATTTTAGGCATATAATAGAAAGTCAAACAAAGTTACCTGTAAGTGATGTTCGACGATTATTAAACGAAGTGATTCGCCCGAAAGATTACACATATTTACTTGTAGTAGCACGCGTATGTGCTGCCATCGTACACAATTTTAGAGCAACAATTTCCTAAACGAAATTTTTTTTTCCTATTGTGGGTAATTCATACACGTTTGACCCTCGGCCCATCGACTGCTATTTCGTAGATGGGTAAGATCTAAAAATGCATTTGATCTGGGTCCGGGAGGGAGTATAATCTCTCGGGCGAATCACTTCGTTTAATAATCGTCGAACATCACTTACAGGTAAGTTTGTTTGACTTTCTATTAAACTTCAGTGATTCGCCCTTCGAGATTACACATATTTACTTGTTGGTGTTTAAAGCTTCACGAAATAGCAATACAAGAGGAACGTAGATGAAAAAACCAGCAAGTAATGATTATTATAACGTTATATATTTCTTTTATAATATATCGTTAATTTTTTAATATTTTTTATTACATAATTACTTAAAATCGAGTAACTAGTCAATCATTGTCTGTCGAGGCTAATCTGCAGAGAGAGCAAGCAAACACTTCAGAGTTATCGACAACTAATGTTCGATTGTAGAATTTGGCAAAAGTTTGAGAACTGTCTGTCCAGCCGGCAGTTTTTCTAATGAGTTCAACGCTCACTCCGATCCGATTTGCAGCAGAAGTAGCTGCATGTCTAGTGCTGTGGGCTCCGAATGTAGCTGTATCTATTCCGCTCTCTGTCAGAGTAGCCTTGATCCATCTGATAATAGATTGGGAACACACTTTCTTATATGGTTGTTTAAAACTAATTATTAAGTAATCACAGTTGTATTGTCTTTTTTCTGATGATACAATCAGGTAGCGCTCTAATGTACGAGCGGAACAAATTGCCGGTTGTTTATCGAAATAAGGAAGAACCAATGTAGGTTGTGAATTATTCACAGCAGAAGTCTTAATTCTATCAGTAATGTTGATTGTAAATCTTTTATTTAAAATTTTACTAATATTTGAAACTCTAATCAATGATAAGGTCTGGACACGATGTGCGGTTACCAAAGCTAGAAGCGTAACTATTTTTTTAGATAACTTCTCGAAAGAAAGATCTTCCTTGGGATACCAATTACTAAGATACTGCAGTGCAATTGAGGGATCCCAGGTCCTGTTATATCTAGGTAACGGGGTTCGTAATTTATACAGACCCTTCATGAAGCGTCTGATTTGAGGATCATTAACAGTATCGGAACCTAGAACGAGGGACAGTGATGCTTTAGCACTGTTAATAGACCCGTATTTACAACCTTTATTAAAAAGATCAACTAGAAATTTTAGAATAGTTGCTACCGGAGCACTATACATGTTAATTTTTTCTTTTTGACTAAACAAATACCACTGTTTTAGACAGGAGTCGTACTGTTTCAGTGTGCTACCTGAAAGAGATGCTAACATGACGTCAGCTGCGTCTGTGGTAATGTTTTTTCTTAAATACTCCGTCCTGACAATACTCCGGCAACCAGGGTAAGG
The DNA here is from genome assembly GCF_003589595.1 of Hyposmocoma kahamanoa. NCBI lineage: Eukaryota > Metazoa > Arthropoda > Insecta > Lepidoptera > Cosmopterigidae > Hyposmocoma > Hyposmocoma kahamanoa. Next base: position 13,226,097 of record NW_020654466.1, on the reverse strand, counting down.
CTCCGGTGCAACTTGTGTTCTGTACTGTAAGGTGAAGAGAGCAACATTTTATTAGGCTTCAATTCAATTGTATTAGAGACTAACATATTTCTGTATAGGGGGTACCATGGTTGTGTAGGCCACTGTGGCACCACAACAATGCCTTTCGCATTGTCTGTATTAATCTTTTGTAATACTTTCAATATTAGACAAAAGGGAGGAAATGCATAAAAGAAATAGGGTGTCCAGCTTAGTGTAAAAGCTCTAAATGCCTCAGGGTCTCTATGCCATGATACGAACTTCGAGCATTTTCTATTTAGACGACTCGCAAATAAGTCTATGACAGGTCGTTGAAATGTTTTACATATTAACTGATAAGCGGTGTCCGAGAGTTCCCATTTGACATCCGCATGTACTCGGCGTGACTCCGCGTCTGCAATATAATTGTCCACTGAACTAATATAGGATGCAAAGATGAATAAGCCCCTCTTTTCGCACCACTGCCAGACACTGCGACTCAGATCATCGAGGTGTGGGAATTGAACACCCGCCATCCTGTTTATATAACAAATCGCAGTAGAATTATCAATGCGGAGCAGTATTTCACAATTTTGGAGGTCTTTTGCGAATATCCTCAAACCAAAAAACGCGGCAGTTAGTTCGAGATAATTAATGTGCTCGGCGAGCTCTCGGCTAGATCACAAGACACTCGCTGTTTGCCCTGAACAACTGACGCCCCAACCAGAGCGAGAAGCGTCTGAATATATTTCCAGTTGGTACTCTCCGGTCCTGATGGGACTGCCGTTTTTATCTATACTGCGAAGCCACCAATCAAATTCTACGGTCATAGAGTCGGGTAAGTACATAACTTGATCATAATCATTGTTCTTTCGTAAGTACAGGAACTTAACTCTTTCTAGCCGTTTGGTATACAGCCAGCCGTACTGCACTGCCGGGCAAACAGGAACAAGCAACCCTATCAAATGAGCAAAATTTCGAAGTTTGCAACTCTTTAATTTTGAAAAATATAGCAGATCTTTCTTAATTTTTTGCTTTTTCTCTTTAGGTATGGCAATAGTGTACTGTATAGAGTTAAATACAAAGCCTAAAAAGGTGGCAGTGCGGCTGGATATCCTCACGCTTTTTTCATAGTTTACTGTGAATCCTAGCGATTCTAGTAAACTTTTTGTTACGTCAAAGTTGCGCTTACAACTCGCATATGAATCACCGAATAACAATAAGTCATCTAGGTAAATTACAGACAATAAGCCTTGGTTACGCAGGAATTGCATGATTGGTCGCATGAGTTTTGTAAATACATATGGGGCAATATTAATACCGAATGGTAAAACTTGGAATTCATACAACTTTCCTAACCAATTAAATCTTAAGAATTTTCTGTAATGTTTATGAATACTAATAGAAAAATATGCGTCTTTAAGATCAATTGTACACATATAGGCATTCCTATACAAAAGCCTCATAGCTGTTCAATAATCCTCAAGCTTGAAGTGTGGTGTGAGAATGAACCTGTTTAAAGATTTTAAATTTAATACAAATCTGTTTTTACCGTTACTTTTCCTTATAAGGAAAATATTTGACCAGTAGTGGTCTTCACAAGGTTCACACTCACATACTGCGCCCATACATACAAGCTTATCGATCTCTTTGGACATGTCCGATCTATGTGACTCGCATTCAGGCTTATTCCTGGGGTGAAAAGATCGACAAATATTATTTGAGACTGGTATCCGCAGTCCAGAAACCCATGACAGAATAATTGGATCATTTGTGATGCGCAACCAATTAGAATCGAAAATATTAAAGAAAGAAGTTAAAGTATTAAAGAAAGTCGAAAGTATTAAAGAAAAAAATATTGTATTCTACCAGTAGTAGTGTAGGCTGTGTGTTGGAATTGTCGTCGCCAGCGCGAGTTAATGGCGCGAGCTCCGATTGTAGCGGCGAGGAACGCGCTTGTCGGTCGCACGGCGCGCTGCTGGCTGCTGCTGCTGTCTGCGCCCACCAGCCGTCGAGTTCTGCCGCGCTTGCGTGCGGCGACGCGGGGGCGGTGGCGGCGGCGGGCCCCTCCAGTTTAAAGCCCTCGAATTTGTAGGATCTGCTTGTTTGTTTTTAGGTGGCAATTTTACTTTGGGTACCTGATGCTTCATTTCGGTGCCTACTATTGTAATGGCTTTCATTGACTTCAAATTTTCTTGAAGGTCGCCCCCGAAAAGCAGTTTATCACGTTTCAGATCTTTAATGTTATCTTTGATCTCTTTATTGAGGCAGGCTAGTGCGAAACTTCTTCTTGTTTGCGTCTCTGAGTAATGTATGTGGCATAACAATCTGCCAGTATCGCTGAGGGATTTTACAATATTGTTTTTAGTATTGTTTATTAGAGAATCGTCTGCTAATATGGCTGATGTCGTGTTGGCTAAACACGTTAGGGCAATAGATAATATATTTTGTTTTTCCGCAAGGATCACGTCTCTTTTCAATGAACTTTCGTTAATAGCTGCCTTAATTTCGGGATTGAGGGCAGGCGCTTGAGCCAGTGTTAAATTCTCTGGGATAGTATAACTTGTCGTTATTTGTTTTTTGGTCTCCTCCTTCATGCCATTGACTAAAATGTCAGACCACCTTCTCGCAACATCCCTGTGAACAGCCGCGCCTAACTCTTGTTCTATAACAGGTTCATCGCCTAGTAGACATAATACATGTGGTTTTAACTCTTGAACAGGTTCTAATACACCGGGTTCCGTAGCGACAGTGGCAGTGGTAGGCGCCGCAGGTGCGGGCACATGCGTCGTCCTGGAGGGCGTAATAGGTACCACTACTGAGGACACCACGGGACCTTCCGATGGTCCCGCCGCGGGGGTGGTAGCGTGTGCCGCCACATTTATCTCCTCCGTGTCGGGAATGATGACAAGTTCTCCTGAAATAAATCATTGATTTGTGTTGTATTTTTTTTTTATTATTCACCGCGTACCCTCGCGGATTATGTTCCAGAATTATTTACATAACTCTATATACAGTGATCAGCCTTACAGGTTGAACTGAAGTATATTCATGAGTAGGTATTAGCCTTCCAGACTAAACTCAAATGTAGAATACTTATATAGCTTTATTTAGTATCATCGGTACAAAGTTTGACGTAAGTGTTCTTATTACGGAGAACCGTGCCCAGTAGTACAACGTATACGGCTTGGTATATACACATTCACATATGAATCATGATATAATCTCACGGATTATATTCCAGAATCGGTTGTAGACGTAAGTAATATAATTCACGACATGGCCTCACGGACTATGTTCCAGAATTGTTTGTGCATATCTTATTATACAGAACAGTCTTACAGATTGAACTGAAGTATATTTAGAAGTTGGTTTAGCCTTCCATACTAAACTCAAATGCACTATAAAACGTAATAATGGGTTCCAAAACAATTTCGACGAATATGCGAGTTACGGGTGCGCCACGTACCCCTGCGCAGTCATAATATAGCATTTGCTATATTTGAAATTTATTTGAAAGGCGTGTCTATTTACCTTCAAGCTGCTGAGATTCTGGTGAGAAGTGAGGGTCATCATACCCTGCTGAATATTCGCTGTAATCCGAGTATCCCACGGTAGAACTGGAACTTGAATTGCGATGACGTTTGCGGCGAGCTCTTGACAATTTTCGTTCCAATTTCCGAATTTTTCGAGCCAGATGATCTTCTTCGTCACGATATTTACGTTTTCCCATCACGAATAGCAGTAAAAACATTATAAAATTTGGATTTTAACACTAGAGAATAATAAAATCACCAGACTTGTGAAAATTACGTGCGCGATGGCCGCAACACAAAACGTGTATGAATTACCCACAATAGGAAAATAAAAATTTCGTTTAGGAAATTGTTGCTCTAAAATTGTGTACGATGGCAGCACATACGCGTGCTACTACAAGTAAATATGTGTAATCTCGAAGGGCGAATCACTGAAGTTTAATAGGCTAAACCACACATTAGATTAAATAATAGTAATTACAGTATATTTGGGTATAAAATATGACCCGCTAGACTTTTTCGATTTTCGGTATATAAATATAAAAGTATAAAAAAGTATAAAATTTGTTAAAAAATTAATGCAATGATTGGTCTTGGTCTTAGCCTTGGTTTTGCATAAACGCAAGAACAAGACAAGACTGCAAAACCAATACCGATGTTGGGCAACACTACTACCTACTAGCTACCTTGCCCGACTTTTTACCATAGCCATAACAGGTGGGAATACTGTTAGCATTTTGAGCACCTTGGCTCATTAAATCTAGGTCTAGTCTTTAGTAAAGTTCGTTTAGGCTGTAAAGGCTGTTTCTTTAATCCATATTTTTCTGAATCGCATATTGATTTCATTCTTAGAATTGCTATAAATAAGAAATTGCCTGCCGAATAAAAAATACAATGTCAAATAAAATTTACATTTCACCGTCACGTTATGTCATTTCGATAACCCGGAAATAATTAAGAAATAATACTTTTTGTCAATACGAGAACCGAATGACGTCAGAAGTCGAGCCACGTAAACATAATTACACTAAATCAATACATATTTAAGTGGCAGCTTTTATTTTCCCTCCACAAATAACGTATGCACACAGTGAAATGACAGGGTGTAACTTATTAAATCAAGTTTCGCTAAAAGGTATCAATTGGTTCCTTACAAGACCTTGTGACAAGATTATAAAAAAATGTTCTTAAGTTTCTAGTGTCTTTTCTTTTGTTTAGTTACGTACCTATGTATTTTCGCATATGTTCTTGTGTGTGTGTTATGTCGTGTAAAACGTGCTAACCAAAGTACGTCTATTTCTATGTCTATGTCAAATAGAACAACTTTTGTTAAGAAAGTTATTACAATTCCCGTTCCCATTCCGTCTGGATCCACACGCACAACTGGCATTTTTTTTTGTTGCGAATTGTAAAAAAATATTACAAATAGCGTTAATCGGATTTTAAATCACACTGTATAATCAGTTGCCTTACTAGTTTATTCAAACATAAATAAGTTTTCGTTTCAAAGGGAATAAAACTCGACTTTAATAAAATCGATGCAATTGTCAATAGAGCGTTTACTTTGTTTTATTTAAGTTTACACTGTTTGTTTAAAGAAAAACGCTTATATAGATTGTAAGATCGATATTAAATCTTTTTGACAACGGCACAATATCGTGGCTGAAAATTCAATTAGGCATTTGTCATCGCTTCGTTGGCCACGGAAACGTGCGTGATGGTTGCCAGACGATCACGTACGGGACAAAGGGACCCTTATTTTTACATTATTCGTCGGAAATTTCCAAGTATTTGCTTGTGGCAGTTACGTCGGGAATATTTTTGATTTATTACGAAAAATTTTGAAGAGAAATTTCTTGCGTGATTTGGGATTTCTTATCAATGGCGATCGTTGGCTGTATTGATCGGTAAGAGTGAAGTTTTGAACCTATTATATAATAGGCTCGTGCAAATGAAAATGTTATTGCAATCGGAAAGTACTTATTAAGTACGCTAGAACCTTACACTATGGACTTTAGACCGTAATTGGCATATACTTGTACTGAAACCAAAAAGTTGATGATGTTCGTACTATTTAGGTAACACGACCATTATCACAACAATACTGCCTTCTTTGATTACAAAGAATGATTTATTAATATAACTAATGAAATGGATATTTTTAGTGAAATTGAGTTATTACATTATCTGGAATCAACGAAACGAGATCTACAAGCCTCTATAAGCGGTTTTTTATGTCATATTTAGTTTCAGTTTTATTGTTAAGCAAAAACAACGTGATTCATCCAAAAACATCGTTCCGTGGCTTAGTTGGCATAGCGTCTGGCATGGTTTGCTAGAAGACGTCGGTTCGAATCCGGCCCGCTCGAAGGAATGTTGTCTAAGTGTTCGATCTTTGTATTAATAATTATAACTAACATGTGGAGTAATTTCACAATAAATAATTTAATATCTATTCAATAAAAATTTAAATACAATGAATAGCGACATCACAAGCCGGGGTTGGTAGCTGTAAAGGTATCTAACTGTTTTAGTTTGTTTGTCTAAATTCATATTTTTTATTAATTATTTTTTTAAAAAAGAACAACAAACTCATAGAAAAAAAAAATTCGTAAAGTCTGCTGGTTCGTACCATGACTTAATTGGTAGAGCATCTGGCATGGATTGTCTGAGGATGCTGGTTTGAATCCAGCCGGAATGAATTTTTCTTAATGTTTCGATCTTTACTGATCTTATAATAATTAAAATAAAAAATAATCTCAGTAAAGAATACTAAAAAACCGACCTCAAAAGTTCGTGGAATTACATCTGTTTGTTAAGTTTTATTGAAATCGATTAGCGGAAAGTGCGCGAAACCGGATTCATCCACTACTTTGCTACCTTTAGAGGTGGAATATTGTCTATAAATCAAAACGGGACCAATACTGAGGTAATCCTCCTACAAGTAAAAAAAAGAATCATCAAAATCGGTTCACAAATGCAGGAGTTATCTAGTACCGGGCGGCGTCGTGGTGAATGTTCACTGATCCCACGGCGCCGACTCAACCGGCGAGAGGGAAACCCGGGGGGGGTTTTAGTGGGGTAGTCCCTCCAGTCTGGAGGGAGAGTCCCCACATAACTCCTGAGTCTCCCTGGGCTCAGGGGTATCCATAAAGATTTCCCCGCCGTCAAAAAAAAAAAAAAAAATGAGTTATCTAGTAACGTACATACTAAAAAAATACAGTTGAATTGTGAACCTCCTCCTTTTTTTGAAGTGGGTTAAAAAGAACTTTAGGTGCCAATACATCGTAAATTTTTTTAAATGCAAATGCATTACTTAGGGCAGAATAAAGGTATTTATATTATAATGTTCACATAAAAATGCATTATGTAATTTGTCGTATGATTGTGGTCAAAGTGACGTGTTTGGTTTGTTTCAATTTATTACTGAAACGTAATAGATTGAAATCTTAACTTGTCAGCTCTTTCAGTTCTAATGATATTTTTGTTATGATAAAATAAGCGCGCATTTCACCTGTAACTCACCTGATGGAATGTGACGATGAAGTCGACATTGTATGCCTATTCACTCTAGCCTTGAAAAGGCCCGAGTTATAGCATTCAAAGAATATGTTTGATAATATATTTTAAAATATCGTAGAATAATAATAAGTGAATAGTTAATAGTTTTATGAATCAAATTTATATAAAAACTAATGAAAAAATGAAGGACTTACAAACGGCTTAATTTTCCGAAGTCATTTATTAACAACCAGTCTCATTCAATTAGAAATGACAACATTTCTAATTGGTTCTTTTCTCGTAAATGACGGTGCAATGTGTTCTTTTTTTAATCAATAGCTTCATAACAATAAAGAGAAACCTCAAATAACTTTTAAACTTGCCCAAAAACTGTCAACTTGTCAATTCACAAGAAAAACACATAGCAACAAACCCAACACCTCATTCGAGTGAGAAATCAATTTGTTCCGCTGCTTTCATTTGTGCGATCCCAGCGTTTCGATTTGTTCGAACACAAATTGGAAAGGGACTGACTGAGTTGTCACTTTATGCAGTCTCGATTTTGCTCGGAAGAAACTATAGATCTACAGGACAGAAAATGTTGAAAATTCTTTTCTAAGAAACATTACTGCGTTTCGGTTCGGAAGGTTAAGGGTACGGTGAAATTACAGGCATATGGAACTTGTCAACTTATGCCCAGGGAGATGGGCGCAGTGGAAGCACCCCTCAGATCTTTGTAATTTAAAGATCTAACCGGAACTGCAACAGTCATGGACTGCAGGCGTCATAGTGGTGAATCTTCGGGATCCCACGACACCCACAACACCTGACCAAGAGAGTAAGTCGGGAGGGATTTAGTGGGTATGCCCTCGAACTGTTAGTCCCACATAACCCTCCAGGCTCCCCGGGCTTGAAGGTATAAATATATAGGATTTGCCCGCCGTAAAAAAGGCGCGTCGCTAACCACTAGATGCACAACTGTTCGTCTCGTCTGTTAGCATCATAAAAAAACAAACAATTTACGTTTTTTTAGTACAATTGATTTAAAACGTATGATCGTCAGGCAAACAGGTTGTATCGTTTGTGTACATTCTGTTTATATAATTATATCAACATATTACTTCGTATGTTATGTATTGAGGGATGGAAAATCGACGAAACGACGTTCGACGTTTAATATTGGAAAAAGCAATTACCGTGAAGACAACCTTCTTTATTTATTTAGAGTGGCCCGGATTACGTTTACTGTATCCTTTACAAAATGACACAAAATATAGTAATAATCTTGACCTTGAAGCGCAGCGGTATCCACTATTTTGTCTTCACCATATATTGAACAAACAATTTGCTGACGTAAATCTGTTAACATCTCGTTTTCTATAATCAGCTGAAACGTAGATAACGTATAGACCAATCAATCTTTACAGACGTTAAAACACGTCGTTCTAGTTGGCTTTGTTATACGATAAAAATAAATACAATTTGAAGAAAAATTAATAATAGGAAATGAAACTATTTTACCGGATTAGAAAAAAAAGTACGCGATTTAAATCCGGAAAAATAGTTTTATTTCCTATTTGTAACAATAGCGAAAACCTAAGAACTCGAAAAGTTAATTATCAAACAAAACAAAAATCTTTGACCCATTTGATTATTTGTTTATATACGTAAATACTAGTGATTCCATCTGTTTTTCATAAGAAAATACTGGCGAAAAATATAATTATACTTTTTAAATAAATAAATAGGATTTTATCAATCACACACATGTATATAGAATATTAACTTATATATACTTATAGATACTGGGATTTTTACTACTAATTTACTGGTTACGAGTGATACATATTTATATTATACAAGTATACTGTATTAAGTTATAATATACAAATACAACAAGTAAAGAACACAAAACAAATCAGGAAGGATATAAACGACTCATACAGACGACTACGGGCTACTGTTCCATTACAGACCAAGCATGGGGTCTACTCCTGCTGTTTGTCCGACATACGTCCGAAACAATGACTATCAAATAAGTATTCCTCGACCAAATTAAAAGACGCACGTTCCAAATGAAGCTTCATACTTGACATTGCCTTTTGATTTGGTCGAGTATTACTTAATTGACAGTAATTGTTTCGGGCGTATGTCGGACAAAGAACAGGAGTAGACCCCATCCTTAAACTGTAATGGAACAGTAGCCCGTAATCGTCTGGTTTCGGGCGGATGTCGGCGAGAGAACGGGAGAAGACCCCTGCCACATGGCAACTTCGGATGCTAGAAGCATTTTCGTTAAAAAGTATAAAATGACACGGCCGTCTGCACAGGCGTACACATATATTTACTCTTATTTCCTCGTACAAACATCATGTTAATATACAATACATGCATCTGATACATAGATGTGCTCGCTAGATATATCCCCAAGCCCACTCCACAGTTTCAGAGCTAATCGAAAACTGTAATGAATCAAAGGCTGGTTGCGTAGTCCAGGCAGCTTTTTCAATTCTCTATTTTATTTCATTTTTTTATTCATCACAGACTCGTTAGAGTGCTGTATTGAAATTATCTTGTTATTTGCAAGTCGATACTTTGTGCGCTTGTATCATGCGATAGGTTTTATGCAAAGCGAGGTTTAGGTAGATCGATTTAAAGTATGCATGCAATAGTATCATTTTACTACAGTCCTTTTTAAGTGATTTTTTTTTTCTGGTTTCATCATTTTTACGCCAATGCGTATAAGGTTGTAGACAGAGTAAAGTAAAACATCGAAGTATAGATCGTTTTTATCGTAACATCTCTGCCAAATCGAAAACTGATGCTCGTCAATTCTTGGATCGAATTTTAAAGATTTCTCGATTTAGTAGAGATGAGCGTTAGTGATATAATACGCTCAACTTTACACTAATGATTTTAAATTCAACTCTATGCTGCTTATGATAAGGACGGTCTAAATTGTAGACCTGATTGTAAGTCGAAATCTGACAATAATATTAGATTATATCAAGTCAACCGCCGAAATTCTCTTTTCAAATTACACAATCATTGCCAGTATTCCATTACTTGAAATTTAAGACGTTCCTTATATAAAATGTGCAACTGTTATTCAGCTCATTTTGTTTCCCGACCATTGTTCACTCTCCTATTATGGTAAATCCTCTACCAATAGAAATTTTGAAGTCAGACTTCATAGAATTATGAACAATTTGTCGATAGGATTACACTCATCTCTTACATTTCACATTGTAACGCCGTAACAGTTGATAATTATTAAGATCCTATTCCAATAGGCAAAAAACTTGATCTTGCCTTGATCGCGATCGAAAGCCGGTGACATACGCAGCGCTTGCGCCTTAGCAGAATACGGCTACCCTAGTGATAGATCCGAGATGAGAGAGGCATAAACCAAATTTGACCAAGACGAGTAGGTATAGTAGCTCACATATCTCGTAACAAACGTGCACCACAATTTATTTCGCACTCACAGTTAATTCTATTACGTACAATAGTGATCTAATCCAACTAAGACGTTAATTTACTATCTGCCATCTGTATTCAAAAGAGGTTGAGCGCAAAAAGCGGCATCTCGCAGTCTTTTGTCGGCGCGACAACTGCACAACCGCCTGTGACAGCTACTCGGAGCCGTTCTGATTTGTATGTAGATAAACGGGAAGGCATTAAATCGATCCCCCATCCAACTCGGGGGTTAATAGAAAAAGTTGGGATTCGTCGAATTGGTACAAATTATCTTTTGGTTGACAAAATTGGGCGTCCAGATGGTGAAATAAGAACAATTTAAAGTTTGGAATTTCTTTGTCATTTTCTTCAAAATGATAATGCGAATTAATGACATGTATGGCATAGTTAAATTCAATCTCTATGTGGCTATCTCGATAAATTAATGGAATGTGAAATATGGACATAAAAACATGTTCAAAAGTTCGTATAGTCATTATTTTAAGTAGAAATTACATTATATTCCGTAGAAAATCTGTATACAGGTACGAACCTTTTTTTTATAATATCAAGTGACGGGATGAACAAATCGAACCTGCCGTAACGATCTAAGGGGCACTACCACTGCGCCCGTCACCCTGAGTCATAAGTAGACAAGTCCCATATGCCTGTAATTACACCAGCACGCGGAACACAATAATGCTTACATTACTGCTTGGCGGCAAAAATAAGTAAGGTTCCCTAAACGAACTCTTTCATAAGGACCTCTACTGCTACTAAGCGTAGTAATTACAAAAGAGTATTTTTTAAAGAAAAGTGCTTCTGTAAATTTGTAAGTTTAAAAAGGCCCGTTTCAAATTTATGCAATAAAAGCAGATCTAAACAAACGACCAAACTTTATTTTACAAAACTGAAAATTGCACAGCTTACACGAGGCTTTCGCGGCATTTCCCTTCTCGTTGGCACAAGTTGAGAATTATCCAGATTAATCCCCTCCACGTTGGGCCTATTTTCTTCAAGTTAAAAACCGACACACCCGGTCCGTTACTCAGAGGTTTTCCTCCTTTCACACTTTTTGTGAGAGTTCCCGTGACACTTCATTTATAATTCCGCTTAATCCAAGTGAGTGAATTCTTACCGAATGAATTTGTAATGTAAAGATTAATGATATATGCTACGAGTTCTTTGAAACGTCGTATCCGGCTGCTATTTTTTATCGTATTTATCAACCCTTATTGTTCCTTTGTAGCGCTCGAACCATGGATTTTTCGACATAAATCAAAGTAGGTACCTAACTGCTACTGCGTGCTATTAAAGAAGATTTGTTCGAAAGACAAACTCGACTCAAAATGAACCGATTCGCTTATTGAAATGTTATTTTGATACTTCAGAGTAAATTTAATTGTCAAAGTTAGGATTGAAAAAGTTAGAGGGCCTCCGTGTAATTTTGCAAAACGAGGCCTACACCCCGCTCGCGGGTGTAATTATTAGATATGTTTGTTTTGGTGCAATTTTGTTAATGTAGGTTATGCTTGTTCCTCCAGTTTTGCGATTAAAATTTTTAGAAGTCTCTTTAAATCAAGGTGGAAATTATTATCCAATTTTTTTATTGCTTCGCCGCAAAACACCGGCGGTAATTTCCTTGGCTCATATAAAATACATTTCGTCAAGGGAATACATTTTTCTAAAACAGAAATCTTTGACTACGTAAGCTCTACAAAGAAAGCCGTAAGTGCGTTTATTTGCCAACAAGTTAGCTAGAATGGGTTCATGTGTGTGTGAAAAGAAGTTTTTTGTTGAATGATTTATTGAATGTCTTCAATAATCCGGGGCCATTGGCTGCGCGGCCATTAAATTTCAAAGATATTTGGGAAAGTATTATAAGAAAAAGAAAAAGGTGGTTGCGAAAAGTTTGCGCGATGGTAAGAAATCAATAAACTATTGTGAGACAGGTGAAGGGGAATCTTTCTGGTTTAGAAGGGTAAAATTGTCTTTGTATTGGACCCTTCTTGTCTACTCAACCTGTCGGGTAGAGTGACTTTATCAGAAAACATTTTTTGTGCAGATTATCCATGTACGATAGCGAACGTTCCGGGTGTATTTAATTTCAGTCATCAATCAACCGTTTTGCCTGTATATATGTATATGATAGTAGGTATTAACTTTCATTTTTTCTGTACCTAATGTTTACCTCTATCTAATATTAAGTTTATTGAATATCACAACGTTTTGCTACCGTGATATTTAATTGTTTTTGTGAAATTACTCCACTAGTTTGTTATAATTATTAATACAAAGATCGAACACAAAGAAAAATTCCTTCGATCCGGCTGGACTCGAATCAATGACCTCGCCGTACCGTGCCTGACAGAGCGTCAACTGAGCTACGGAATGAACCAACAGAACTTACGAATTCCTCTGTGTTCTTGTTGCAGATCTTTGTTTTTGGTTTTAACGACTATTTTGTCATAGCGTCATCTATGAGAAATCTATAAAACTTTAATTTTTTTATTTATCTATCTAGTCTGTCCTTGTTATTAGTTTTATGGATTGCGTGCATCGTGGAAAATGGTTGCCAAAGATTTATGTGTCTCTGTTTAATATCTTTCAGGTGCGATTGAATGGGCATTGTATGGGCGAGTTCATTCCATCGTAAAACCAATTGCTTCAGGGCTAGGTTTCAAGAGTATAATGTCCATTTAAAATTGAAAAAAATTGAAGTTCTTTATAATATAGGAAGTACGTCATCGTAAGATATTAAATTGTCCATACATCTAATTACATGTGTCGATAAATGAATATCTTACGATGACGTAAGGGCAATTGCCATGGCTCTCTCTATATCGAAATCTGGAAAATAACAAAGCTGCGTTGCGGTTGAAATTGATAGGCGCGGTACACTCTCATTTCATAATGAAGCAGCGATAGTAAGATGCGTTCGGGTTGGGCACTCACTATATATTATTAATAATATTGTCGAAAGCGTCAAAAATTGTTGAAACTGATATGTTAAGTTTATATTACCTATCCAAGACGATTCTGTACAGAGAATGTTGTTGTTCTTTAGCAAGTTTCGAAAATTATCCCATATACATCTGATAATTACCAATGCTGATTCATAGTTTTGTCTCTATAATTTTTGACTAAGAATTGCAATGAGAAAACTAAATTAACACGAAGGAAAATCTTTAGTAAAACGATTGGTTTCGTGTGTTAACATTGACAGTTGACACTTGTTGGATATGTCTCTGATTCAAACATGCCACGACATTGCCAGTGGTAGCATATTGTTGATCCCATTAATTTTATAAAGATTTTATCATGGTACCTATATTTATCAAGAGAATTATCGTGATAATTATCATGATAATAAAATTATCAATGATAATTTGCCTTAATAAAATGTCAATTATGAAATACCACAAGTGAATTTTACCTACTATGCCTCAATGTTTCGTTTAGGTTCATGAACTGAAAAAAAAAATATTACGAACAATCGTAATATTTTTTTTCAGTTCATTCCAAAAACAAACATGTGGCAATATGTCGGTGCTGTACACAAGGTGTCCATTACACGAACAATCCAGCTGCGGCCGAATTTAATCCGTTTAACTGCATAGCGTTCGCAAAGTTATCTATCCGGTGTGTGTAAAATCAGCGAAGGCTTAATGAGTCTAAAACAACGCAGTGTGCGGTGAACTTTAATTTACATACGAGTGGTTTTCTCAAAATTTTAATTGAAATAATTTTGTACCGTTTGTTTTCTTTTCAATGTTTTAATTACTTTGATGAAGTCATATCCCGAGAATTTCAGTGCATTTTGAACAAGTTAGTAAGTCGATTATAGATTGGAATTTCATATAAATGGAGGAGTAATGATTCCTAAACTTATGTATGGCAGTGAATTGAAAAGTTTGCGTGAAAGTGGAAATGAAAATAAGAGCTTAGTAAGTATGGCTAATGTGTGTGTCTCAATAGTGGTGTAACCTACATTCAACTTATCTTTCTACAATATTAATAAACATGATAGTAAAGTACATAATAATTATATATTCAGATGCCATTTTCATGTATAAAAAAATTAAATAATTATACACAAAAATGTATTGTGCTAAAAGACGTTACGTCGAGGAACAATATATAGTTACAAGGATAGAAAAAGAGATGTTTAGGTAGTTTGGATATTTGTTTATTTACAGAACCATCTCTTTAAGACAGTGCAGCATTTCTATTTACTCATATAAAACAAAACGATACCTCCTATGAACCTACGCCAACTTAATTCTAGGCATTTTCTTATATTTTGGTAAACAGCCTTATTTATTTACTAATGATCCGCGAATTTTGTAAAAAAATTAGAAAAAAACAAAATTCTAAATAAAAACTAAAAAATTAATTTTGTGAAAAAAAAGAAACAAACAAAATAAAAACATAAAATCAAATTAAGTTTATTGGAGGTATCGAAAATATAAATGCTGATTAATAATAACTAAATAATAGCCACTTCTAGATAATAGCGAGGAATGATAATAGTTCATTAAGTAGATACTACAGAAAGTGTTACCTTTGTAAATACACTGTCATAAACAAAAAAGTCTATTTATTATTTTAGCTATTCGATTTGAATGCGCATCTTGTTGAGGAAATTAGTCCCGCTGATCAGCACGAACAGCAGCCGTGGCCGCCGACACAGGTGCACGTACTCGTACGGCACGCTTAGGGCTCTTACAAATAAACATGATACGATGTCGCGTCGTGCTACAACGCGGCATCGTTTCATGATGTGACGTCGTACCGTGGAAATCTACGACGAGCAACGTTTTTTTTTTTTTATAATATAAAGTGACGGGACGAACAAGTGCACCTGATGATAAGCTACACGCCTGTCCATAACAATTGCAGTACCACTCAGAGCTTTAAGTCGCAAAGATCTTAGGTCACCCTGAGACGTAAGTTGACAAGTCCCATGTGCCTGTAATTTCACCAGCACCCTTACCCTTCAAAGCCGGAACACAGTAATGCTGACATTACTGCTTGGCGGCAGAAATAGGTAAGGTGGCAGTACTTCCCTGGACAATCTCTTTCACAAGGTGCTCTACTGATGCATCGTTTTACGATTCGACGTCATATCGTGGAAATCTACGACGAAGAACGTAAAAATTCACGACACGATATCGTGCAACGTGGTAAGACGCACGGTACGATGTCGTATTGTAGAAACTCACGGTACGCTCCCCAGTACCGCATTTATTTGTTATTCAATATTCAAAGATGACAGACAACATTGAGGTTAATTATTTAATAACCCTATTATTATATTATAATATTTATTAAATGATATATTATTATCATACATTATTTAATAAATTGGGAGCGCACCGTGAGTTTGAGAGTTGTGCCGTGCGTCGGGTCACGTTGCGATGTTGTGTCATGAATTTTTACGTTCTGCGTCGTAGATTTCCACGATACGACATCGCATCGTGAAACGATGCCGCGTCGTGACACCGTATCGTGTTTATGTCTAAACATGGCACAACAAAAACCTGAGCAGGTAAGGTATATCCGTTTCCGTTTAGTGATCATTCACTTAGTTATACAATATTGGATTGTGAAAATGACGCCTGCATTACAATTTCTCCATGGAATTAAATCACCGGAAAGCCTCTGATTTATTGGTCATTTCTCGTCTTATGATATAGTGCAAATGAACTTATCTACGAAGTACTGAACATAAATTATGATAATTTCTTTAGCCATAACTAAACTAGTTTAATATTGATTTTTAATTAATATTACGATGTTTTGCTACCAGGATATTCAACTACTTTTTTGTGAAATTACTCCACAAGTTGCTTATAATTATAACTAACTATAACTGTATAACTATCGGAACGAGGTTATCCGACAGAGAGCTAAGGTCGTGGACATAGCTGGTAGAATAAGCAAGCTGAAGTGCAGTGGGCTGGCCATATCTGTCGTAGAACCGATAACCTATGGGGGAAACGAGTTCTTGAGTGGAGACCACGGCTCAGAAAACGTAGTGTAGGCCGCTCTATGGCCAGATAGAGTGACGATTTGCGAAGGACTGCTGGCAGCAGATGGATGCAACGAGCCGAAGTTTGGGCGAAATGGCGCGAATTGTGAGAGGTTTATGTCCAGTGGAGTGGCGTGGACTACGATAGGCTGTTGATGATGATATTCTAATTACACCCTAACTCACGAGACAAATAAAAGTAGGCCATACGAATATTTCTCCGGGTCCGGGAATCGAACCCGGGACTTCTGCGTGACAGACCAGGATGGTAACCGTTCGACCATGGAAGCAGTTAACAAAGATCAAACACAAAGAAATTTCTTCCTATCTATTAGAGCGTAAGTGGACGAGATTTCTTCTAGTAAACTTCACAAACAGTATTGTTGCAAAATAAGACCAACTATTGTTGTTTCGTTTATTCATATTCAATAAATCGTAGTAAAAGAAAGAGGTCGACATTTTTTTTAATATGACAGTTTAATCGATACCTAAGAATAACAATCATGTTAACGTAAACTCGCATGTTACGTTAACCAATTAATTATTCAGTTTCATCAATTCATTAGTAAAATGTTTAATTGAAATATATTTCCACAAACACGAACCGTATGGTCGTAAAAAAATTGAAGAATATTAATATCACTATTTATCTACACGTGTGGATACGTGTTCAGGCAAGTATGTACATAGATACTCTATATTCTCTGGCCCGAACAATTTCATTTTAATTTTTACTCAACGTATCGTTCTTCAAAACTGTAATGTTGTAGTAGACAGATTAAATTGAAGCCATTTCTATAAAAATACGAACGGAAAGATTTATATAAAGCTGCAATTCCATTTGATGTTTTCGCATCACGTTGAAGTTTTAATAAAAGAGCATTTTTCGTTACTCCCAAGGAACTCGTTTAAGAAAACGTGTTCCTAATCCCTGCAGTACAAATAATTGAAAATGTTTCCACACTTTAATTTCAACACTGATGTATAAAAGAAACGGGAAATGTTTAAAGAAATTTTTATTTTCGAAATGAAAGCGCAAAATCTGTCGCCAGATTCGTAAGTATTGTAATGTTATATTTAGATGGTTACAGTTAACAAGTTGATTTCAGAAGACAACAGTACCTAAGTTCTTATTACTTATGTATTTTTACACAACAATTTAGAGTAGAGGTCACACCAAGACTAGTTTTTAAAACGTTCGCGAATACTTTGTGCAAGTCGTACAGTCGTAAAATATCTTTGGGCTCCCGAAATGTGCCGTAATTTAGTAGAATTTAGGTTTTATTTTGAGAACGCCAAGTGTCAAGTTCATTATAAGATTCATGTGTTTTCTCTATTCCTGGCTATTTAAAATTTTCTACGCTAGTGAAAATTTGATCATAAAGTGACGTAACCTATTGTTGCAAACAGAAATCATGACGACCTTTAGTGACCCACAGATTTGCACCGGGGCGCTAGATCCGGCGGTTCCGGATTCGATACAATCTCTCCTAATTTGGGACCAGGTAATTGATGTGGTTCACTGGCACATTATTATTATTATTATGTTGCGCTAATAATAACTCTTTCATAAACTAAACTAAAAATTATATTAACTGCCTTCATGGCCGAACGGCTACCATGCTGGACTGCCACACAGAGGTTCCGGGTATGATTCCCGGACCGGGAAAAATATTTATATGGCCTACATTTATTTCTGTCGTAAGTTTGGGTGTAATTTATGGTTGTGTATGTGTGTGTTCATGGCACCCGCGATTCAGGGTTTCTCTAGTGCGGGGCTATGAGTATATGCGTTATTATTATGGGGTTAAAGTATGAAATTGCCGTTTTATTGCAATAGGTTCTTTGAATTTTCATAGAATCTTCATGGTTTGAGGTTTTCGAATGAAACTTTTTTCAAATGGTTTCTGTGATTTTTTTTTTTTTAAATTTGAAACATTTGAATATCGACTTTCAATTGTTTTTGTTATTCAATTTAGACAAGAAAGATGGATACTGCGAAAATTCGAGTGATTTTTGAATACGAGTTCCGACGCGGAACTAACGCGGCAGAAACAGCCCGCAATATCAATGCTGCGTTTGGAGAGGGGTCTACTAATGAACGCACCGTGCGATTTTGGTTTAAACGCTTTCGTGATGGAAATTTCGACTTAAAGAACGAGCCACGAGGAAGACCGCCCACACAGGTGAATAACGATGAATTAAGAGAGATAGTGGAAGCCGATCCTAGTCAAACTACCCAGGAATTAGCGGCATGGTTTAACGTTACCTTACCCACAATATTGACTCACTTGCGTCAAATCAATAAAATAAAAAAATACGAAAAATGGGTGCCTCATGATTTGACTGATCTGCAGAAAGAAACGCGTGTTGAAACTTGTGTTGCCTTGTTGAACCGGTACAGAAATGAAGGAATATTGGATCGAATTGTAACATGTGATGAAAAGTGGATTCTTTATGATAACCGGAAAAGAAAAATGCAATGGCTGACCCCAGGTCAAATGCCACAACAGTGTCCTAAAGCAAAACTTACCAATAAAAAGGTAATGGTAACTGTTTGGTGGTCTCAGCATGGTGTTATTCACTATAGTTTTCTCCGATCTGGTCAAGCATTAACGGCAGATGTCTTTTGTGCCGAACTCCGAACCATGTTGACAAAACTAGCAGTAAAACAGCCCCGACTCATGAATCGATCTTCACCATTATTGCTCCACGACAACGCGAGACCTCACACAGCACGAGAAACCATTTTGACCCTTCAGGAACTGCAGTTAGAAACCATTCGTCATCCTCCGTATTCACCAGACCTTGCTCCAACGGACTACCATTTTTTTCGTGATTTGGACAATTATCTACGTGACAAGAAGTTTTCTTCCCAGGAGGCAGTACAAAATGCTTTCACACAGTTTGTGCAGTCTATATCGTCGGAGTTCTATCGCAAAGGCATTAATAACCTTCCCATTAGATAGCAGCAATGTATAGATAATAATGGCAACTATTTTGACTAAATAAATTTGTTAAAAATTTAAAAGATAAACAATTTAGATTTTCAGTACAAATCGGCAATTTCATACTTTAACCCCTATTATTATTATCGTTATTATTAAAGTAAACATTATCACAGTAACAAAAAGTACTAAAAAGTACCAACATTTGACACTCATAATATGTGTACTTGGTCAGTTCCGTACACTGTTCTATGCTATTGTGCAACATGTTATAAAGGACTAATAGAATAACTTCTGAATCTTGAAATGTTTGTGTTCCTGTAGTCTGTAGAACATAGGTATTTTAATAAACTTAGTACAGAGTACTACAAAAACCGACTACAAAAGTTCACGAAATTACATCTTTTTGCCAAGTTTTATTAGAATCGTTTACCGGAAAGTGCGTGAAACCGGATTCGGATCCCTTAGTTTGCCACCCTTAGAGGTGGAAAATTTTCTTCAAAATAAATGGGACAAATACTGAGGTACTCTCTGTTCAACAAAAAGTATCATCAAAATTGGTTCGCAAGAGTTATCGCGTAACATAATTATATACAAAACAAAATAATAATAAAGAAATACAATCGAATTGAGAACCTCCGCCTTTTTTGAGTCGGTTAAAAATATGACAATGTAGCAAGAGTTCAAATCGAACTTGAATGAAAATACTTCCCATTCTTTAAGTGCAAGTGCAAACGCAACTTAGGATTATTTGATACAGTTCGGGCCGCTACGTTCTCCTGTTTTCAAGTGCGCAAATACGGATTATAACCATGGTACAGTCCTTGTAATAGTTGAAACCTTTCTAATTCCAAGAGATGGTGAATGGTTAGGTATTATAAACATACATATATCGGTATACATTATAGCATCTTTTCAGTGACATAAACTGCAGTGATGTTGTTTTGAAGATGTAATAACATGTTTTAGATGTAAGAATAAAACTAAGGTCTTTTTGGATTATTGTTTTTTTACAATACCAAGTGATAGAACGAACAAGTCGTGAGCCTGGTAGTAGGCGACACTCCTGTTTATAATAGTTGCACTCAAAGCTTTAAAACGCAACGATCTGAGGGGAGCTGCCACTGCGCCTGTCACCTTGAGACATAAGTTGACAAGTCCCGCGTACCTGTAATTTTACCAGCACCCCTTCCCTTCAAAATAGGACCGCAATAATGCTCACATTACAGCTTGGTGGTAGAAACAGGCAAGGTGCTGCCAACTCGTCCAGGGAATTACTGCTACTTACCTGGACGAACTCTTTCATAAGGAGTAGTAGAATGAAACGTATATTTATAAAATGTATGCATATACGTGTATAAATGCCTTTATCGTTGCCATAATTATAAATATGCTTTGGTGGTTATCTGCAAAATCACGATTTTACAGTAAAGCGTTTTGAAAGTAAAAACTTGACTGAATAATATACACATATCCAAAGGGCTAGGATCAAGCACGCTTTTATCAATTGCTGAAAATCAAGTTTTTTATCGTACCTATATTTTTAATACCAATGGTTATTTGTTCAATTTCATAATTTCAAAAATAAATATATAATTTAATAAATTTATATCAATATTTTTTTACTTTAATAACCCTATAACGAAATATTAAAAAAAAGTCTTGATCCCTAGACACTTTTGATTTGCGTATTTTATATTCTGAATATCTTTCAGATATTAGCTTTCTTGCCTAATTGCTCAAAATTTTAGCTAATTCGGTTTGTGACGTCAGAAAATGTTTACTGTAAAATTGTGATTTTACAAATAACCGCTTATTCGTTGCTGTCGTCGAAATTACTATTTTTTATTATTCACCAACAGGCAAACCATCCGACCGTTTCGTCTGTTTACAAGACGTTACTGCCGCCTGAAAACGCACTGTCGCTGTTAGTAAGTTGCTAACCGTAGGACATGACATCATAACCGTCTCATATTTATGATTACGTTGACTTTCCCACCCTTAAATCCTGTGGACAGCAGTGTTTTGTCATAGAAATAACTTAAGCCGGCACCCACCCTACATGGGCGGAACCGTGGCACCCTTAACTGTGTTCGATTCTGCGTCACTTTGCTCCATTTTGCTATTTGGAGGCCATTCAAGTCTACACTACGTACTAAAGAACACATTAAGCTACTTTATATAAGAAACAAATCACTTCTAAGTCATTGGGTATGTGCAAAATCTGCTTGGCTCCGAAAATGGAGCACGAGAGATTTCAATTTCCTACTATTAACGACCCCTTTGATTTAAGACAGGCCACCTCGCTTTTACCGCTCATTTCAACATCGGTCTATTATATTTTCATAAAATGCATGACATAGCATAATTCTTACATATTTCTTTATTACACATTAACAAATTTTATGTACATGTCAACGGTAATGTATATGATTCAGTGATTGTGTATGAAACCGTGCGTGGTAGCATAATGATTTTACCTACTGCCTCTCAACCAGACCCCGTGAGTTGGGTTAGGATCCGGGCTCTCACCTCTGAGTTTTTTGGAATTTATGTGCGAAATTTAATTTGAAAACCATGAGCTTTTCGGTGAAGGAAAACATCGTTAGGAAACCTGCATGTCGAAGAAGGTTCACAGCCCTCGGAAAACTTGTGAAATCCACAAACCGCATTGATTACTGCCTCTGTGGCCGAACGGTTACCACACCAGACTGGCACGCAGAGGTCCCAGATTCGATTCCCGGGCCGTAAGAAATATTTGTATGGTCTACATTTATTTCTCTCGTGAGTTTGGGTGTAATTTGTGGTTGTCTATGTATGTCCATGGCACCCGCGACACAGGGTTTTCCCTAGTGCGGGGCTACGTTGAGTGTGTGCGTTATTATTATTATTATTATTATTATTATAATTATGTAATTATTGGGCCAGTGTGGCAGACTATGTCTTAAACACTCGCCTGAAAGGAGACCGATTCCCAGCAGTGAGACGTGTAAATGGGTAGACGAATAATGTTGATGATGATTGTGTAACAATACCTCGTCATTGTCTACAATACAGGGTTTCTTTATACTTTAATATTTTTATAACAGTTAATGTTTTTAAAGTATTATACACATTACATTAGAGCGATTACACACGGTGACTTTTAGCAGCGATGCAAACGCCATGCAGTAGCTAATCGTCGATAGTCTGTCTTTTTTGAAGACGAAGTATAATTACATTTGTAAAGTTGCCAGTTTTCATAAAATTTTCAAAAGTTATGTAGTTGTTGTCGATAATTTTATCGATAGATTGAGAAAGAAAATAAAATGTTGCCAAAAATTAATGAATTGTGAATATTACAACGTTCTAACAATTACTAATTGCGTTATTGCCTTCTTTATTT
This sequence comes from Hyposmocoma kahamanoa, assembly GCF_003589595.1. Lineage (NCBI taxonomy): Eukaryota > Metazoa > Arthropoda > Insecta > Lepidoptera > Cosmopterigidae > Hyposmocoma > Hyposmocoma kahamanoa. The sequence goes on along the minus strand of NW_020654466.1, from coordinate 13,203,237 downwards.
ATTTTGACAGAAAGCCTACTAGTATCGAGATCAATTTTTATTCATATACATTTTCATAAGAATGACCGGATTTGATTATCTATATTGAATTAAAATGAAAAACTTAAAAATATGTCTCCTCCTTGTATTTTTAAAAAACATAGTTCTCAATATAGTGTATGCATGTACGAGTATGAACTTTCAAAATCTGACGAGTCTGGGTCGAGCATGATTCAAATTAAATAACTTCAACTATTTATTCCATGGGCGCCACCAATATTCAGTGGATAGTCGATAGAACATTTATCGACTGAAATCACTAATTGCTCGTAAACGGATAACACTTTTGTGCAATGAACTGTCATTTTACTCCGTCTTCAAGAAAGACAGACTAACCTTCACACATGCTCGCGATTTTAAGCAGCGATGCAAACGCGATGCAAGCGCGCGACTTCATCGATACAAATGCGCTATTGCATCGCTACACTTGGAATCTTTAGGCGATAACATCAATGCAACCGCCTATAAATCGCAAATCGTAGTTATGCAATCGCTCGTTTCCAGAACGCGCGTTTGCATCGCTGAGAAACGTCGTCGTGTGTAACCACTCCACATACGAAGTCTATGTATTGTATGAAATGCCAGTCGGAGATATGGCAAAGTATTAATACTTTGTACAGTACATTTTCTTTTAAAAGAAAAACAACTTAATGAAATCAGTCATTTATTACATACTAAGAAAACCTTGGAAACAAAAAACACACCTTGAAAACATTTTTAAATTCCCTACCCCATATACCGGAGGATCCAAATACTTTATAAAACACGATATTTGGTTTAATTAAAAATGAATTTGATAACATATTTAAATCGAAAACATTAACTTTCCATAGAGATACTAAATTCAACGACTGGGCAACAGTCGTTCATAAGAGTAGGTCTCGTTTGTTGAGCTATATGCTATGAAAACTTATAATATTAATTCCAATTTCATAGAATATGTTAGAATTTATTCAAAAATATTTAAAAAAGTATGTGTAGCTGCTAAGGTTAAGTTTCACAGCGACAAAATTAGACAATCGATAAATAAATCTAAAACTACTTGGAGCATAATAAATAAAGAATCAGGCAGAGTTAAACAACACGATAGAGATATAGTTTTAGAATTAGACAGCAAACTTATAAAATCTAAAGATAAAGTAGCCCAAGCTTTTGAATCGTTCTTTTCGGAAATTGCCGTGAACACTACAAAATCATTAAATTCCTCCCCTTCACTTACTATTGATCTCCTAAAGGAAAATGTTAACGTTTGTGGCAGTTTATTTAATTTTCGTCATGTTAATCCACAAGACATCATAAAAGCTTTTAAGTCAATACATGTTAAAAAAACTGAAGATCTCTGGGGCATATCAACTAAAGTTATAGACTCAGTTATTAATCTAATTTCCCCACAATTAGCTGTAGCTTTCAATAGGTGCGTTGACGAAGGTGTTTTTCCCGATTTAATGAAATACAGCAAGGTTATTCCCTTATTCAAAAGCGGTAGGAAAGTTGATGCTAGCAACTATAGGCCCATTTCAATTTTACTAGCTTTAAGTAAATTATTCGAAAAGGTTATGCTAACTCGATTACTGTCCTATTTCGGTAGGAATCATATTTTTCATAGTGAACAATACGGGTTTACTAGTGGTAGATCGACTAGCGATGCGGGGGTAGCGTTACTAAAACACATCTTTGATGCTTGGGAAAGGTCCCAGAATGCTATTGGTGTTTTCTGTGACCTCTCAAAGGCATTTGATTGCGTTGATCATATTACTCTTATTAGGAAGCTGGAACATTACGGTGTAAATGACAAGGCGTCGAAACTTGTCTGGTCATATCTCAACGGTAGAATTCAGAAAGTAGACATAAATGGAGTGACTTCTTTGGGTTGTCCAGTACAAATGGGTGTTCCGCAGGGCTCAATACTTGGACCTTTCTTATTTCTGATTTATATTAATGATCTGCCATTCTTTGTTAAGGACCATTGCGAAATAGTGTTGTTTGCTGATGACACATCCTTGATTTTTAAAACAGACAGACATGACATTAACTATGACCCTATTAATGATACCCTCTCTAAGGTACTTTATTGGTTTAATGCTAACAATTTATTGCTTAATGCCAAGAAGACAAAATGTGTTAAATTTGTATTACCTAACGTAAAATCGACTAGTCCAAGCATAGAAATAAACGGAGGAAAGTTAGACCTTGTTAATAAAGCAGTCTTCTTGGGAGTGACCTTAGATAGTAAACTTCAATGGTTTCCACATATCGTCTCTGGCCAGCAGATTAAGCTCCGCTGCATACGCAGTCCGCAGAATACGTGAGCTTACCGATGTTAGTACTGCTAGACTAGTTTACTTTAATTACTTCCATAATATAATGTCCTACGGGATTCTCATGTGGGGTAAAGCGGCAGATATTCAAACCATATTTGTATTGCAAAAACGAGCGATTCGTTCTGTGTACCGTCTAGGTTCACGGGTATCTCTCAGAGAAAAGTTTAAGGAGACTGGTATCATGACTGTGGCATCACAGTACATTTACTCAAATATTTTATATGCCCGTAAACATATACATAATTTCAGTAAGAAAGAAGATATCCATAATATTAACCTTAGAGCTAAGTCCAAACTCATGGTACCACGATTTCGTTTAACCAAGGTAAACAACTCTTTCATGGGGAACTGTACACGTTTTACAATAAGATACGTTTTTACAATAAGATTCCGGAGCATATTTTAAGTTTATCAATTCCTAAGTTTAAAAACTACATTAAAAATATTTTGATCGAAAAATCATATTACAAAGTTGAAGACTACGTGTTAGATAAAGATGTATGGAAAGACGACATGGCTCCAGAATCCACACAAATTTTATTCAAAGTGTATCCCATACCATTTAAGTTTATTTGAAAAGAGCAATCCCTAGAGTTTCTTGCTCGTTCTTCTCAGGGAGGTCAGCGTAGTGAACGAGCAGTAGCTTAAATGTGACGTTTTCAAGTGTAAATTTATTTTACCTATGGAATAAATAATCTTTGACTTTGACTTTGACTTGGACATTGCCTAAAGCACATTCGACAGAATAACTCAATAACTTAACTAAATTCATAACAGAGTTTATTTCTACATCGACTGACAATTTTAGGCGTTGTATAGAGTACCGGATTACATTTGGTAGCAATAGAGCTCCTTGTGAAAGAGTTAATTTAGGGACCGTACCTATTTCTAGAGCCAAGCAGCAATATGAGCATTACTGCGTTCCGGTCTCGAGGGGTAAGGTTGCTGGTTAAATTACGGGCATATTGGGACTTGTCAACTTATATCTCAGGGTGTCAGGCGCAGTGACAGTGTCCCTCAGATTTTTTTGATTTTAAGCTTTGAGTTGTACTGCAATGTGATGGACAGGCGTGACGCTTGCCACCAGGTACACGACTTGATCGTCCCGAAACTTAATATTATTAAAAAAAGCATACATTGTCGGTAACATACATACTAACTTATACCAAATAAGTAATGTCTATCTAGGTATAATAGTTTTTTCATATATGAAGAAATATGTGTATCTTCTATTTCATTATCGGTTTTCCTTTGTGTAAGCTTCTTTTTTTTATAAGTTTGCGGCAATTATTTGATATCTGTATATATTTATATACATAACGTTATTTTAAATAAGGTTTTTATTTCCTTTACTGGTTCAAACATAAATTTGGTCTACATGTATTTTTTTAATTATAGAATTATTTTCCATTTTACAATATATTTTTTCCCCTTTTATCTACATATTGCTTTCACGATAAAAAATCCCTTTGATTTAAAGCAAATTGACGTCTTTATAATGTACTAACACACGGGACATTATTTTTATAGGATAATAGCATCGTAAAATTTGAATAACTGACTGGGAAGCCGATGATGTTGTTACACTATTTTATTGCCTTATGATATGACATTTAGTCACCATTGTGATATTTGTTATTGTTACTTTTGTACATTTATTTTCGTTTCTATTTTTATTATTATACATAGAACACCAATCGTCCTGGTCGCTGAGCGACCTTTTTTCGTCTATAGCATCAGGACAATACTTGCTGAGAGAAACAAAACGTAATCGGACTTGCCTATACTATTTTGCAAAACTACTTACTATTGCCTATTATTTGCAAAATACTAACAACCTCTCAGGACTATATTATTAACTATATATTAATGTACCGCTTACTTAAAAAAAAAGGCAGTAAACTGAACTACAGTGCTTTGGCATTCTTTTCCATTTTTCCATATTTTTTGTAGTGTCGTCGCGAAAATGAGTTCTAGTAAGAAGAGCAATAACGAAAATACAATAATAGATTGTACTGCACCTAATTTCAAATAAAAGGCAATAATGGAAAACTTGTAGCGCTATGAGCAAAGTAAGAATAGTAAGATACATATAAACTCATACAAATTTCATGCACTGGAGAACGATATGAACCACATCATCAGATGTTCAGCAGACTAATAACAAACTATTAATGTGCCTGAAAAAACAATAACATTTTCTTTTATTGTTCTGACGTGTCAAATATTACTTTTGATATATTTTTTCTTTTTCCATTACACGTCTTCCTCTATTTAGTCTTTTACTATTTCCTTTTTCCTCACATTGTTTGAGAAAAGCACTATACATGCCTCGGCGAGAACGGGGATTGCTTGACTTCCCGGTCTCTGCAAAAATGTACTATTAAGTATTTGTCTAACACTTTTAAAATTCTGCGTTTGGTGACATCGGACTAGTATTTACGCTAGGGCTTTCTTTTGGATATATTTATAAATATTTTTATTTTTGTACGAACGTAAAATCTGATGAATTTATCAAAAAGGCATGGAACAAAAGTTGTTGTTAGTGATGTCAGTAATATGGTCGTGAGAGGTTGTTTATTTTATAAATAACCTTGAATATTGCCAAACTTGTACTCTATCAGTTAAGTAAATTTTTATTGCGTAGTATTTACTTTTTCTTTATTTTAACCCTAGAAGGGAATAACCCTAATTGCGATACTGGCGCCCAATGTGGGATCAATGGTCAAACAGAAGAACAGTTTGCCGTCGGCACTAAAACAACTCTCTGGGTGATTATAATTGTTGTATTTGCACGCATGATGTCAACCCATACTCCGATTACAATTTATTGTACAAGTACTTATAACGTTCCAATCTTCATGATATCTTCAAGAAAATAGATCCTGGAGCTCCGAACTAAGTAAAAAAGTCTTAATTACAGAAAAACTAAGTCGCAGTTTTATAAAAATACATCCGTTGTCTCCACAGCAAAAATAAAACTTGTGGATCACCCTAAAGATATTGAAAATTGTTCCTTACGTTATTTAAAAATAGTAATCAAGTTTGCAATTTACCGAAGACCGAAAAACGCCTCAAATAATCACGTCGATTGCAACAAAAACCTTGCACATACAGCTGGCAAACTTATTTGTTTGCAGAGCTTTAGCAGACGTGCGCTAACGAAGGGCTTAGCGAGAAAAAGTGGCTTTAGCCGGAGCAAACTAGATTAGCGTGAGATCGGCCATTAGTACGCGATACCTGATTAGATGGGGCTTTTATTCCGGGGTGATATATGTCCCTGCTTACACGGTGAGTTTAGTATATGGGCACATTATAGACACGGGCACGCGGATGGAGGTGGATTACCGAAAGTTTATGTGATGCGTATGAATGAATACTATTTATAAACTCTCCAAATACATGCAAAATAGCAGTGCCCGTGTTAAATATTTGTTTCATGCAGGTCATTATCCTACCATCCGTTGGCATAAAAATGAATAAAATATATAACACAACAACTACAATCACAAACACTACCACCAAAAATATACCCGACGCGTGTTTCGCCTCTCTACTTCAGGAGTAAATCAGTGTCTCCAGTGAAAAACGGAATAAGACGAGTTATGCCCTTTTGTTTTTATTGCACCATTGGCTTCAGCGTGTCTGATTACATAACATATCAAAAGGACATGTCTCTAGCAGTCTCCTAGCCTTGTTTTTTATATTGGACTAAGGGCATAACTCACTGTTTCTAATGGCATAATATTAATTATCGGGCATTTTTTATGAATCTAAAGGTACAAGTGCTCTCAACTCAAAAAATACGTTCAAGTTTTACGAATAACTACAAAAATACTTTTACATAAAGACATTATTCGTGTTGTTTCATAATGATAAGGAAAAAAGTAGGACTAAAAGCGACTATTCCCTTATTCCATAGCGTACGTGAAGGCATAACTCACTCAATACAGTTACTTTCGCATTTGTAATATTAGTTTGGATTGGCATAAGTTGATGTTTTATCAAAACAACAACAAATAATTGGGTTGAAAATAATTTAAACCAGGACTTACTTTGAATCCGGAGGATGATGCTTGTTACAACAACTTTATAGCGTCTCAGAACAGTGCGAGTGCTTATTTGTGTTATAATTATAATTTTGGTACAAAAATATATACAGGGCGAAAAATAATCAATAATCGTCTCAAAGTGGCAAGTATGAGAATAAAATTATATTTTTTATATATAATAAATATGTAGTTTTGTCAACTGTTGGGCGAATACCTACTTTCTTACAGTTATAATAGAAACATCTTTAAATTAAAAGGTAGGTACCGTTGTTTGCCCTATTATTAAGAGCAGCTTATTTTAATTTGATGATGAGTATCACTATAATTATGTACTTTATTTTGAGAGTAATGTTTGTTCCCTTTTTTATTAGAAATCCTCCCGCATCGTTTGATCATAGCTACAGTGATACTGAACAACATCGCGATCGAGAGGCAATCAATGATGAATGCACTACTTATATCAATACTTACATATAATATTTAATTACAAACCTATGACTTTGTAAATTAGTGTAAGTAACCTATAGTTCCTACAATAACAGTTTTAGATACAATTTATATGTACCTATACATTTTTCTTAGTTCTAGTCAATCTTTTCAGTTATTTTTTTCTTTACTTTCATTGCAGAGAGAGTTAATTACGGATCAAGAACTTATTGAATATATAAAATAGAAATTATTGAACCAAGAAGTAATGCTTGTGACGTAAGTTTGCTACTTTTACAATAGCAATATAAATAAATAAATAGTGAACGAAAGAACCGGTCAAAGCTAGTGTAAAAATATTTTCTAAAGTCTTTCATTGCAGAGATTCGGAAGATCGAGTACATACTTGATGTTCGGAAGATTCAAAGATCTTAGTTATTTGTTGACAAACGGATCCGACAAACTTCTCCTCATAAATATTGAGAAAAAGAAGGATCTCATGGCTCTTCTACCATTAATTGATAGTGAATTTCATGAATTTCATCTATTAACTGCCAAAACGGTAAGACCCGACGAAGACTCGGATTTAAACAATTATAATTATTTCAACGACAAATGTACGGATTAATGTAACATACAATACATTTTCATATTTTTATACAATTTCGTTATTTTTACCGCACAGTTGTTTCCATACACATTTTTTAGTTACTTTAATAAGTCGCACTATTTCTTTGTTTGTGATAAAGATGAGTGTCATAAGTATTGTTATAACCATAGAACAGTCACAGCTAAAGGAATAAGTCGTTTTATGTCTTAAACTTTGTTAACATGTTAAATTTGTTAAAATAGTCGTGTTGTATCTTTACGCTCTTTGTAAACAAGGACACAACTCGAAAAAAACTTTAAAAAAATATTGAATTTATGACTGGATATTTAACCAATACCCATCAAACGAAAGCTTAGATGTATACCTAAAGCTAGAAATCATAAAAAATAATAAATACGAACAACCAACAATCAATAAAAGTATGGTTTATTGTCTCTCCTGAAAAGTGTCGATTTTGAGTTATTCCCTTTTTCACTGGAGGCACTGAAATGATTGTTCGACATTTTTTCTTACAACGGTTTGATGACGGCTCTCAGTTACAAGGTATTTCATTATGTGATTCACTTTTTGGTGGTTAGTGAGCGCTATTACTTGAACAATACGAAAATAAAAATTAAGGAGTCGTAATTCAATGTGAATAGGATATATACTCTGGGTTACCACGGTCTTTCCTGCCAGCTGAGCGCCGGCCGTATCTCCCGGCATGCAGCCCTCAACGACATCATCCGCCGGGCCTTAGCCACTGTTAACGTGCCCGCGATACTCGAGGCAAGCGGCATGTCGCGAACAGATGGCAAACGCCCGGATGGATTGACTCTCATCCCTAGGAGTATGGGCCGGTCACTGGTGTGGGACGCCACATGTGCCGACACACTTGCCCCGTCCCATCTCCAGCACACCAACAAGAGGGCTGGCTCCGCAGCTGAGCTAGCGGAAAGAATAAAAAGTAATGAGTACCAGGATCTCGGCTTCGAATACCTATTTACAGTCTTTGGAGTCGAAACCCTTGGCCCGTGGGGTCCTAGTGCCCTTCATCTATACCATTTTTTTATCTAAAAAATTATTAGACTGTCTGAGTTTCCCCAACGGCCAGCAGCTACCCAGCCCAATGCATTAGCATAGCCATTCAAAGGGGGAACGCTGCCAGCATCTTGAACCAATTTTACTCATATAATTTAAAAATAATAGTTTTATTTTCTCTGTAGTATTTAAGCTTTTATTCTACCTTACTTGTATGTTCTTGATTAAATTAACAACTATCTTTATAGGATAAACACTAAGCACACGTTTTTTCTTATAATTTGACGAAAAATATTATTATTATAGGTCGAGATTACAACCATGATTTTGATAATTATATATTTTGTGTGTTTGTTGTTATTTATTGATACAAAGATCGTACCAAAGAAAAATTTATTCGATCGGACTGTTGCCATAACCGCTCGTGTTTATAAAGTGTAAAAAATGGTAACCATTTTTTACAATTTATAAACAAAATGTGATAAAATGGAGAACAAACACAAGATACGCGAACAGTTAATACGGTGACGTTTCTTTATTTACCTACATATGACGTCACGTGGTGTAATTGGTGTTTGCGTAACAAGTTACAAATATTACTTACAATTGATTGAATGACCGTGTTTATTATATAAATATTCTTCTAATTACATTTTCGTCACACAGCCCATTGCTACAATTTACAAATGACGTTTAAGGTGAAAAATAAGATTAAAAAATTATAAATTTTTATTGAATTGATACCAAATTTTTTTGTGAAATTATTCCACTAGTTTGTTATAATTATTAATACAAAAATCGAACACTCAGAAAAAATTCCTTCGATCCGGCCGGATCCGAACCGACATCTTCTAGCATACCGTGCCAGACGCTATACCAACTAAGCCACGGAACGAAACTCAATTTCACAAAAAAATAATTTAATATCAATTCAATAAAATTTCAAATACAGTGAATAGCGACATCTCTCGCCAGGGCTGGTAACTGTAAAGATATCTAACTGGGTGATAAAACTTTCATAGATTTCTCATAGATGGCGCTACGAAAAAAAACCAAATACAAGACGCAAGCACATAGAAAAATTCGTGAGGTCCGCTGGTTTCTTTCCGTGGCTTAGTTGGTATAGCGTCTGACACGTCATACTAGAAGACGTCGGTTCGAATCCGGCCGGATTTAAAAAAATAGTTTTTGTCACCAAACGTCAACTAATATTTATTACTAGGTATCTAATAGTGGAACAATGTGAATAGAAATTGATGGTAAACAGAGACAAATTAGTGACATAAGTTTTTGATACAATGGCAATATGTATAATAAAATAGTACAAGAAACCTTTTCGCGCCACGTACCACGTACCACGTACCATTCATTCCTATCTTTGTACGTCTAGCGAACCCAGGGCAAGCACAGGTGAGTAGATGATACCTTACGCCGATGGGCAAGTCCTTTCACCACAATAAGAAGGAGAATATTTACTATTAAAGAAATCCAAGCCCTTTCTTATTTTTGTGTATAAAATACCGATTTCCTTGACCAGTTTAACTATGCAGGTTATTAAAAACTACGATAGAATTTCATGGATTGTAATGGTAGTACGCAGAGAAAGACTTGCAAAGAAATGTTGAAAGTATATTGGTACGCGTAAAATACAGATATTATGATAAATTTTTCCTTAATGTCGTGTATTGGTGGGCAGTTGGTAACGTACTGTGAAGATGTGACCTCCTTACACCGTCATCCCACCTTTTTGTCGTCTTTTCTCCGGTTCCTGGCCACTCGTTTTCAAATTTTGAATCATTCTTTAACTCCTTTGCCACGCCATTCTGATTTTGTTTCGTTCCACTGTAACTCACTGCTGGATCCCGGCTACAGCGCTGTCAAAATTTCAATTGCGTATAATTTTGATTCCTTTACCAGTGTTAATACCGATTTGTAATAATTACTGCTAATCATGTGCCAATTTTAATACCAATGTGTAATATCGCATTACTCGGCCCTTTTCGGGTAAGTGTCTGGACTGTTTGTTAATCAGTAGTAAGGGAATGTTTTGTACTGTTCTACCTGTTTTTATATACCTTTTTCTTGTTTTGTTACAGCCTTTCCTTTTCTTTTCTTTATCACCAACTTACAATGAATTTCTGTGGACCTGAAGTTTTCTTAATTTATTGCCGTGAGTCTGGTCACGTCTTATTAGTTACAACCTTTTCAGTAATACGTGAAACTAGAGTGTGAATTGCGAGTTTAAATAAAAGTGCGACACGTTGCTAAAGTAGATCGCCGCGTGTGCAGAGCTATGCCTAAGAGTGTATGAAACCATACAATGAGTGTCTATGACCTATTATTGATAAAATTTTACTAAGAAAAATCCCATCCAAAAGCCGTTTAAGCCCAATACAAAGGTCCGCAACAAGCACGTAGAGAAGTTCGTAAGATCTCTACCTCTACCATGAGATTACAGTGACAGTTATCGCTAATGACCGCGAAGAATGTTGGTGTACAAAATGTTGTTTCTTCTTGTGACCGCTAGGGGCGCTGTATAATTTGCCATACAAAATTGTGAAGTGATTTACGAGGTCGCTTTGGTGGCTCGATCTAAAGCTCAGTTGCTAACAGCGACAGCCACGTTAAGACAACAGGTACTGGTACGAGTCGAATCGGATTGAGGGAATTTTTCTTTGTATCATTATTAATAATAAAATCAATACTAATAAAAATCGTTAAATTATTCATTTAATTGGTCTGACGTGCTGGTAGCATTTTGTTAATAAGTATAATTTTAATGGGAAATTCTCATAATTTCTTCAGTTTACTGGGTAACTATTCGTAAGTCCCTATTCATTCGTTTGCCTTAATTCTTAAAAAAAAAAGATAGGGTATATAAGTTTCGCTTCAATTCGCACGCCATCTGCAATGGCGTGGAGCTATAAAAATGGCCGGTTTGCTGTTTAGACAGGCATTATTTATGTCCCTAATGAAGCTGCTCTCTTATTTAGTTCCTTATCAATAATTTGTCTCTGGTATTCAGTTATGATATATAAAATGTACTTACCGTTCTAACTTCCTAGTAATGTAGCACGTAAACAGATTCACTATAAAAAGCGCACTACTTATGTCTATATTTTTCGCTGTTTACGCTGTGAATATTTAAAACCAAATGTAAATAAACTCGCCGTAAGCTTAGCAAAAATTTCTAAAAAATATTAAAGCTATTATGCACAGAGAGAATAAATAACGTGTTTCGTAATTAAGCTGTTTAATCAGGATTTTAACAAAACATGAATAAGTTTTTTTTTACATCAGTAAGGTTAAAATTGAATTAACAAAGTGTAAGATATTCACACAAAAAGCAAAAGAATGAAAAAGTTGCATAGTTTTATAGCAAATGTAAAAGGGTTGCACGTATATTTAATATAACAATAAAGCTATGTAATGTAGGAACAAGAACATGTCTGTTTAACACTTAAAATTTAAATACACTTACTCAAAATTTCAAAGTGTAAAAGTCAACTGACATGATATTAATCACAGAACCTTATAACTCTAATATATTTTGGTCAGCTGTACACGAGTCTCATTCAGCGAACTCCTGCAGATTTCGATATGCAGAGTGTCCCACGGCTATTGATAATGTCACTTGGTATAGGCGCGATAAAGTCAGAGAAAAGGCTATTTTCATTTTCCTGAACAATATTGCAAATTAAATATCGAGTTCTTAGGTTTTGGCGATTGTTACACATAGGCAATGAAACTATTTTTTCCGGATTTAAATCGCGTATATTTGTTTTTTCAAACAAACCGACGTTTCGGAGCCTTTACAGGTCCCATGGTCACGGTTGACTGAGGTGGTATAGTCTTCAACCAGTTATGTCTAATATTAATGCAAACCTATTTTTTCACTATAGTTACAATAGTTATTAATTAAATACCTTATTTTTAATTTTACAAAGAAAACTTTCCAATTTACGCTATATTAAGTTTTACAAATTATTTTATTGAATGATTTTTATTAAGTTCAATTTACTATTAATTAATAATAAAAATTAGAATAAACTAAAACATATTTATTAGTACTTCAGTCTTATGTCTGTTTGGGATTATTCATCAGAGGAAATACTGGATCCCAAACTGGTGGTACGGAGAAACCATCTTCCCTGTTGAAATTAGGATGTTTTTTAATTTCAATGCCCTCTCGCTCATGTAGATTTCTCCATGACATGCTCGCAGACTGCACACTTGTTTATGCGACGGTGTTTGACATCAACTATATATTTTCTTTGACGCCGGTACAAATACTTCGCTTCGTTTGTCCAATATAAGAGAGACCGCACTCACAGTCAAGCTTGTACACTCCTGCATCCTGTAAGGGGATGTTATATTTCACGGGTCTCAGGGACTGAGAAACCTACCTCAGGGGCTTGAAAAAGATCTTGATAGATGACGCCTGAGGACTCTTCCGATCTTGTCTGTAACACCTCTCACGTAAGGTAAAATGGCAGGTCGTCGCTCGACTGTTGGTGGTTTCACACGGGGCCTGCGGCGTTGGCGTGGAATCTTCAACTTATTCGCATGTAGGACTTGCTTTATATGCTGAAGTTCCCCTGCCAGATGATTACTGTCGCAGACACTATGTGCTCTCTGAAATAAAGATTTGCCCACTATAGCTAACTGACCAGGACGGTGATGGGAATTACCATTGAGGTACCTATCTGTATGGGTTTTCTTTCGAAATACAGTATGGCCTAAGATGTTATTAGGATTTCTTTTAATTAAAACATCTAAGAAAGCTGAAGTACCACAATTCTCTTATTCCATAGTAGAGTGGATCTTAGTACTAAAAGAATTAAGATGGTCCAAGAAAGAAGGTATGCTATCTTTAGATAAAATTGTGAAAGTATCGTCAACGTACCATTTGAAAATCTTCGGCCTGGCTGGTTCAAATTAAATGTTCAATTTCACGGTCTTACTTTTATTTTAGATTCTATGTAATTAAGAAGAAAACAATCATGATTGTGTTTTTCGATAAGTACAGTTTCTTTTTAAAAATTACAGGTTCTTTTCAAATTTGGTACCCACCAAATTCGACTTCCAGCTAATGACTCGGACGACCCGCTGGACTAGATCATCCCTATTACACTCTTCTGGTAACTCGATCCTCTCCCATTCTTTTCACATACCCAAGCCAGCATACACGATTGGATTTTATTTCCTCGATTATGTTCGGCTCAGACACTAGCTCAACTCTCCATTGAATCTGGCCCTCCAGTTCACAAATTCTCCTTTCATTGGTCGCAAAATCTTTCGGAATATCTTCCGTTTCATCATTAATAATTTATGTTCTAACTTCAACGTTGCCGTCCATGTTTCACACGTATACATTAAGATTGGCCTAATTAGATATATGATATATAGAGGAGTCTAAATTAGTACTTACAAAACCACTAAATTCATATGTATAATCATAGAAATCCAAAGTGGTACTTAAATACTCATAAGAACAACTAAAACCGCAGACAATTTGTGCAAATATCTGGTTTTCGGTCTAGAGATTTCTTTACTCGCTCCGGCGTGAACCAGGGAAGTAACCTGGGCCCAACGCTATTTTTAATTATGGTAGACGACCTCAGAACATGTATTGAAGGTGCTCATTCACTATTGTTTGCAGACGACCTTAAAGTAATGCACCCTATAGATCAAGCTTCTGATTGCGAGTCACTTCAACGGGTTATCGGTGCTGTAATACAGTGCAGTGCAACTAACAAGTTACCACTCAATGCACTGAAGTGTAAAACCATTTCCTTCACTCGATCCAGTGATCCAGTTCGCGCAAATTATCACCTCTCAGGTATTCCACTCGTCTGTGTTAGTACAATTCAAGGCCTAGGATTAACATTGGATACCCGATTAAGCATGCGTGACCACATAGTTAATATCTGCAATTCTACTAGCTGGGTGCTGGATTTCATAATAAGGACAGCGTCTCAATTCCGTGACCCAAATGTTGCTGTGTTGCTGTACAACGCATACGTTCGATCCAAACTTGAGTATAATGCTTTCGTATGGGATCCTCGAGAGGTTAAATACACCCTAATGATCGAAAGAGTACAACGCGTACCGTATAAACATTTATACGGTATCTGTATAAAAGGCGGTACGGCTATTACCCATTTCTTTTTTCCTAGCTATAATAATAATACCGCACACACTCAACATAGCCTCGCACTAGGGAAACCCTGTGTCGCGGGTGCCATGGACACACACATAGACAAACACAAATTACACCCAAACTCACGAGAGAAATAAATGTAGGTCATACAAATATTTCTCCCGGCCCATGAATCGAACCTGGGACCTCTGCGTGGCAGTCCGGCATGGTAACCGTTCGGCCACGGAGGCAGCTATTTGTTACTGGGATGGTTGGTCTGGAATCCCTTGAATTGAGGCGGAAGATTATGTTGCTTACCCATTACTTGCTCTTACGACACAGTATAGATTTTTTTTTAAATTTTAGAAAGACTGGGTCTGTTTGTATCAGAACGTTATACTAGCACGGTTGGCCGCTTAGGGCGGCGCGCACGCAACCTCTTTGCAGAGAGCGGTTGTCTTATTGAATGAGTTCCTCGCTCTTGAAGGTTGCTGATGTGTTCGCGGATAGTTGGTCGGAACTCATAACCGCTATTGTAAATTTTGTGAATTTATATTATTGTAGAGCTATTTAGAATTCAAATTGTTGTTAATATTATTTTGCGTTTGTTACTTTTATTAATATTCTTATAATTATTATTATCATTTAATAATTAATATTGTAATCCAATATCTTGCTGGGCGTGTTGGTTAATCTGTAAGTCCGCAAGAATTCCTTTATAAATAAATTATAAATAAATAAATAACTAAGACAATTACAACAGGCCAAGAAGCTCGTCTTTTTCTTTCTCCTGTTTCTTCCTTCTTCTCGAATGTATGCTGTTAATGTTTCTTTTATAAAACGTCTTGTATTATTTAACCAGCGCATTCCTAATCAGATTCAGGACAGGTTCATTTTAAAGTTACATGTAATCTTACTGAGCGAACGGAGCGTAAGTTTTAATGGTGTTCCTGCTTCTGTAAAGACCCGCCTTTTACTTGCACCAATGCGATGTAGTAGAATTGTATTGAATAATATTATTTTTGCCTTGCTTCTGACTGTAAAATCAATGTATCAAGGACATAACGAAAAAATTAAGTAAAGTGAAACTAGATAAGCTGTATAAAAGAATCGAACTGGAAATGAAAAGGGTTGACTTGGCTGTCTTTTTAAATTACTCGTGGTTATGTACTCCTGAAGCAGACAACACACAAGTTACCCGAATTTTTTATTAATATTATAAATAATACCTACATACATCTCACGGTCTTTTGCCACCGTAGATTATTTTTATTATAATAATTATATTTATTTATAGAGAAATAACTATAAATAGATGGTAGTACTACAATGCTCAAGATCGTATAAGACATACGCGTTTAACTGCCTCCGTGGCCGAACCGAGCTGGACTGTCACACAGAGGTCCCGAGTACAATTCCCGAGCCGGGAAAAATATTTGTATGGCCCACATTTATTTCTCTCGTGAGTTTGGGCGTAATTCGTGGTTGTTTATATTATGTGGTTCCATGGCACCTGCGATACAGAATTTCGCTAGGGCGGGGCTACGAGTATTGCGTTGTTGTTGTTGTTTATTTGATACATTCTACTCGGACAAAACGCAAAGCTCACGTGGTCATGTCCTTCGTATGACAATGTTTCTAATTACATAGATTTATTTATTTTTTGTAGTCTAGATCGATAATTCCAAAGTGGTTTATATCAGAGAGCGAGAGTCCATATTAGCGAAAAAAAATACTACTCACATACACCCATGTGAGTAGTTAATGGAGCCTCAGGAAAGTGGGAGCCATTCAGGCAAGCGTGTCCTAAACTTTGATTTTCCATAAATGAAACAATTCACATTATCTATCCATGTACCTACACAATACTTTATTATAATACACATATAAATAAAAAAAATATTTTCTTATAATACACATATAAATTAAAAAATTACTTTCTTATAATACACATATAAGTCAAAAAATTACTTTCTTATAATACACATATAAATTAAAAAATCTCATGAAAAGTTGCATTTGTTTGTAATTTCACTAGCACCTTTACCCTTCAAAACCGGAACGCAGTATTGTGAGCATAACTGCTTGCCAACATAAATAGATAGGTGGCAGTACTTCCTTAGACGTTTCAAATGTTTCACAAGGAACTGAACTCTGCTGCTACTATCTATGAAGTAAACATTTCACAACAAACAAGACATTTGGTTATATAAATGTATAACACTTAATTTGTGTTCATTTTTTATAAAATTTCTCACTATAACTTATTAAAATGTATTAGAGTAGCATTGTGTCAGCTGTCAAAACCGCATATGAAATTGATAAATTACAAAAAGAGCAGTAGATCAGCACAAAATTACACGTGGTCTACAAGACAAAAAAGTTTAGGAACATCTGGTCTAGATAAGCTTATATAGATTTAATACCGTACCTGATAATCTATAATTGGCCTCAGTAAGTAGATATAGTATGCATATTTTTTATTATACTAGCTATTGATTTTTTTTCAATAAATAAACACATAGTAGTGCTTGTAAAAAACTTACACTAGGATGGATCTATGAAGGTTTTCGGTCCACGGCCTTCATAGATTTAATAGTACAATTCAAAGATGTTAAGAAGGAGTATTGTAAAAGTCGTAATTTTATTATGATATAGGTATTTCCATTTCGGTTTGTAAGGACCACACTGTGATCCCGGCGCACTAATGCGAGTGTCGTCACGCGTCGGCGCGCGTCGTCAGGCAGTGTAGTTGAAAAACAGGAAGCGACGAGACGCTTCGACTCTGCGCCAGTGTGAGTTGAGTCTAAGGGAGCTGGTGAAATTACAGGCACCGGGACTTGTCAACTTATGTCGCAGGGGGACGTGCGCAGTGGCAGTGCCCCTAAGATCTTTGCGATTTAAGGCTCAGTGGTACTGCAACTCACTCAGTCACTAATAAAAAATAAATCGAGTCGAGTTTTTGGTATGTAGAGTGGTCTTCCTCTCTACATACATAAACAAGTATGTAATATGCAAGTATATAATATATAAGTGTGATATTCCATTGTTTTAAGAAACAGTAACAAGTTGCCTTTAAAATATAGAATAAATTGTTATTTGATCTCTTCACTTATTCGTATTAGCCAAAACTATCCTCCTTTACCTTTTTGATTGAGAATCTCGGAATATGTTCCACATTTCGTAACTAAGCCTTTCAATAAAAACCCTTCATCCGAATTAGTTGTCCCGTTTTGCCCAAAGTCAATTGGGATAATAAATTCAGAATAAGCTTAATTCTTATTTCGTCCGGATAAGTACACAGTGCAATTGATACAAGATTACATTTTCAGTTAGATAGAGCTCTGTGGTCAAAGAATTGAACCGTATGAACGCTTCATCAACCGATTATGCGTGCTTCTTCACAAATTACGCACACGAAACCCATAAATAAATAATAATAATAGTGGTTTATAATCTCGACACATGGAACTGCACACTTATTTTATAATAGATTAACAATTTTAAATGTTGTATCTCTTGTGACGGACTGGAGAACGTACCAGGCAACTAAACCTGTATTACAACTCACCAGGCCCTCACTCTCTCAGAGTAGTCTTATGTAAAGTCAATAATCTTAAAAGAAAAAACATATATACTGTTGAGCAATAAAATTTATAATAATCTCAGTACAGAGTACTAAAAAAACCGACCTCAAAGTACGTGGAGTTCATGTGGAGTTACATATAATAACCAAGTTTTATTGAAATCGGTTACCGGAAAGTGCGCAAGCCCGGATTCATCCTCTAGTTCGTTGCTATACGGGACTTGTCACAGGAGACAATAAAAATCGGTTCTCACTACTCAAAGTATATTGAGAGAGAAAAACGCCTTGAATTAAAGAATAGCAAAATTAACCATTAAAATAATTTAGATTATACTAAAATTTAGGCGCTATTTATAAAAATGAATCTTCATGCGTGCACAGCCACCCTTAGAGGTGGATGATTTTCTTCAAAATTAAATGGGACCACTATGAACGTACCCTCTTTCCAACAAAAAAAAAATCATGAAAATGGTTCACAAATACACGTAACATACATACAAAAAAAACATACAGTCGAATTGAGAACCTCTTCCTTTTTTTTGAAGTCGGTTAAAAACTAATACGTGTTAACGTGCGGAAGTTTAAGTGAACGTAGATGTGTAAGCGCGAGCGTATGTAAGTGTGAGAGCAAGCGTGTCTGTGTAATGTATATTCTTCTTCTTATTTAAGAGCTAGGCTCTTGTTAGTGGCGTAATCGCCAATCATCTCTGTTCAGTACTCTAACTTTGAGTTCCAAATACCTCCGACACATTAACTTTTTTTCTCCTTTATTCCGTTATGTCTATTATATTCTGTAATTACTACGCATACACGACAGGGTGCGGTGGTTCGAAGTGAAAATTATCATTGATAATTATCACGATAATTATCTTCATAAAATACCCTGATAATTAATTATATTGACATTTTATATAAATAATTGGAACAACAAAATGCTACCGCTAGCAATAAAGTACTCTTTTTTTATAGTACCTAGTGACGGGACGCAAAAGTCGTGCGTCTGGTGGTAAGCGACTTCCATAACAGTTGCAGTGCCATTCAGAGCTTTAAATAGCAAAGCCCCTCAGGCTATGCCACTGCGCTCGTCATCCTGAGACAAAAGTTGACAAACCCATGTGCCTGTAATTTCACCAGCACCCCTTTTAAACGGAAACACAGTAATGCTCCCATTACTGCTTGGCGGCAGAAATAGGCAAACGAATTCTTTTACAAGGAGCTCTACTGCCACTGTATTCAAACGTGTCTAATGTCAATCTCAAATAAAGTTACAAACCAAATCGTTTTTCCAAAGATTTTTTTCGTGTTTATCTATTTAATAAGTCAGTAAGACTGTTATACGTTTTTAGTCCAAAATTATGGAGACAAGCCTATGAATCAGCCTGGGATATAATATTGGATAATTATCAGCTAATTATCAAAGCAAGTAAATATCTTGATAATTTCGAACCCTGATACACGATAATCACAAATATTAATACTACATTACAAGTACGTTCCATTGTTAAATGAATAATAAAGTGGGAACCATGGAAGTCAGTGTATCGCGATGAACGTAAATTGATTAACTTACAGATGCATACTCGTAAGTACTAGAATGAGGGAGTTCGACCGCTATTACAATATTAATGAATAATGAAATGAATATTCAATGCAATTACATAAACAACAGTCGATGAGACATCCGACAGTTAAAATATTTCTGTGCTAAAGGTATGGCCATGATGCGTGTAGAACAATCTGGATTTGTACTTTACTGACGACAAGAATAATAATTAAAAGAACCATGTTCTCTAACACAAATTTAAATAATTATTAATAGAAAGATCGGTCCTTCCTTCGATTCAAACGCCATCGCCATAACGTGTCTGGTACTTTCCCAACAGAGCTACGGAACTAGTAGACCTTAAGAAGTTCTCTATTTGCTTGTTGCAGATCTTTGTTTTTTTGTGAGAAATCTATGAAAGTTTTTCTTCGTAAATTTAAATGTTTACAGAAAACAATTACGAGACTTTTGAATCTTTGAACGCAAAAAAAAATGTTTGCTGTATTTACTTTTTCCTTCAATGGTTCACGACGTGCATTACTAATAAATATAAAATATACATTACGATGTTTCCTTAATGGAAATAATGTTAATTATTAGGTGACTAGGTTACTTAAATACATGCATGCATCAAAACAGTCAAAGATCAAGTTGTAATGGTCATTCTGTACTTAAGAATTTGTTGACCAGCAAGAAAAGGTTTGTGGCATTGTCCGGTTGTAATATTTTATAGATATTGGACCGCGTTTTCCGTCATTATCGTAAAAGAAGAGTCAGCAAGAAAACTATTCTCTAGATTCTATTGCTTTCGTAATACTTAAGTGGATCGGATACTTTCGTAAAGGAAATTGAATCATTTATTGTAACGGTATAATACTGCTTTATCAGATAGGTTTCGGATAGAGTTGCGTCCAGTTATTTGGTACACAAAGGGATGGAATTAACCCTCGCCTCGAAAGGTCTCAGACAGGCCACCGTAACCCATTTTTATTATCATTATTATTACATTTACGTTAAATACCCTTAGGGACGGGAATTATCGGATATTCTTTGTCTAATTGCTAAATCACTAAAGTGTCTACATAATCGGTACATATTTGTGAGTAAAAATTTATTTTTTGCTTCATACTTGATTCATTTCTAACACAAAAGTTCCAAGGACTTTTTACGATATCAAATGACGGAACGAACAAGTCTTGGATCTGGTGGTAAGCAAAAAAGCCTTTCCGTAACAGTTGCAATGCCGTTCAGAGCTTTCAATCGTAAATATCTGAAAGGCATTGCCACTGTGCTTGTCACCCTGGGGTAAGTTAACAAGTCCCTGTAATTTAACGCCCCAATGTACTAAATATAATTTAGGTAAATGTTCACCAATTTTTGACACTGTCCCAATGTTACTTACCCTACCTACCCAACTTATTGATTTTTTTTAATTAAGAAAACAAATAAATATTCATATAAGTCCAAAACCGTGTTAAATGTACTAGTAATGGCATATAATATGAACTCTGTTTATAAGCTTTCTTCGATTCACTCAATATTTTTTTCAGTATGGCGACAATTTTTGCTAACTGGTGGTCAGAGTTGAAAGCAGCGTTGGTGTTCATCCAAAAATCGTTAAGACTTTGAGTAAATTGAGAGTATTTATAAGTCGGAATTTTGTTAATATTTTTGCGTCGTAATTTTTTTGCGTACTGTAACTTGGAGACGTAGCTTAGGTTGCGTAGCGAGAGGTACTTTATAAATATAAACTGGGATAATCTTCAAAACTTGATATTTATTGTATTTTTTCACAAATTTATATTTTGAGGCTACTTCTAGATCTCCCAAGATGTTCTTTACTTATCCTATTTTTTTAAACACATTCTAAATACAAAACTATACTCACTCAGCCAGTAGTTATACTCATAGAGTAGAGCCTAGACTACATCCCTCTTCCTCACAACTGAAGGGGTGAACATCCCTAGCTGGTGCCCTACCTATGATAGGCAACTTACATAAGTGATCAGCCTTTACTATAGGCCAGCCACACACTGCTCGGAAGCTACTACCTTACCAACAAGTAAACCACCGAGGAGGCTATGGCTTTAGTCTGCCAAAAACCCATCTAAAGGGACAGACCATGATCACATCCTATTCAAACAATTCAAAATATAATTATTTGTTAATTATCCTAGCTATTTAGGTAACCTGTCTAAATCCTAACTCTTTATTTCAGCTACCCTAGCATGGCTGAATGTTCCTAACAAATCCTTAAACATCACTACTAGAACTTCACTTAAATGCATCACTAAACTATCTTCGACGTGCACGCTGCTACGTCAACGACACGGGCTTGAGCACCCATCGGGCGGTCATTGGGTAACATCAATATTGATCTCCTGCAGCTATCCACGTTCCATCAGCTCTCACTTTTTCTCACTTTATTTAAACAACAAACCAGCACAAACACACAAATAACTCTAACAACGACATTTTCCTAACATACATATGGTATGGGGATATACCATATAAAGGATTCCTAATACTTAAATAAATATATTTTCCTTGAATGCAGACAGTTCTTGATCATCTGGGAGGGTGACCACGAACTATGCACACACACACTGGACAATATACCCATCAAATAAAAAAAAAGTAAGTTATATCTATCCAATCCAAGCGGGTAGTCCATCTTCTCCTCCCGTCCTTCTAAGTCTGCATTTGCCGGAAAATAACAACTTCCCTCAAAATATTCATCACAATGTCATCATAGTTCCATGTGAAAAACAAATATAAAAGATTAATTAACCTAGTAGAAACTAAAAACATTAATTTACCTCCTATAGAACCTTTTCATTCTATTCACATGGACTAGATCCTGCCTACCCGATCTAATCTTCTCACAATACAAATAACTCTACTCAACCGATCTACTACCCTAACTTCCGCATATCATATCTCCTAGATATCAATGCAACCCTATCTTTTTTATCAAATTCTCGCTGTTGTTCCGATTGTATAATTACCTACACATTCTTTATGCGAATCTATCAAGGCTGCTCGTTTCATAAACTAGCCTTGTAAACTCTCCGCAACACTTACGTGAATAGATTTAATAATGTCACTTTCCGAATTATATTTTATATTTGCCTTCGGCAAAACGTATTTCTTTTTATTGTTTTTATATTTATTATTTTATTATTAAATTACACTTTTGACGCAATTGACTCGTCTTGCCACTTGCGTCAACTTTTTTCATTATTCCCGGCAAAACTGAAGAGTTTACATACTCCGAACTATTTAACGAGAAGTTATCAAAACTTTTTGATACCGGTTTGAAAGAAGACTTTCCTTTTTTTGATGCAATATCATGGACTTAGAAGAAATTTTGTTGTCAATTTTCAATTTTGACAACTTGAAATCACACCTCTTCAAAACATCTTTACCAAGGATAAAATATTCTTTATCGCTTTGCTCAACCAGCAACCTTGATGGACATTTCATTAAATGTCAACGACACTTTGGTGGTTGCTTGCATTTTTATTGGCGTTCCGCCCACTGTAAGCAATGGAAAACTTGGAGTATCATCAATATGCAAATGTAATCTTTCTGCAAAGCAACGAGAGATTATTGAAACCGAAGCACTAGTATCCACCAACGCCTCGCAACTTACATCATCAATAAAAACAGATATAAAAGGTGCCCTATCTACACTAGAACTATCAATTGTATACAAATTTCCTAAATCTTCAGCTGCACTTTGCTGACATTCACGTTGAGGAGATCCCGACGAAGATCCACTACCATGTGCTCGTGAATACACTTGACGTGGCGTATCCTTGCTGTACGATGGGTGCTGGTGCCACTTGATATTCCGACTGTTTAGACTCGGGTCTAACTATCCGTGTAAATTTACCCTGTGTTTGCCAACAGTGAGAGTGCTCTTTACGAAAATATACTGGCAAATCAATATTTTGTCGACCCACATCGTAACCGTGAAATTCTTCTACTTGTATAATTGTTTTTCTCAACTCCTCTTTCGACAAATACAAATTGCTAGCCAATTTCCAATGAAAATTGGGTATCAAAGATTTCAAGAAATGTCTAATAAACTGAGCATCTTGAATATTCGCTTTCGTTGCTAACTTATCTAAACTATAAAAATAACTTATCAACGATTCGTTAGGTCGCCTGGTCGCGGTCCCCTGTCGCCTATAATAAAACTCTGGGCGGAATCTATCTGTGAGGGAAATTCCTGTTTTAACTTCTGTGCAATTACATCATACGTCATGTATGAAGAAAAATACATTTTGTATCATTGTAGAGCTGGCCTCTCCAAATACAATGCAGACACGTATCTCTTATGCACATAAGACCAATTATTTAATACGCTGATGGCCTTAAATTGATTCAAAAACATGTCTACGTCATTGAATCCAGTAAATCTTTGTGCCGGTATACAATACATATTCTCTTCTTGCACTTTTCACTGGTATCAATTATAAAACAATATTGAATAAGTAAAAATATAAACTACGACCTTATGTACGCTTTCCTAGAGGTTTTTCGTAAATACATATAAAATTTTTTCACAACGGAGTTTTCTTCATTGGAATTTTCTCCATCATGTGTAGACTTGCTTCCACCATTTGTAGGCTTGAGTTATATTATATATCTCTTCCATTCCCTCGGAGATTTCTCAAAATAAAATATAAAAAAAATTTCACATCGGAATTCGCGCCTCCACCATTTGTAACCTGGAGACATAGCTTAGGTTGCGTAGCGAAAGGTACTTTATAAATATGAACTGGGATAATCTTCAAAAATTGATATTTATTGTATTTTTTCACATATTTCTGTATAGAGGCTACTTCTAGATCTCCCAAAATGTTCTTTACTTATCCTATTTTTTAAACATATTCTAAATACAAAACTATATTCACTCAGCCAGTAGTTCTACTCATAGAGTAGAGCCTAGACTACAGTACACACTCAAGGCCCCGCACTAGGGAAACCCTGTATCGCGGGTGCCATGGACACACACTTAAACGACCACAAATTACACGAAAACTCACGAGAGAAATAAATGTAGAAAATACAAATATTTGTACCGGCCCGGGAATCGAAACCGGGACCTCTGCGTGGCAGTGCATGGTATCCGTTCGGCCACCGAGGCAGTAAATTATCTGTAAGTGTTTATAAACTATTAGGTAACTATCTATTTATTTGACTTGACGATATATTTGAGCCACCTTGCATTTACAGTATTAAATGCCCTTAGCTTAAACAATGCTTGATTGATCAAGAACTATTATGAACTTAGAAACTGGCATAGAAACTTGTTGAAACTTAAGTCCTCGTTGAAAATTTTAATTTAAAAAACAGGAGAAATTTTCTTTTTTTTTCTTCAACGATAACTGTATTTTTATATGCTATAGCCCTTTATGGATAAAAATGCAAGGTGGCTCGAATTATGTGTCCGGGAGTCAAACACTGAAGCAAAATTTCAACGTTTAGTAGTAGTTGACACCCACGTCAAGCGCTCGTACTAATGAATATTTTTTAACACTTAATTTCGACCATTTGGTAAGAGCGGAGAACTTAGGTTTGGATTACTCGGTTAGTGACAAGTTTCCGTGGATAGCTTGAGTAGCATTATAGCATAGCAAAAACTTCACATAATAATACATGGACCACCCTAACGGTTTGTAGACAGGCGAGGGAAGCACTCCCAACGCTCAATGCCAGTCTATCACGAATATTAATTAAACTCAACAGGCAAGAGCTTCGCACTATAACTGCCGCCCTAACAGGTCATGGTCCATACAATAAACACCTTTTCAATTTAGGTATCACAGATAGCCCTCTATAACAATATGGTGTAAGGCACCATATTGTTACAAGTGTTGTTGTAAATAAAGAAGCACAAGGAACTTTAGTTTTCTCTATGACCGAAGCACTTTCTAGTTCAATAGGAATTTATTCAATGAACAGCTGCTATAATTACAACATATCCCTTGTAACAGCCGTCTGTTGCAGTTATTAAATTATAGCTGTGTTGAGAAAATTATTGAAGCTTTAGCACGATTGTTTTCCGTTTTGTCGTACATAAAAATGTGTTTTTTTTTAATGAAATAACCAAATATTGTGTATATATTAATAGTCATTATAAAGTTCGTCTTAAATTGATATAATATTTAAAACGTAAATCATAATATTTAACTTTTTTTTTTCTACGAAACGTGGCTCTATTTCTTCTTTAACTAGTTCCAGATTTGAAGGCTAAAGGTGTTGGTGAAATTACAGTCACATGGGACTTGTCAACTTGTTTCAGGATGACAGGCGCAATGGCAGTGCCCTTCAGATCTTTGTGATTTATGTTAACTCTATATGAATTTACTTGCAATATGTTAGACCATTGAGAAAGAGTGGAATCTGTACTAGGATACCCCGTGTCACAGTACTTCAACCCCCACATTTAGGCTTGATTTACAAGTAGTTGTAATAGGTAATTTTAGTAGTGATATATCAACTGCCTAGCACACACTTGTACTAACTACACTTTTGCAATTTTTATAGTAGAGCAACTTGAAAATTTGACTTCAAAATGCAGGAACAACTTGCTATGCATGACTAATTTATAGCATTTATAAAATACTGTAACCATTACGCAGTAATTTACTTTATAACTCAATGGCTCTTACACTAAGCTTGCAGAATTATCGGTCAATTAAAATGAAAGCGCATGCACTTAGCACATTTGAGTAGACATGTGTAGCGTTTAAATCTTTAGGTAAAAAAAAATTGTCCAATAATATGTAATTATTACATAATATGTAACACATATTATGTGCTCGTAACACTCAAGTACTAAAATCATTTAACATGATTGTGCACAAATTTTGACCAACATTTTCAGCATAATGTGTATCTGTGTCCTAGCAACTACATGAATTTTTCTGGAAATAAATTCAGTTAATTTAAAAACGTAGATAGTAAGTAATTCCCTAAAAAATAAGAACTCTTCAATTATTGGAGTCCTGTTTTAAGCTCTAGCAGCTCTTATGCACTTAGTGCAAGTGTGCGTTAGACCAACGATATGAATGTCGGAGCCAATTATCGCTTTATTTATTTTATTTATTCAGACATTTATTTCAGGTATATATTACCCATATAATATATACCTTAATGACTAACATACATACAATATAATATGATAATAAAATAAACTGGCACTCTCACCACAATCGAATTAAAATTTACGATGTGGCGGAACTCCAACCGCTCGACTCTGAGGGTGTATTTGGCTTTTAGCCTGATGTACTCCACTATCTCCTCAGACTTCGTGGAGTGATGTAGTCGCGACAGGTAGGTACAGCAGCGTCGTCGGTGTTGTCGAACGGAGCAAAAAGTTCGATCCTGTCGGTGCTGTGCCACACAGGTTGCGGCTGGTGGGCTTCCTCTTCCTCTTCAGCATCTTTGTGAAGCCGTCCTCGTCGCATTGATGCGTCTGCCTCTGTGGTTTTGCAACTTCGGAGACATGCACACGGGGATTACTTTTACTCCTAGCCGATTGCCGCCTCTCGAGTTTCAAAGTGGTGGGTCGGCTGGTAGAAGCGGCTACAGAGGCGTATACACATGCAGGGGCTGACATGCATACGGGTGACGTTTTCGCCGGGGCGGAAGCGCCTGCAGTAGGGCGTGGTGCATCACGCACGCCGGCAGCAGCGATCGGTGACGCAACAATTTGTGCCGACTCGACACTGCTGATGGATGCATTTTGCGCCTCACGACGCATGTTTACATTAGAGACTTCTGGTGACTTACATACCGAAGCAGCGTTGCTTAATAACGCAACTTGGGCACGCAGCTCACTTATGGTGTTATCTGAAGCCTCCAATCTACACTGCAACTCGGCCAGGTTTGACTTCAGGGAAGTGATATCCTTCAGCAGCCTGGTAACATCGACGTGGTCGAACGTGACGGGGGGCAGTTTGTGCAGCTCCTTCGCCACGAATGTAGGTAAGTCATCCCGGTCAGTCTTTTTCAGGAGTGTGATAACATTCTGGAGACTTTTAACACCTCCATCTCTCCGGCGAGATGGCATCTGCTTAGCTTTGCCGAGGCTCTCGAATAACAGCATCTTGCCACTGCAAGTCTCATCCTCGTTGCAGTTGGATTTGTAGATCTGCACAATGCTGACTTCGTCCATGGTATCGATGGTGTGTTGGATAAACGCCAAAAGCTCATTAGTTATGAGTTATTGGGAACCCATTGCCACTTACTCGAAACTCGAAATATAAAAATTCTCACTACATATTCGTAATGTAACAAAATTCGATTTATTGTTTACGTAATGTGCTTTACGAAAGCAACGATATCTATATACTAGCGTACTAGATGCGGCGCGGGGTTCCACACATGCGCTGTGTTTCACTGATGTGCGGTGAAGACGCTGCACATCATTTTGTTGATTGTCAAACATTCAGGATGGCGGACGGAAATGCGGTCCTCTTTGAAAATTAATTAACATCGGTATGTTGCTCACATTTCGCTATTTGACTGGTTGTGTGAACATAAATTTCAAGTTTTAAATTATTCACATAGATTCGGTAAGTAATATTGAGGTTTTGATTAATTTTTGCATTACAATATTTGGTAGTATCGAAATAGTATACAAAATTTGACACTATCCATCTCGTTTTGCAAGCATGTAATGACACGTGTCAAAACAAGATAAAACATAAATCATAGATTAATAAGCAACAGAGTATTATATTCTGACTACACAATAACAGAGTATGTATAATATGATTATAACAGTTACTAAGGTCACAATATAAATTTAAAAAATATAAATAAAGACTAGGCTGCATGGTCTAAAGAAGGCTTTCTATAAACTAGAAGAATTTCAATAACTCCACCATTTTTTTTCTTTTACTTAATTTTTTTTTGTAATATAATAATTATAAATAGTAAGCGGAAAGCCCCTGGGTCAAAGCATAATGAAATGTATTGTGCAACAAATAACGATTTTGCCAGGGGTTATATGTTAATTAAGACTCTCGGTTTTGTATTCCGCAACAGCAAAAATTTTAAGAATCCAGTGAGAAAAGTAATTTTATATAATAGTTTTGTTCATAAGTACCTTGGAGTATGGATCTGTAGTGTTGCGTCCACATTACGCAATCCACACACTTCGGCTAGAAAGGGTACAGAAACGTTTCGTAAATTACTTTAGTTTCGCGGCCGGTGCAGCCAAAAAAATACGCTCTTAAAAAATGAGATTAAAAAATTTCAAAATGATCTCACTTGAAAAGCGCAGAGATCTGTTGGACCTAATCTTAATTCACAAGTTATTTAGGATTGACTGCCCACAACTGACATCAATGTTCAAACTAAGCGTTCCCCATCGATAAAATAAATATCCCCCGTAAAAAGATAGTTGCTCTTCTGTCACCACCACACAGAAGAACTAAATTGGGTCTCAACTCACCGATCAGCCGTCTATCCATACTACACAATGAATATAGTGCAACAGTAGATATTTTCTCAGACTCGATAACCGGTCTCCAGAAGGCAATCCTTAACAAATAAACTAGCAGTATTTGTAGCATAAATTGCAAAAATTTATATTACATTTACATTTAGGATGTATATTTTTTATTCTGATTGTCATACTTTATCGTTATATGCATCTAGCTAAACACCCTTACCAATATCGATCGACTGTTACAGTTGCTGATGAACCTCAATAAATAAATATATAAAAATAAATAAATAAATTTTGTGTGTGTGTGTGTGTGTGTGTGTGTGTGTGTGTGTGTGTGTGTGTACTCTGTTTTACTCTTTTTTTGGCATATTCAATATTAAAACGAAATTAAACACGAAAAACACGAAAAGCTTTTCAGCATGAGATAGGACAAGTCAGTTTTTCCGCCATAGGGTGAAAAAGTGCTACTTTCACCGCTATAGAAAGCATAACTTTTCGAGTCACGGTATTGAAAAATAAATATGTAAAAATGTGCTGACAATGGCGGCAAAAGAGATCCCCTACTGTAGGTGCTGAAACCCGAGAGGCAAGGTAGGAAAAGTTTGTGATAATATAACATTCTTCGTTCTCATGTATTCTATTTATACAAAATAAGAATTACTCTATGTTTCCTTGCCAAAATCTTTTCTACTTTCTTAAACAGGATTTTTTTGCCAAAATAAGTCTTGTTACCATAATTTGTATTACAATGAAATACACAAATTCTTACCCACAAGGGTATAAATCCTTATGTTAAAAATAAACATTTGCAAACTGAAGTTACAAGCACATGGGACTTGTCAACTTATGTTTCAGGGTATCGGGCACAGTGGCAGTGCCCTTCAATCTTCGCGATTGAAAGCGGTGAGTGGCACTGCAACTGTTATGGACAGGCGTGTAGCTTACCATCACGCGCACGACTTGTTCGTCCCGTCACTTGATATTATAAAAAAGTTATGAAAACATTCGGTTTTGGTGTACAAAAATATGAAACAAAACCATTTTACTCCTGCCTCCGTTGCCACTTGAGACACTTTTACCATGCCGGACTGCCACACAGAGCTCTCGGGTTCGATTCCCGGGCCGGGAGATATATTGTATGTTCTACATTTATTTCTGTCGTGAGTTTGGGTGTGATTTGTGGTGGTCTATATGTGTTTCCATGGCACCCGCGATATAGGGATTCCCTGGTGCAGGGCTAGTAAAAAAACTCACTTATTAAGACCGATTTCAAAGCGATTTTTTTTTGAAGATTAATTTAATCTGGACATTTCCTAGCTATGTCTTTTCTGAATTCTTTTCCCGTATAGTGTAGGGTCTCAGACATAAAATGTGTTTTTTTACTAGACCGATCGACTTAAAATACTATGAAAATATACATATAATATATCATTTGAACATATACTATAAATACTAATACAAAATGATTTATTTATCTTAGAAAGGCCTATAAGTAGTTACATTTAATACAAAATAAAAGTTCCATGAGAGCTTGAATCTTTACTTGTTTGGGGACCGGAAGCCGGATTTACATTCAGGTCAGGTCAGTTGTTGGCGCTGTACTATTGCAGTATTCTAATTTGTGATTTCATTGCAAACGAGAGTTGATATATAAAAGTGATATAAGGCCCATTTGCCTGATGAGTTGCCCGGGATGGATGGTCCTTATTTTCTCTCTATTTCTGGTTATATACCCGATATGTGTACGAAACCGTTCTGACGCGTCACGATACGACACGTCGAGCAAATGTTAATCCGGCTTCTGATGTTGCAACTAAACTGTCTGCCGACTATCCAACTTCTCGACTATTTAGAATAGACCTATCGTGTTTTCTCTCATTAAATTGATTTCTTTAGCTTATGGACGGTGATGTTGACTTTTTAGAATACGCTGTTTTACTTCGAATTTTTTTAAGCTAAATTGAAAGGTTGATGTTGCACTACTAACTGTAATTGTTACTATTATTACAATTGTCAAAATAGCAAAAGCAAAACGCTGTAACTAGCAAAAGTGAAATTTTTGAAACGAGATATAAATTGGCAGGTTAACCATGCCCACGTCGAGCGTAAAATCATAAAATCAAAACTACAAAGTGAACGGTCGGCAAGCGGCGGCGGTCAGGCATCATGCGGCATGCGTCACACATTAATCTAGGAGCACATGCAGCAGTCGCAAACTGCCCGGCGAAAATCCGCATGCGCCCAACACTCCAAAGCCCGCCGAAAGCAGCTTTGAGTTTGTCCCTGAACGGATTAAAAAGAGAAAGTTAGCTGCATACATAAATTTTGTATCCAAAACAAACTTTACAACTCTGTTATAAATCAATGTAGTTATTTAAATGTACGTCTATTTTCCGGGTTCAGAATGATAATTGTTACGATAATTAAGTTAATTATTAATACAAAGATCGAACACAGAAAATAAATGGTTTGCGCCATATGTAAGAAATCTGTGATAGTTTTTTTTTCACTCAACCAGGTACTTTTAAAGCTGCCAGACAAGAGATGTCGCTTTTTTAATTATAATTTTGAATTTATTGAACAACATGATGTTTTACTACCATGATATTCATTATTTTTTTCTGAAATTCCGTTGTAATTACTAATACAATGATCCAATGCAAAGAAATCTTCCTGCGATCTGACTGGACTCATTATTCTGTGTGCGTAATGTCAATCTAGTGCAACCGTAGGGTATTAACAATTACAACAAACTATTGAGTAATTTCACAAAAAATAAATTAATATAATAGTAGTAAAACATCACAGTATTTGACAAAATTAACATGATAAATATACCTTGATTATCGTGTCATGCATTTGTATCCAGACATGCAGCCAAACGTGTCAAACGGCAGCCTCAAAAAAAATAAATTACAAACCTAATAGTTTTCCCAAGATGTTTCTTCGTGCTTAATTACTCTTCGAAACTGACACTGAATCAAGCATAGTGGCCGCCATTAAGAAAATAATAATAATAATAAATAATTCAACTGCTTCTGTAGCCGAACGGATACCATGCCGGACTGCCACGCAGAGGTCCCAGGTTCGATTCCCGGGCCGGGAGAAATAGTTGTATGGCCTACAATTATTTATCTCGTGGGATTTGGGTGTAATTTGTGGTTGTCTATGTGTGTGTCCATGGCACTCGCGACACAGGGTTTCCCTAGTGCGGGGCTATGTTGAGTGTGTGCGTTATAATAATAACAATATTTGGTTTTTTCATTATTTGTCATTTTTAGTCAAAAATTGAAGACACGAAACAATAAATCAGCATAAATAATCATCATATATATATCAGATAATTATCATGATGAAAATCAAAGAAAATAAATGTCTTGATAATCCGTGCCCACCCTATTTGTGTTTAGTATACAACTAAGAACTAGAACACGAAACTGCGCTCTCAAACTCATAGATAGATAATACACTTTACAGCTCACACACATAAAGAAACAAAAACACATGGACAAATTAGAATTAGTGTGGGCAAAGGCAGCCTTATCGCTTAAAGCGATCTCTTCCAGACAACATTTGAGATAGAGAACTGAACTCAGATTCTTGATATAGTCCAAAAAACTACAAAGCTGAAATGGAGTTGGGCTGATCATGTCTGCCACATGCCTGAAGACCCGTGGGCCAAGGTAACCATCCAGTGGATCCCCATAAACCTAAGGCGCCGCTGGTGGCCGAAGAAACAATGGCGTGACGAACTGGACGCCTACGATAAAGCTTGGGTTCAGTTAGTTCAGGATCGGAATGTGTGAAGGGATCAGGGGGAAGCCTATGCCCAGCAGTGGGATACATCAGGCTAATTGTAATTTGTAATTTTGATACTATATCACTATCACATAATGTATCACGTATGTCATATGTCTTCGACAAAACTTATCTGTAATGGAACAAAATACATTTACAATAACTCCTTCACAGCCACAAATTCATAACAATTCGAAATATAAAAATAACTATTTAAATAAAACAGTTTTTAATTTTTGTTTATCGTGTTCAACAAACTTTTTCCATTTGCGTCGATTCCTGTATTACACTACATTACCCGGCGGCAATTTTTTTCATTTTCCCTCCTCATGTTCTGTCGGCCTAAGCCAAATCGTTTTATCTCAAAATACAGACATTTTGAGGAAAAAGATTTCATTTCTCAAAGTTCCTATAACTTAATACGAGTAAATAACTCGCATATGGAAAAATATTGTAACTGGACAAATATAAAAATCGTAAAAAAAATGGCTCAAAAATACTTATAATAACAACAAAAATAGATAGCTACTTGTGTTCTACATATTTGCTGCTGATATTAAAGACTGTCAAACCAGAAACAGAAGCTATTATTTTATAGCTTGAAAATTTGTTACATAGTGATATACTGAGGGAAGTTTTTAGAAAGATACAGCACCGCTTTCCAGTGATAAAAATTTTTGCTTTGTGACAAAAAGTCAAGTTAAGGACACTTATGTTCGCACTAATAGCATGGGCATAAAGTTTTTCTAACCAACTCAAGCTAATTCCGCGTGTGTAGTAATTGCCTCAAACAAAAAAAAAACTAAATTTTACTAAAAATCTCAGCTACGTTACTTTACACTTTGCACCTAACCGTATCGCGATACATGAGTGCTCCATTCAGAAAGCCTCCTATTGTAATATAAAAATATCATCGGCGAGAAAGTTTCACGCGAAATGTTCACACGGATTATTATTTTCGCTTATTTGCATCGACACCTTTCACTGGTTGTGTGTGATAACGCCATCAATGTTGCAATTGAGGCGATATTCAATGTGTGAAAATCACATTCAATTGAAATGCGCTGATTTAAAAGTTTGCAAATGCAAAGCGTAATGAAAATCAATAATACAAAAGTTTTCTCTGAAATGCGTATGTGTGTGTGATTTGTTTATGAATGTGTAATAAAATAAAATGTTTTTATTTCTTTTAAACTGTAAACAAAATTACATGCAAGGTTCAACCTTGCATGTAATTTTGCCTTCTTATAAGTACGAAAATACTTGTATCTTAGAACGACTTACCCTCTCTATTGCAATAGGGTAGTAAACCATTACACTTCTTTTATTTGGGAGGTGAGGTGTGGAGCGTCGCCCCTAGCGTCCCGCAATCCGCGCGCTGTAAATTAAATTAAATAAAAACAAGGGAGAAAATTTGACACAGATCCAATGTTGACAAGCGCCCAATGGCGACTGATGAGACAACGGACGGCGCGGTGGCGTGTCGTTAAACCGCTGAGTAATTTGTAAAGTTTGGGACAAATGCGAATGTAATAACTAATAAGGTTTCAGCTAAAACCAAAATTTAGAAGGTTCTCTGTAGTACTGTTTTTTATAATATCAAGTGACGGGATGAACAAGTCGTGCGCCTAATGGTAAGCTACACGCCTGTCTATAACAGTTGCAGTATCACTCGGAGCTTTGGATCGTAAAGACCTGAAGAAGTACTAGAAGAACGGCACTGCCACTGCGCCCGTCACCATGAGACATTAATAAGTTAACCAGACCCATGTGCATGTGGAAAATTTCATTAAAAGAAGAAGGTCCTGCAAGCGCAGCCGTGGCGGCCAATTGGCTGATATTGTTTTCCATTATTAATGGCATACCCTCCTCTTTACAATTAAAACAATCCGAAAACATCCGATGATTTCGGTTAAAAATAGTAGTTTTTTTTTACATATCA
Organism: Hyposmocoma kahamanoa; assembly: GCF_003589595.1. Lineage (NCBI taxonomy): Eukaryota > Metazoa > Arthropoda > Insecta > Lepidoptera > Cosmopterigidae > Hyposmocoma > Hyposmocoma kahamanoa. The sequence continues at coordinate 13,168,283 of NW_020654466.1, read as the reverse complement.
AAATGAAACCTCTTATTGGAAGACCCTTTATATTACCTATTGTGCTCGAGAGACAGCGATAAGACGGATCGGTGCAAATAATATTTCAAGTACAAGGGCGCCTTCAAATTAGACGTTGTGTACAACATTATTAAATTAGATAAGAAACATCAACAACACAAACAAATAGATATCTTACAAAAACAACAGTATCGTCGTTGAACACGTACTACAGTAGTCGAGTCTCCTTTACACCTCTGCTTAAGTGTTACAACGCAAATCTTTACAACGAACGTGAAATTATTATTTTTATTTCTTTTCGAATCGCAAAGGATACAGTTAACGTTTATATTCTGAGGAGTTTCCGTTTATTTCTATTACAGTGCTATTTCCAAGTTTGCTGTTCCAGTACTCTTAAGACCAATATTTTATGTGGATTCCGTAGATTGAAATCAATAAATATTTATAGGTATGTCACAAGTAGAAAAGTTCTTTTCTACCGACGAGGCGAGACAAGGCGAGACAAGTATTCAAGTTTGTATGGCAATAGTTCAATTATCTTCTACCGCATCACGTGATGCCTCACGCGTGCTCGGGTACTCACGATGGCTATCAATCGTGTGATTATAGGAATCGTACAAATTAAAATTTAAAAAAGATAGCGTTTTGCGATTAATTGCAGAGAGCCCTACAGTATTTTTTAAAATTGATTAACTAATTTACTTCATTGGTATTTCAATATTTTTATTTTACTATACACAACCTTAGCGCGAACGAGCGATTAATGGACATTTTTCGTTGAAATAACCCGACGTGAGTTTAATTCTCGTTTCGCCTCGTCTCGTCTCACCTCGTTGGTCAAAAAGCACTTTCTTCTATATTATTTTTAAATTTTATTCCTCATCTCTCTTTGTGGAATATCTTTTATCCGAGTCTCTGGTCTCTTTAGTCCAGTCTCTTCTGTCTATGCTATCATGAACCTACTGAGCTGCCTAAAACTCATATAAAATAATATTTATAATACAGCCGAATCCTAAAATGTTTTATGATAGGAAATGAAACTAGTTTTCCGGATTTAAATCGCGTATATATGTATTTGTTTTTCAAAAATATATTCCCCCTGATGAAAAATCCCAAACAAACATTTGTCTGCAGTAATAATTAATATGTTTTATGATTTATTATATTTTTTATTAATAATTAATAATAAATTTAACATAAATATTCATATTGTTAAAATAAAATAAACTGTAAAACATAATGTTTTATGTGCTATGTGATATTATATTGCGTAAATGGGAATGTTTCTTTGTAAAATTAAAAATAAGGTATTTAATTAATAACTTTTGTAACTATACTGAAAAAATAGGGAGCTTTGCATTAATATTAGACGTAACTGGTTGATGACTTTACCACCTCAGTCTACCGTGACCATGGGACCTATAAAGGGCCCAAAACGTTGGTTTGTTTGAAAAACCAAATATACGCGATTTAAACCCGGAAAAATGATTTCATTTCCTATGTGTAACAATTGTGAAAACCTCACATTTAAGATACATTCAACTTTACCGGAGTTATTGCGTAACATACCTACAACAAAAAAACACTGTCGAATTGAGAATCTCCTCCTTTTTTCAAGTCGGTTAAAAATAAATCATAAATATCAGTAAAAAATTCGAAGATTGTTCATGTTATGTGTCAAAATCGTCTCTATCGCGACTAACTTAAACCTGAATGATTTTTTTTTTCCAACAACTAACAAACCAAATAAATATTATTTACCTTTAGAGGTGCTATGTGATATTATATTGCGTTCCTATTGATTAAACTCTATTTTGAAGATCTAACAAAACAGAGTTAGTTCCGATGGAGTGTTGAAACTTGGAAAACTTAATGCACCTGGTTTATACACAAGTTCAAAATTTTTATAAAAGAACTTATATTACATTACTTACATCGTCGTACTTGGGTCTCATTTAAAACCTATGCTTGCAACTTTGCTGCGCTTAGTATATAGAACATTATAATGGAATAGTTTGATTGCTGTTTTAATTATATCTACTAAATTAATCGTTAAGCTCAGATAAGTGCGCTCCATACTAACTAAGGATATTATCTAATCAGTGGTACTTTGTAAATACTATTAGGAAATCAGTACAAAGTGTGTTCAGTTTCTTATTTTAAAGTTACAAATGTTCAAAAGCTCAATATTTCGACGAAAGACAAAACGAAAAACAAAAAAACGCAAGTACATGCATATTTTTCAAAATGGAGAGTTTGTCTTTAGATTTTGAAAAGTCATGACCCTAGTCAAAACAAAGAACTCTTTACATTAAAATATTAACTTAAAAAAACCGTCGACAGAATGTTTGTGGAATTACATCTATTGGCCAAGTTTTATTGAAATCGGTTAACGGAAAGTGAGTGAAATCCAATAAACCCGGTTCATCCCCTAATTTGGAACCCTTGTAGGTGGGATATTTTCTTCAAATTTAAATGGGACCATTACTAACCTTTTCCAACAAAAAGAATCATCGAAATCGATTGACATGTCCGCGACACAGGGTTTCCCTAGTGCGGGGCTATGTTGAGTGTGTGCGTTATATGTCACCGTAATCGCGGAACATACACATACAAAAAATACTGTCGAATTAAGAACCTACTCCTTTTTTTGAAGTCGGTTAAAATGTTGACCCACCATGTCATTTCATTACAATGACACATAAAATTTACTCACTGAAATATTCGTAATAAGCACCTAATAAATCACTTACTCATCCGTGCTTAGGTTAAGGCCGATAAAGACAAAAAATTTTGTCAAATGCATACTCGTGCGTATTAGATTTTTAATGAAAGTTTTTTTTTTGTATATATACATATGCATACGCGACATAAGATAATGTCATTAATAAGTTGAAAAAGGTGTTCCACATATATAGATACATGTACAGACATTGCTACAGGAGCGACATGGAATTGTTAAAACCACCAAATATTACTTTTATTTTTTCGAATTCCGGATTTCCTTAAATGTTTTTACTGCATCGTAGGACAAACTACTGACCTAGGAAGTCGAAGTTGGATTTTAAAATAATTCGAATGGTGCCATGTAGTCTGTTCCAATAAATTATGCCAGAAAAATAAACAAAACGATTTGGTTAAAATTGTAAAGCAATCACACAATACATGGAATAAGTAACACTGTCACGTATATTTTGAAAATTTCGACTTGATATCTCATCACTTTTTCCAGGAATATTCATTTCAATAACATATCAAAATCTTATTTGAAAAATGTTGGTTCAAAAGTGAGGTTAGTAATCAAATATAGATTTGTGAATAGTCTATGGTTGCATAGGGCTGTACGGAAGTAACTGATTCTGTTCATTCAATTAAAGTTTTTGTAATCGTTTAATGAATCGAAAATTTTATCACAATCGAACGAACTTAGAATAATAACGCATAGAATGATAGTTTCATAAAAAACGAACTGTCACAAGTGAGGCAAAAATCAAATTCATGTAGGCGTAAGCAACTTGTATTTACGCTCGTCGGCACGCACACAAATATACAAATAATGATGCCATGGAATAACATTTCCCTCAAAAGTGGGGAAATTGTATCTTGCTTAACTCATCGTTAAATTAGAGGTGCCTACAGATATGCTCAATTTTGTCGATCGTTACTGTTGATCGACAACGTCAAGTGACAGGAATTTTCAAAAATTTATTTTTGGTAATCCTTATGGAAATGGCATTTATATCTGAATACACGAAGGCGGACACGACTTTTCCCATTTCTAAATCCAAGATGGCGGACACGTTTTTTCAAATAAATGCAATATGGTAATCGTTTTCGAGGTATTCGAGGTGCTCATCACGAATATGGCATTTATTTCTAAATCCAAGATGGCGGACACGACTTTTGAAATAAATGCAATATGGGTATCATTTTCGAGGTATTTGGGGGTGCTCATTACGAATATGGCACTCATTTCTAAATCCAAGATGGCGGGCACGATTTTTCATATAATGGCAAGTTGGGGATCGTTTTCGAGGTATTTGGGGGTGCTCATTAGGAATATAGCACTTATTTCTAAATCCAAGATGGCGGACATGACTTTTCAAATAATAGCAAGTTGGGTGTCGTTTTCGAGGTATTTGGGGGTGCTCATTAAGAACATGGCACTAATTTCTAAATCCAAGATGGCGAGCACGATTTTTCGAATAATGGCAAGTTGGGTGTCGTTTTCAAGGTATTAGGGGCTTTAGGCTTTAGGCTTAGGGGCTCATTCCGAATATAGCACATATTTCTAAATCCAAGATGGCAAAGAATCAGAAGAAGAAGAATTAGAAGTCTTGTCCCCCATCTTGTATTCAGATATACATGCCATTTCCTTATGGTTTACCAAAAATACATTTTTGAAATTTGTTGTCAACCATCTTGGATTTACAAATTAATGCTACATTCGTAATAAGCACTCTAAAACTCCTCGAAAACGTCTATAATTCTCAATCGTTACTGTCGATCGACAATGTCGAGCAAATCTGTAGGCACCTTATTAAATACTACCCAATTCTTATTTAACTCATATATGGACAAAAACCTACAAGCGAGAGTAAGTGCGACTATCGAATTTTAATATATATATATATATATATATAGCCTGATATTATCTGTGGGTATGTTTACATGAAAAGTACACGATAACAATTAAGAACCTGAACCTGAAAGTTATTTATACACGATTTTGGAGAACTGACGATGACTTTTTAGTCAGAGTTAGTTTCCTGAAATAATTTTAGTTAAGAACTTTTAAGTCTGGGCAAGACAATTTTTTTAAATGAGTGTATGATGAACAAGAATAATGATTTTTCACATGAAACTAATGTAGGCAAATACTAAATATATTTCGTAAAAATAGTTATCGTAAATTCCCTACAATGTTGTTGCGGCGGTGTACATTTGTAGAAATTTTGCAACCGTCGCGATATTGCCTATTCTCAAAAAATTACGTAATATAATTATTTTGAAACAGAATAGCAAAATGGGGAGAAAAAACCCGTTACTTTGCAACATTTTCGTGTCTTATTGCAACGAAATTAATTTTCTGTTTTAGTGAATATTTATATAAAAATACAAATTGAAACGCGTTACTTCCTTGTGGAATGCGATGTTAGTGTCTATTTTATATTTGTCTGATCTATTTTTAAACCCCATTACTGCATATTTCGTCATTTTTAGCAAAAATTTTTGAGTTGCTCGCGGTGCAACTTAACCTTGAGCACTGACAGCCCGCTCGCTCGTGTAAGCCCATAGGGCGTCCTACAATTTGCCTCACTTAGCGTGTGCGGGCTAGGTTTCTATGCGTTATTATTCTAAGTATAAGAATTGAAGGTGGATTTAAAATTCGAATTCGGAAATTTGAAATATACTTTTATGGGTTATGTATGAAAAAAATTCTAATCTCATGTATGAAATATCAGCACTTAGTATTGAATCACATATTTTTTATATTAATCAGCAGCGAAACCGCAAAACCTATTTTATTATATAAAACCCAGTTATTCCAACTGAGTCAAATAAACAAATCAATTAATTCAATTAATTAATCGATTTGTAGTTGGCAGTACAGGTTGACCGCCACCAAACTGTCTATGGTCGGGGAAATGATCAGTTTGTTTGCTTTTTCGGTACATTGGATTGTAACAGATTGTAAATAATGTAGTAGATAACTGACCTTTTACCAAAACGGAGAATAAAAAATTAACGAGAGTGATCACTCTCCGCCCGTCTCTAGCTTTAGATACCGCATATTGACGGTCCATTGACGGAACGGCGACATTTGCTAGTAAAACTTCAGAAAAATAACTAATTTAAAATTTTATTTACGAGGGGAATTTTAGGACATTATAGTTTGCACGAGAATCGTGATCGCACTCTAAAAATATTTTATTTAAATTTAAAAACACAGTATAACAGATGTTCATAAATTCGAACCACTAGCAGAAATGTCGTATTTTAAAAGGAAAATGTTCACACTGGATTATTTTAATACTATTAATAATTACTTTTAACTGCCTCCGTGGCCGAACGGTTACCATGCCGGACTGCCATGCAGAGGTCCCAGGTTCGATTCGCGAGTCGGGGGAGAAATATTTGTATGGCCTACATTTATTTCTCTCGTGAGTTTGGGTGTAATTTGTGGTTGTCTACGTGTGTGTCCATAGCACCCGCGACACAGGGTATCCCTAGTGCGGGGCTATGTTGAGTGTGGGCGTTATTATTATTATTATTATAAATTAAAAAAACTGCTGAATGCTTAAGCACGACAAAAAAGTGCCATTTTTGACAGCCTTGCTCCTATGTCATATATTACTTTTAATATTAATAAAAAAAATTTCCGGTTTAGAGTCTTTTATTGTTTCTTCACATTGTTTGAGAAAAGCACTATGCAAGTCCCGGCGGGAACGGAAATTTCTTGACTCGTATTAAATACTGCTGGCGCTCGGCCCTGTAACTCATAGTCGTCCAGCAATACCTTACTTTCCGGCCTCTGTATTAATGTACAATAGTATATTAAAAAATAAAAAACAAAATATACCTTTATGAAGTGCAAAAACAATTTTTATATATGTATTTTGTGAAGTCTTTGATACAAACATGGACATTTTATGTGAAATCCATTGCTTTCGCCTAAATCACACAAGTTGTAAAAAGTTTTCTTTTTGTTTTTTTATGATACCAAGTGACGGAACGAACAAGTCGTGAGCCTGGAGGTAAGCGACATGCCTGTCCATACCAGTTGCAGTGCCGTTCAGTACTTAAAATCGTAAAGACCTGGGGAACACTGCCAAGCGCCCGTCACCCTGAGACAGAACTTGAAAAGTTCCATGTATCGCACATACCTACCTATATAGAAAAATTTTCCTTCAACAATTGCCCCACAGATTCAGTTTCGCCTACTTTATTTTATTTTTAATTTTGCTCTACAAACAATCAATCTCATTCTCAAAACCGTAAAAGTGAAATAAGCCCCTGAGGTAATTACCAACTACATTTATTACAGTAAGGTACTTGTCATTTCATCAACTAAGGAACGGTGAATTCCCTATTCTACCTCGAAAACTTATCATTCAAGCGCACTCCAACTTCGCTTATTCTCGTAGGTATCTCTTCAAAGTTAGCACGTCGCGTTTTACACAAATGTGTACCTTAAACACAAAGACATAGAATCTATCTGGATCAGAATTTGCTCAGGTAATTTTGTTGGGTACGAGGCGATTGTCAATTGTTTGATTTTCTGCGAAAGACTCAACTGTGTATCTAGAGAAAACAGACCAATCCTTATAAGTACACTTTTCTATATTAGAAAATGTTTACCAAGGAATCTGTAGTCTTGGAAACAGAAACTGGAAATAATTATTAATTAAAATCTGCTTTATTAAGTAACAATAAATTTCAGGAATGGGTATTTTACCTTCTAGTCTGAAGAGGCATTATATCCTGGGTGAAATTTAACTGTACTTTATTGACAAACATGCTTTTGTTAGAAACATATCGACGCATTTAATATTTTTACTTGTTCACTTGACAATAAAAATTAAACAGGGAACATCATTCGATAGATTTTATCAAAATTCCGTTGAATGGTAATAATTTTCATATCGTAGTTGACGTCTCTGATGATATGTCACCCACAGAAACTCTAAAAAAAACTTCTAAGAGATCATAAAATATGCCTAAAACTACCTAAAATACTTTAAATTTATTGGGGAAGGAGGTGTGTGAGGCCCCGGAAAGAACGATGAGGAGGGCGCTACAAAAGACACAGCACCCTCTCCAATGGAAAAGAAAAAAGATAAGGCGAACAAATCTTCACCATTTTTTATGAAAATTAATAGCGGAACTTCCATAGATTATTATCTCTCGGATACTCCGATTCGAATCCCAAAGTTCCAAGCACGTTGTAATTCCGATGCACTCTAAGATAACTTTCTAGATCGTGCGAGAGCCAAACGAGCTGACAAAGTTGGCAAGCTAGTCTATCCAACATTGTATCAACAGTACCTTTTCTTCATTCGGACTACTCGCTGGTTCCCTTGTGTTTCAGGGCTGGTCGTGGTTGAGCGAGCTCCGTATACGAACACAATTCTTCCATGTTTTTGTATCAGAAGTTGAAGATTGTTGACAATAGTTTTATTTGTTAAGTATCTTTTTGTGCGTGGCACAAATGTCATCTGTGTGAAAAATGTCTACGAAAAATTTAGGAAGAAAATATGAAAATCACCACACCTGTCTCATAATTACCATCTCGTTAAAAGAGAAACGTCTACCAAATACCAAAATCTAAAAAAAAGCGAAGGTCCCAGTTATCTGGCAATCTTCAAGGCTTCAATCGAAGCATATCGAGTTATCAAATAAGATTGCTCCATTTCGCCAACGAGCATGACACGACGCAATTCAGGACCAAGATTAATGACTTGATGTGGACTCCAAAGCATTTGAAGACTAAATTTTTTTGTACCTGTAATTTATCTCGCATTTGTACAACAACTTTTTGTACCTGAATTCGTATTGACTTTAATGATAATATTTAATGGAATATATGTATATTAAAGGTCAATATAAAATTCGTTTGTGTTAAATTTTTATTGGATGTCAGAATGTATCACCACCATGATATTCAATTATTTTTAGTGAAATTACTCCTCTAGTTTGTTATAATTATTAATACAAAGACCAAACATTTAGAAAAAATTTCTTCGATTCGGCCGGATTCCAACTGATGTCCCCTAGCAAACCTTGCCAGACGCTATGTCAACTAAGCCACGGAACGAACCAGCGAACCTCACGATTTTTTCTATATGCTTATTGTCGGATCTTTGTATTTGGTTTTCAATGACTTTTTAGCCGTGGCGCCATCTATGAGAATTCTATGAAAGTGTTTCGTCACCCAGTTTTAGGAGGTTAGGTTAGGTTACCTTTACAGCTACCAGCCCTGACTAGAGATGTCGCTATTAACTGTAATTAAATTTTTAGTGAATGTCAGAATGTTTCACCACCATGATGTTCAATGACCATGAAATTAATTTGTGTTGTTATATAAAACAAAGGAGTATTATTCAACAATAATTTCACTAGCTGTAAGCTTATTTCTTTGTGCTTTGTACTTAAGTGAAGTCAAGTTTTACGAATAAAACAATCTTATTTCAACCTCTTACTGTACGTATTGTATTTGATTGAATAACTTTCCATAAACAAAGATGGCTCCTCTATCTTGAGAGATCCCCCAATATAATAAAAGAAATATTTCATTTAGCTAACCGTTTCGCTTCGCAACTTTGGTCGCTTGTCCAGAGTAAATTGATGCAGTTCTGTCAATACGAATTGCTTATTGATTTGGAAAGAAATTTCATTTTTTATGGAAATTATCTGATCTGATGATTTCCTTTTATGAACGAGCAACCTATAGGGCTTGAGTAATTGTTAAGTTATATATTGTGTGTCGTTGAATACGCGTGTGGACGCCATACCTACTCTAAAAGATAGATATACTGAGGAAGTCATAGAGAGATCTATCAACAGTGCTTTCAGACTTCGATCAAAAAATCGTAAAATATTTGTGCTACACTCTTTACGTTTTATAAATGGCTTTGTACAGCTCATGTAGAATTAAAGTCAACGTTTTTAGTTGTTGTAAGTACTTTTGAAGAAATCTTATGGAAAAAACTTTTATTTAAAAAATCGTTAAAGTTTTGTTGATTTCAGGAAACATCACGTGTTTAGTGACTCATGAAAATTGTATAAAATTTAGAGTTTTCGACTTTATTCCTATACTAGATTATAGAGGTACAAGAATTTGACTTACCAATATATAAATATAACACTTAAATTAAAATTTCATAAAATATAATGTAAATTTAACACTACACACTTACGTCCATACCCTAATGAGCTTGCCTCTACCACAAAGGTTGTCTGGAAGAGATCGCTCTTAACGATAAGGCTGCCTTTGCCGACATTACTTTTATTCAGGGTAGTAGTGATTGTTGTTGATCGTGGAAATGTGGGTTAAATTTATAAAATTTTACCCATTTTCACACCCAAATGTTTGTGTAGTATCGATTGTATTGGACTCATTCCTATGTCTAAAGATGCCCTAATCATGTATGTAACATGCCTGTCTATTTTGATCATACGGTGCACAGCATCGATGTTTTTGTTGTTCACTGTAGTGAACAATAAAAACATCAAGAAATTCGTCACTGAGATTCACACGACCGCGTTTGAATTCTGCAAACCAGCTATAAATAGTCGTCTTGCATGGTGCTTCATCGCGAAAAGTGAAGCCGAGCGAAGTTTCGCTAAGCTGTTACATTACACTTAGGGTCGTATTCCAGAACTCTACTCAATGCTCAAGTCAGGATTTGAGCAGACTTGAGTATGATTTCTAGTGCTTTGAACCATACTCAAATCCTGACTTGAGCATTGAGCACAGTTCTGGGATACAACCCTTAAAGTCGTAGAAAATCATACTACGAAAATTTTCACGAGTTAAATCCATGGTGATGTAGAACAATTTATTAAATAACGCCACAATGTAAAAACAAGTGACAGCCAGGTAAAACAAACTGTATTTTACAGCCAAAGAGTTCCATTTTCAAATGTTGTAATTACTTTTTAAATATTGTTTATGTAACTGGCCAGTTCCGGAAACTTATAGTGCACCCTATGTATTTTGTACACGTCAGCTTCTATTTTTAGTAGCAGTAGAGCTCCTTGCTCATTCGAGTTCGTGCAGCGAAGTACTGCCACCTTACCTATTTCTGCCACTAAGCAGTCATGTCAGCATTACTGTGTTCCAGTTTTGACGGTGTGAGGGTGCTGGTGAAATTACAGGCACATGAGACTCGTCTAACTTCTCTCAGGATGACGGGCGCAGTGGCAGCGCCCCTCAGATCTTAGCGATTTAAAGCTCTGATTGGTTTTGCAACTGTTATGGATTGGCGTATAGCTTACCATCAGGCACACGACTTGTTCGTCCGTCACCTAATATTATAAAAAAAATACAACCTGTGTGTTTGCAAATAAATGAATTATGAATTCCTACAAACAAACAGACTCACAAACAAAGGCTTCAAACTACCATCTTTTTGACAACAGGGGTTAAAACTAATTTATGTAAAGCGATCTTCTTTCGAGTGAGACTTTAAAAATTTATGTTTTCATAATTAGCTTCACAAGAAAATATATTTCTTTTTATCACAACGCGTGTCGTATAGGTAGCACTAACGTCAAGTCTAAAATAGCAGGAGCTTCGAAAACACTCTCGTGAGAACCTCATTATTCCAAAGCACGAGCCCTTTGTGTGACGAAATAAGGTTCTTTAACAAACCTCACACACGTACAAGCCGTATAAAAATAGAATTTTCTTCGGAGATTTTTTTAATATCGCTAGGGTTTGAGGAAAAAATAATGAAGTTCGACCTTTTGAACGAGGTGTTTCGCCTGTTTAGTTGATGTCATGCATATGGTATGTGCGTGTTTTATGAAAGTTACAAATTCTTTTGTATATTGTCATAAACTGCCAAAAAACACTATAATATTTTTGTGTTCCGGTTGTGAAGGGTAAGGGTGCTGGTGAAGTTATAGGCACATGGGATTTGTCAACTTATGTCTCAGGGTGACAGGCTCAGTGGCAATGCCCCTCAGATCTTGGTGATTTGATGCATGTGGCACTGCAACTGTTATGGACAGGCGTGTCGCTTACCACCAGGCGAACTTGTTTGTCCCGTCACTTGGTTTCATAAAAAAAAGACTAAAAGAATATTGTATTTGCACAGTCTAATCGTTGCTAAATAATGTACAAGGGCGTTCAAACCCTTATAAATCAATAATTTCTAGTGTTTACGCTTTTATAACATTCCGGTTGGCATTCAAAATTTGCCATATAAACAAAAACTTACCACCAAACAAACCAATGGTTATTATTGTAAATATATCATGTGCATATATATATATATATATATATATATATATACACCATCGTTTCGAATTTCGAACCTCTAGGTCGTTTGCCCTCTTAATCTATACTGTTAGTACGGAGGCATTTAATTCTTGTTAATTCTTGTATTAGACAATATTACATTCGTTGCTCTGATCCCAAAGTAAGTAACTAAAGTACTTGTGGCCGTGGATCGAACCCGGGATCTGAGAGATGGCGACACCATGAAAAGCCGTGTGCATGTATATATATATATACACACACATATATATATGTGCATATATATGGTGTCGCCATCTCTCAGATCCCGGGTTCGATCCACGGCCGAGTCAATGTAGAAAAAACACACTTTTCTGTTCAGGTCTGGGTGTTTTAGGTACCGTCGCTGTTTTCGATTTCCATAACACAAGTACTTTAGTTACTTACTTTGGGATCAGAGCAACGAATGTAATATTGTCTAATTTGTATTAGATAAGAGGTTAATTCTTGTGAATTAACAAGAATTAAATGCCTCCGTACTAACAGTATAGATTAAGAGGGCAAACGACCTAGAGGTTCGAAATTCGAAACGATGGTGTGACCAGATGGCTGAAAGTCTGGCTGTACCAGTGCGCGACGCATTTCACCTAGCCAAAGACAGAGGGCAATGAAGAAGATTGATTGACAGTGTATTTGCTCGAAGTCACGATCCTCAGCAGTGAAAGACCAACGAAGGAGGACGTACTAACGGAATGCAGTCATGAAATTACGCATTCAGAAAGAGTCTTAGTTTACTGCTCTTACTTCTTACTTCTACTTATGAGAAGTTAACCAGCACAACAGTATAGATTAAGGGGTTACTTTGCGAAACTCCAAGTCAATAATATATGGAGACCAGTTTCATTGCTAAATGAACGCTATGAAACAATATTCAATATTAGCGCAACTATTTTGCGCTAATAAACCTTTATTGGGTTCGCGGTGTAACGAGGTGGTATTTCCATATTTATTCTTTATATTTTTAGGTTGTGTTGTACATAATTTTTTTTTGGCATATAAATTAACCTTCAGATTTTAGTTTATCATTATTATATTTGTTTTTGCGTAGCTTGGAATTATTGTTTTCGAGTGTAGCAGCTACATAATTGTTTTTTTTTTATTAACTCAATGATTGACTGGTAGATAATAGTTTATTGCATTAAATTGCCGCCTTGACTATCCTGAATTATTATTCTTTTTTAGTGACGGGACGACCAAGTCGTGCACCTGATGGTAAGCTACACGCCTATCCATGACACTTGCAGTGTCACTCCGAGCTTTAAATCGCAAAGTTCTGACGGACATTGCTGTCACTGCGCCCGTCACTCTGAGACAAAGTTGACAAGTCCCATGTGCCTGTAATTTCACCAGCCTTACCCTTCACAACCGGAACACAGTAATGCTGATATTACTGCTTGGCGACAGAAATAGATAAGTTTGTCACCTTACCTATTTACTACCTTACCTATATATATATACCACCTTACCTATGTACTACCCTGAACGAACTCTTTCACGAAGAGCTCTATTGCTACTAAACTGTATAGTGACAGTTAAATAAATAAATTTAATCTCCACTGTTTCGCAAGATGGCAAACGGCAGAAATCTGAAATTGCTATAAACGTAGAGGCATGCGGTTAGTATTTTGTCGTCGCAGACTCTTCCACTACGCACCAGGACATTTGTTCGGTTTATTTATTTATTTTTTACGCTAAAATTGTGTCAGCTTTACGCCGAACAGAATTAATGGCACGAGTTAACGTAATTTATGAATGACGGAATTTACGAATGTTTGTTGAGAATGTTCACAATAAACGCTAAAACGAACGAGTGAAATTAATGGTCTTACGATAAGAGATTATTGTGATAGAAGTTTTTTGAAAACAATGTTTGTCAGCGGAAGTTTTAATAAAATGTAGACAAAATAGTAGCTCATATTTTCAGACCTCTAAATAAAATTGAAAGCAAACAATTTTAACAGGGAATGCACTCGTATCCTTATTTAAACGTTTTACTGTGCTAGAAAAGATTTTAAATTTTACATAAATATGTTCGGAGTAAATCAACATTGAGCTTCTTTGATTTTATGGTGCCACAGAAAATAGCAGTTATCAGCAACATATCTTCTTGTGAATTAGTTCATCCTGGGCAGTGCTGCCACCGTAACTATTTCTGCCGCCAAGCAGTAATGTTAATAGTACTGCGATCTGGTTTTGAAGGGAAGGAGCGCTGGTGAAATTAAAGGCACATTGTACTTGTCAACTTTACATCTCAAGGTGATGGGCGCAGTGTCAGTGCCCCTCAGATCTTTGTTGAAGCTCTGAGTGGCACTGCAACTGTTACGGATAGACGTGTAGCTTACCATCAGGCGCACGACTTGTTCGTCCAATCACTTAATATTACACATAAAAAAACTTTTGGTCCTGTGAGTTTGTTAGTATTTTACAAATAACCCTGTATATCCTTTTGTGCATATGTACATGTTCAAATCAGTTTAAAGGTAGCACGCGAGCGTGTTTATCATAATGTTACAATTATAAGAATAAAAATATTAACTTCAATTAAATATTTTTATTTCAATCATAGAGTACTATTTATTTATTATTAATTTCTGTCTATATCTGTATTATAAATTCAAGGCACGTATGACTTGTCAACTTATGGCACAGGATGACGGGCGCAATGCAGTGTCTCTCGGACCTTTGCGACTCAAAGCTTTGAGCGACACTTCAACTGTTATGGACACATGACTCTTTCTTCCCGTTACTTGGTATGATAAAAAAATTATCTTTATATTTACAGGGTTTTCTGTATTTTCGTAATTATAATGGTTGTGTAATGGATATAGCATTGACACAATTATTTACTAATTTATAGATAAGACATAAATGGAACAAGCTTCTGACAAGCGGCGCTTAGATAATTGTGATGAGGTAAAATCTAGTATTTATGTGGTCTGTGGGTAAAACAATGGCACGGCCAAACGGAAGTTCCTAAATCATTTCTGAACCATATTACTAAGCTCCTGTCATAATATACAAAATAAAAGGAGGTTTTCTGCAGATTGCGCACTTTTAGATTAACTTCGTATTTGAGAAATAAAATAAAAGATTTATGCTAGTAATTAAAATAATTAATTAATTTTTGATTGAACATTTAATAGAGATTGCGTGCCATTTTCACTACCCCGATATTGATTTTTGTTTCTTTATTTTTTCTAAAAAGTTTTATATATTTATGTAACGGAATATCTTGTTTGTTGTGCAATGTCTACTTCATATGTATTAGCAGTAGAGTTCCTTGTAAAACAGTTCGTCAAAGGAAGTAATACCACCGTAACTATTTATGCTGCCAAGCAGTATTTTTTCTTCATTTATTTGGGTCAAGAAACAGTAGACACAATTAAAACCTAAAAGTATTTTTTTTTACAGTCAATATGTAATGATTGTGTCACCAACATCGTTAACCACTAGTTACTACAAAAAACTGAAAAGTGGTGATGCATTTCTAATAAACTACTGAAGAATAAATAATTAAAAAATAGTTATTATGTACAATACTAAACTAATTAAACCTAGTTACAAAAATAATAATAATAATAATTACTACATAAGTGATATGGGTTATACACATAACAAGATATATTAGTATGACACAAGGTTCCAAGCCTGATATAAAAGGAAAAGAAAAATAATAATTGAAGAGTGAATTACTTCATACATCTCCAAGCAAGTTCAGAATTATATTTTTAAACACACCAATGAGGCTAGATAATATGTCTACAGAGATAAAGTGGGTATTATAATTTTTCATTAATCGATACACGGCGAACGTATTCCAGCGTTTGTACGACATGCACCGATAACAAATAGTGGATATGCTTTGCGAACGTTGCGATAGTGCGTCCTAAAAGGGACTCTGTAACGCAGTTTGTTGTGAAGAGGTGTACAGTCGTATCTATCATGGCACAAGTCGTAAAGCAACATAGTTTCCAGCTGTAAACGTTTTAAATTTAGTGTAAGCAAATTATATTTTTGTAGTAAAGTTTCGTACGAGAGTTTTACATGAAAGCATTTATAAAAAAATTTTTTTTAAATTCTTGTCGTTTTAGATTAAGTTCTAGAACATAGTTCCCCAAAGTGTTCCCTACCAATGGGCGCTGAAGAGTCCCAAGGGGACGGTAGAGGGCTCGGAAGCAATTGGAGGGCGGAAGCAAGTTGATGCTGTCCCGGGGGTGCTACCGCATTTGAAAAAAACCTGAATTATCCATATAAACTACACAACGTATGTATATAGTTTTTTTGTATGATTTTTTTATGTTAAGTTAATACAAAAATTACGTGTTTTGAGTTTTTTTATGGTGGACGTTGAAATTTTTTTATCTTGCCTAAGTTTGGGAACTTATGTACTAAAAAGTAGGTACTTTGTGCACTTGAATTATAGTAAAAAAAAATACTTTATACTAAAAGTTATTATACAGCTTCTATGTAGTTAGATGACGAAAATACGTATGTGGTAGTAATCCGTTCAGCTCTTGCAGGTTGTTTCTATCTCATGCTATTTGAACTAAATATTGTAAATGATAAATGTGTACAAATATTTATTTACCAAAGAGCAACCTAATTCTAAAAGAATCTGCTCTAAGAATGGGTTACAATTACTAGTGTTTGCTTACCAAAGAAATAAAGATTTTTTTAGTTTGAGTTAGAGTCAAAACTTTAATTAATTATGTACAAATAACTTAAGGTTGCCTGGAAGAAATTGCTACTTAGCAATAAGGACGCCTGTTGTACATTGGCTTACTCTGTGATACTTACGTTACTGTTCTGTGTTGTCATTGTAATTTTAATGTGCAATAAAGAATATTTCATTCATTCGTTCAACTTAAATAAGTATAAGGGCTATTTTGGATTCTCTACGACCTTAATAGTATTGCTCATCCGTAATTTCCAGCTTTAAAATTTTCATCTCCTTATAAAACTCATCGCAATGAAAACCGGTCCAAAATGTATGTCGCCAACAAAAAGTATAAACTGACAATGAACAAGAGAATACTGCATAGAAAAACTACAGTTCCTCTGGGAGAAAACTTTAAAAAAATTCCAAAAACAAGCAACAAAGCGCGAAGTTTATGGATGGCTCTCTTGAGGCGCCACTATATAGAACATGTAGATAGACTGTGTCGAATTGCGAAAAAGTGGAGTTCTTCAACTTCCTACTCAAAGTTTTGCCTACACAGGAAAATTATGATTTTGCTAAAATGGATGGTTTCATTCCATTATCCAAGCATAAAACCTCTATGCGAGTCACCGACCGTGTCTACGGTTCTAGATGAAATGGGCCCTGATCGAAAGTCCTTCATCCAAAGCTGGAAAGAAAATGACCAGATGAAGGTGAAGATTTGCATTAAAAAATACGATCACTTGCCGAAATTCGGTTGTACCTTTTTGTGAAGTTTAAAATTTGTCAGTAGTTTCATTACACTGCAAAGTGTAGCATGTAATATTAATAGCATGGAGCCCGAATATAGTACCTTTGCACTGATACACTATATACAACTTTCTATTTCAGAAGTATCACATTCAAAGAAGATGGCTGAGACGTGTCTGCCGCGTAAAGTTGACGAATCGTTTACCATACTAATGTTGTCACGTGATTGTTCTAAGCTTGTACTGGTAATCCCAATCACAAAAAAAATTAACATTTTCTGAATAAATATAAAATAAGTCAAAAATGGAAGAATGTGGATGGAAGCGTGAAGGGAGAGGTAGACCTCGGCGAACATGTCTCAATCAGATTCAGGATGTCCTTAAAAAAAGCCGGGTTAAAAGTACCAAGGCTAAACGGGTATGTTTGAAGATATTGATGGGAGTGGAGGAGGCGAAGGAGGTTCGTCAGGAGCGTAGCAAGTGGAGGTCCATAGTCTCTGCCTATCCCGGTGGGAGACAGGCGTGATGATACGTATGCAAGTCAAAAAAGGATAAATTTTGAATTGGACCACTATTCTTGGACTACATATTTAATATTGTGTAAAAAGTCAATTCAACAACCTCGACCCAAAGCACTAGATGAGAAGGTCCCGGATTCGATTCCCAATATGACTGTGAATAAGAAACTTTTGTAAATTGGTTCTTGTCTCCGTGTTTTGGGTAGTATCTCGGAAATTCCTTACTCTGGTACTCATAGTGCAGGGAATTCACTAGTTTGAGGTCAGGTAATAAGTGTGGCGGTGTGGTGTGGGACGGAAAGGTTCTTCAATGGCGACCGCGCACCGGACGACGCTCAGTGGGTAGGCCCTCCACCAGGTGGACCGACGATCTGGTAAAGGTCACGGGAAGCCGATGGATGCGGGCAGCGCAGAACCGAATGTCGTAAAGATCGTTGGGGGAGACCTATGCCCAGCAATGGGCGTCGTATGGCTAAATGATGATGATGATGAATAAGTGTGGGTATCTGGCAAATTAGATTTCTTTATGTTTTTACTGTTCGATGATGTGACTGACAACCGCTTTCAGATAATAAACCTCAGACATAACAATAGAATGACACTACCTAACTGGGAATTGCAGAAGTTCAGCACAGGGTCGTTTGTAATGGAATGATTAGAATGGATTTAATAGAATGCATAAAGAAATTAAATTTCATCCCAAACGCAGTATAATTTATTTATCAACGCCTTAAACATACACATTTGCTAGTAGATCTTGCAAGAGCTTTTTTGAAGAATAATTTCTGAAATTTAAACTGCTATATTATTTTCACTATTAGTTTTTTAATTTTATTAGTTATTTAAATTTCTGTTTACAAAAATGGCATGTTTTTATGTTTATTTAATTTTTTAAATGCGATGCTTTAACAAGATCATGTTGTTACTATTTAAATTTTAAGATAAATAGATAGATAAATAAATAAATAAATATCAGACAACATCACATACGTTGATACTCTGATCCAAAAGTAAGTAATTAAAGCACTTGTGTTATGAAAGTCGGAAAGATTGACGGTAAGTACCACAAACACCCAGACCCGACAATACAATACCGGACACTACAGAAAAGTTAGTTTTCTAAATTGACCCGGCTGGGGATTGAACCCGGGACTTTAGAGATGGCGACACCATGAAAATCGATGTGTAAGCCACTCTACCATGGTCGTCTACGTACTTTTTGCTACATACATATCTTGTAATACATGCAAGTAATAAATACTTAGACTTTCACTTTGAATTTTTGTTATAATAAGTAACTAAGTGAAGGGACGAACATATCGTGCGCCTGGTGGTAGCTACACGCCTATCCATGACAGTTGCAGTGTCACTCTGAGCTCTAAAATGCAAAGATCTAAGAGGCACTATCACTGCGCCCGTCACCTTGAGACATAAGTTGACAGGTCCGTATCTGTATTTTTCACCAGCACCTAATACCCTTTAAATAATACCCCTTGGCGGCAAAAATAGGTTAGATGGGAGTACCCTGAATGAACTATTTCACAAGCTCTACTGCTACTAGATTTTACAACTAACGCCTTTTTGCACTAACTTTGTCATTCAATGGTCTGTGAATGGGTAAATAGTCTAGGTTAATATATTACATTGCTCACGGCAACATATTTACACAACAAGTAGCTTTCATCGACCCATTAGTACCGAGCTCGATTTTAGTACGGGTAAATAATAATTTCCCGTAAGCCAATATTCAACGTCAAAGGTGAAATTCTCGGTATTAATTCCAGCTACCTTTGGCGATGCACTGGCCTGAATCCAATCTTGCTGGCATAATGGATCTCTTCTTTCGCCGTTCCGTCTGATGTTGCTTGTATTCGAGCGTACTCCATGAAACAGGTATATGGGAAAAGTCGATACACTACTCAGATTGAAATAGAATGATCTATTTATAGATAACACGGATTATGATTGTGAAAAGGTCGTTATTTATATGGCATAATGGTTTTGTGGTCTAAGGCATTTATTTCTCAAAACAGAATGCAAACATTCACTTACAATGAGAAATATGTACTAGATAAATAGGCTTACAAAAATGAACGACTTTCGGGACCGTCATGTAAATAAACATATCAGAGCGAGTCAACAATAATTAGGAGTTATTTTTGTTGTTGAGTTACAATTTTTTTATAACATTATTTTTATAATATTGTTTTAAGATAAAAGTATACGTTAATATTGTAAAGCATCGTTAAACCCTACTTGGATTTGTCTCGATGCCATTCATTCCTTCTGCTATGAACCAACTAATACAAAATATTAAAAAAATATGTCTTATAAGTACGTAGGCATTGTTTTTATCTTTATTTGGAAGCATATATTTGTACAACATGTGACGACGCAACGGAAAAGTATTTTTTAAGCACTCAGAGCTTTAAATCGCAAAGATCTGAGGGGCACTGCCACTGAGCCCGTCACCTTGAGACGTAACTTGACAAATCCCATGTGTAATTTCAATAGCACCCTTCCAAACCAAAACGCAGTAACGCTCACATTACTGCTTAGCGGCAGAAATAGGTAAGGAGGCAGTACTTCCCTGGATGAACTGTTTCACAAGGAGCTCGACTGCTAAATTGCTATCAGAGTAACGATTGAATAAATTAAATTTTATGATGTGGAGTTTTTCGATATACTTTGGAAGATTGTTATAAAGTTTTTAACATAATTGATGCTGTCAACGCAAAAGAGGTGTAACACCATGAAATACATTATTCAAGATTTAAAATTAGCCACTTTCATTTTATAATAATCATATATGGCCAATATATAATTATTCTTTTTTTTATGCATGAAAATAGCATCCAAAAACATAATAACAAACTTGTACTTTAATATTATTTGAAGTAATACTGTAGAAAAAAATAAATGTGGGCCCACATTTTCGCGCTGATAGCCTCAACCATAAATCCGCATAATTTTGAAGTAGCCATTATACGTAATTATAATAAGAGCTGTAATTTTACGGGGATTTGTTATTCTGCTACTATTCATGAAAATGCTAAGAAATTGCGAATGTCGATTATAAAATTCTATAAAATGGGCCCGTAACCATGAAACTTGATTAAGATTTATAAAACGAACTTTCACTTCGAATTCAAAAATGATAAACTAAGCAAGTTTTTCTTATTTACAAAACGATCTTTGTCTAAATTTGAGCAAGAAAATACAAAGTAAACTCAAAGTTCAATAAATTTCTAGCTTAAACTTTGGTAAAGTTCGTTATAGAAATCTCAACCTTACTGTATGATAGAGGATGTCATTCTAAATGAAAGTTTATTGTCAATAAGTATATAAAAAAATTATTTTAAAAGTCTATTGTGTATGACATCATTCAACTTGAGTAAGCTTTTGAAGTTTTTTATTCCATTGAAATAATTTTTCACAATTGGCTTAGAAATTTCCATGGTTCGCTCTGCATCTTCCCCGCCCGAACGCACTAAGGAAAACATCATATTACGAGGCTCTATTCATAAAAGAATGTCTTTTTTATAATATCAGGATTATAATATCTAAAGAGAACCAATGGTATTGAAGGAACCATTAATCTTTAAATGAAATTTCTGACAGCTGACATTTACTACCTGAAGATTGTGGTTGTAATTCCGTGTGGACGAAGCTCTGTGGTTTAAATTCCGAAGTATGCTTCCAGGTGGTATGAGCTCAGCTCTTATTGACTATTACTTACAAGATATGAATACTGTTAATGTTAGTTGTACAAAATTAACAAACAACAAAACCAAGTAAAAGGCCCGAAACGTCGGTTTGTTTGAAAACAAACAAACATACGCGATTTAACTCCAGAAAAATAGTTTCATTTCCTAAACAACATTTAGCTTGTGAAAAAAAATATTTTTTTAATTTACAACATGTATGTTTTCAAACGTATTTCAACGAAAATGACTTCTTTAAAAGCTGTTTTGGTACAAAGTGTACGTTTAAGTTTAGATAACACAGGAAGGCAGATAACAGGGAAAGAATGAAGCTGATTAAACTGCAGCGCTGCTGGACGAGATGGGATTTCTGGAGGTTTAAGTCGCATGGAAATAATGTTCCATTTACTAGATGCGGCAAACAGTATTTACAGAACCACTTTTACGTCTCAGATGTTCACTTACATGAATGGCTGGGGTGTGAAAGAGTTGCTTGAGCGCGCTCATAGGTATAATGTGGCCTTGTCTAGAATTGCGCACATTCACGTTGTACTGTGCTCAGATATTTTAGTCACGTTGGAACAGCCAACCATCCCTACTTGCATGAACCGAAGACGCATTTTAACATACTCTGCGTTTTTATGTACTTACTCCACATAAAATATAACATTATTACGTGGTAAACGTTGTACCGCGACACACACATAGACAACCACTAATTACACCCAAACTCACGAAAGAAATATATGTAAGCCATACAACTACTTCTCCGGGCCTGGGATTCGAACCCGGGACCTTTGCGTGTCTGACCAACATGGTGACCGTTCCACTAAGGAGGCTTATATTGATACAAAGATCGAACAAACACAAAGAAAAATTCCTTCGATACTTTGAACTAGATTCGTTACTTAGGTTAGTTGGGATAGCGCCAATCTGGCAAACAGTCGCTCATTCAAATCCAGTCGGATTAGGGAATTTTTCTTTGTATTTCGAACAAATACAAATGTATCAATAATTTCACTAAGCCAGTGGAGTAATTTTGCAAAAAAAACATGGTATTCAATAAAATATGATTTTCCAACGCAATAATAAAAAGTAAAAATAAATGTAAATTTAAATTAAAAAAATAAAATTAAAATGAGCTGGAAAAATAAGGAGCTCAAATAGAGCCACAGACTTTCCTAATTAAACTAAACGAGAGAGTTATGAGTTAGAAGTATAGTATCACTTCTAGATAAGGTTATCTGGAGGATAGAATCCTCGTTTCCGTATCCTTTGTGGATCTAGTCTGGATGCTACGTGCGCTACGGGCTATTACATACTACTGTTTAACTTAAAAGATATTAGGTTTTTGGCAAAGATTGAATTTCAAGAGGGACTCAGGTGGAAATAAATTTCATCTGAACTCTCCATGGGTATTTTGTAAACGTATATTTCTACGTATGATGAATACAAAAGAAACTAAAACATTGTTCGCTGTAATAACTTTCATATAAATGGCAATATTTTCAATTCTGAACCTTGTGGTTTTAACATAAGCACCAGTCTGACTGTAATTGTAAATTGGTGTCATAAGTACAATTTGTGTCGGTACTTAAAATAATTCCCATTTTGGTAAGTGACCATTTATTTTTTCACATTCGCAAAACCCTATCAACCATCTTGGTTTACTACTTACTCACGACTCTTTTCAATACATAACGTTATGATTGTGCAATTTGCTTGTCTCAGTAGTAACCTCAACCCCTTTTTGGTGCGTGATAGCATCCTAGTGCCCGAAAGTAGCATAGATATCGCCCAAGATGCCGCTATCTTCTAGTCCTCTATCATTGATCAGAAGTCCGTGGGAGTCATTGGATGCAACCGGCCCGGAAACGATGATTTGTTATATAGACTCCTTTCCTTTGCTGAAGATGACGATGATGATATCTTTAAAGATGAGAATTACTTAATAGCTTTTCTTACACTTCTTATCGCATCGAGGGCATGCAATGCTTGCCATCTTAGTGAAAAGATTTGCCAATCAGTGTAAAGTGCTCGCCGATTATTGCTCAGACGTACAGGGAAGGAATGGTAAATGCGGGGAGGGTCCTTTCAAGTAACGAATTATACTAATGAAAGCTAAGTTACAAATCAAAATTACTCACTTAAAAAGCCTTTGACAAAAGTTACGTAGTTAATACGCTCAACATTTCTATTTTGCACCAAAATCTATTCAACAGACAATGAAATAAATAGAGGAAAATAGAACAATTTTTGGCTGCAAGCGTGTATAATACAGTATAAATTTTAAAGGAACATATTTCTACGCTACCCGTACAATTCTAATTTTAACGCTCGGCACCAAATTTATGCTTCGTACATGTGTTACCATAGAACTGTAATAACGTTCGGCGCAGAAAGATATATACACACGTAAATATATTTGTTTAATTATTTAAATCACATTTTGGAAGGGCTGACGCAATACAGCGATAATGGGGACATTGTTGCTGAATTAAATTTCGTAATGTTGCTCTGAAGTTTGAAAAGTTCTATTTGCGAGGGCGGAGAGCTTAATAGAGTATACGGAATACAAGCTTAGATTTAATGTTGGGTAAATCTATTTTTGGAAGAAATAGATTCTAAACCCTGATCGATATAACAACGAACAAACTTTTATCAATAGGTATTATCTACGTACTTTTGTTTCTGTTTGGCCACATAACTCACTAAACTGTGTTAAAATAAACTGCACAAGCACTTTTGCAATCATTTTGTACCTATAACACACATTCACCCAGAGAATGATGAGCAAGAAACTCGTGCACGCTTCGAAGGTCGATCGATAACACGATAATAAACGAATGATGTTATAATAACGTACAATGATGTTATAATAACGTACACGTAATAAATTATGTGATTGTTTATAATTGTGGAACATTGTGCTGCGTTGCAATAAATCCGCTATTCTGCTCAAAATTTTAATAGCTTGCACCTGTCAAGCGCGACCGTGTTCACTCGACAGCCGCAGCAGAAAAATTTCACCGGATTTTATTGGGAAATATGCTTCAACTTCAATTCACTTTGAGAACTTTCTCTACCAGTGTTCAGTGACATTTTGCTAGTAGTGGAATTATCAACATTCTCAGAGAATTCCGGTGCATTTTCAGCGTAAATAAATCAGTACTATATCCAAGTGTACTTTATTGAAAAAGTGTTTAGGGGAAAAGGCGATTCAAAAGTTAACCAATCGCCATTCAAGTGGAAGATAACCGTTGCTAGGCCCTGACATCCAAATTAAGACGTTATTTGTCACCACTCACTGTCACCATTGATCTGCCAAGTCAGTAAACAATTTTGACGGCTATTTCCAGCCAATGGTCGTTATGCGAGATTGTTTAAGCTAAAATTCATTGGTCGGTAAGATTTCTTTATTTATCTGTATATAAACAGTATTACTGCGCATTTACCCATGTTACAATTTGTTCGTATCGATAAGTAGAATCATCCCCAAAAGTATAATAAATGTCACCCTTTATAAATACAAGATACGCTAACCTTGATAACATTCTTAATTACATTGCTAACTCGGTACTCTCATTTACCGTAATAAAAAAAATATTGAACCGACTTAGAAGCCTAACGGTCTTACTCAACGTATTTGACGTGTCATAACCTAACGCAAAGTCCAATTTATATACTGAATAGTACAAAACAAGGCATAAAAAACATGTCTCCTGTAAGAGCGATTCCACACGAAGCGTTGCGTCGGCATTGCGACGCCTGATATAAATTAGAATTACATGCCACATGGTGCGTTGCGGCGTGTGGTGACAAAACGCGTGCGTGCGCCCGATGCGCATAAAGGTCCAGGGGACGAAGCGGGAAGGGGTACTCCGGCACGTAAGTAAGCGGCGTTACGTTGCGATACCCTCGTGTGGCACTCGGTGCGTGGAAATCATAGCGTTGCGATGGCAGCGTCCATGTGTCATCGCTCTTAGCGTATTGTAATCTAGGTACGTATATTTTTCTTCTTTATAACAAAATGTTTTTATATTGTTTTGGAAATACATGGCTGATGAGAGACAAAACGAGAGATTATAAAACAAGCTCACATTGTTTTTATAAGTTGCTAATTATATATACATAGTTAATGTAGTCCTAGTTCTAGTAATTTAATTTATCCTTTGTATCTTTATAAATAAACTATTTTTATTATTCATGTACAAGGAATTTATTATTTATAGAAAACGAGAGAAGCAGAATAATGCATTCTATTAGGTAGTGTGCTCATTTGCATTAATTTCGTTGCGGGTTCCGTCACTCTACCTACCTATATTTCATTGAGCTATTCTCTGTATATATCAATTATTTATCTATCAGGTGCTAGTAAATCTTATCGGCAGCATAATAGGTAACGTATTTATTTCTTAATTCATTCTAAATTGACACACATAGCTTTACATAACTAAGAGCTCAGGACTATTTATCGAAATAGTATCGTTTGTTTTAAAAAACCTACATTAATTCATGCAGTTTCAGTTTTTTAAATCATTAGTTTACAGTAATTTATTTTGTTCTACAGAGTTTAACAATTCTTCGGGTCACTGTAAATTGCCGCAATATAACACAAATAAAATAAGCAATACAACACAAACTTTATCCACTAAAAGATAAGATTACAATTCTTTTTTAAACAAAAAATGAAAAAGAAGATGCAGCAAGTGGCGTCGAACTGGCGCACTTTAAAAAGTGCAAATGTAGAGCATATTCTTCATTATATAATAAAGTATATAAATTCTTTTAATGCAAAATAACAAAAGAGTAACCCGCGCGGCGCAGTTCCGTTCTGCGCGTCGCGTTTGTTTAGAGAAATGCAAACTTATAGTGTAGAACATTGACTTACAATTATATGGACGTCGGGTCCGCGCTAAAAAGTGTCCGCACTTGTAAGGCGCTAAAATCGTATACAGAGCGCCAAACTCCGCTTTAGTCTTCATTTGTTCGACTGACAGCGCGATACTGCGATGACATTACAATTTAAATTTCGTATAGGTTGACTTGGGACATTTTTTTCGTGGTTTTTGTATTAGACCCGTCGTCCATTTATTTGTAAGTCAATGGTGTAGAAGATAAAATTTGTGTTGCTTAGCTTGTTTTAATGCATCGCAGCGCCGCACCACGCTGCGGCAATTTGAGGCAACCCTTTCTAAGGTGCTACATGGTCATGGAAAAAATTCCATTTTGATATAATCATATTTTTCAGAAAACTAAATATTTTTCCTTTAATTTTTCACATTTGATGTTGACACCTGTCAAAATTTGAAGTACTGAACGAAAACGATGGAGCCAATAAATAGGTATTTTTCGCTGTTGCGAAATTATTTTAAATCTCATTTTTCTTTATGTTGCTTTTAACTATACAAGTTTATTTTATATTTCACACTTAATAAAATTTCAAACGATATTTCTAGACGTAGAACATAATATGAGCCATGAAAATTACATTTTTCCAATTTTTTGGAAAATTTTCCACTATTTGGAATTTTTGGGAAAATTACCCAACAGTAAACAGGACAGACTCCATTCGCGAATACAAATAACTTTTGTTCTGCGAAATTCAAATTTAGAAAATGCTTTTTTGTTTTGTAAGAGACATCATTCTTCTTGCTAATAGACCTTACAAGATGGAAAAAAAATAATGGGAAAAATAATTATGTAACAGACATCTGACATTTATGCCGCAACTGAAACATAATTATGATTTTCCTCCGCTTTCAAAAGATTAGTCAAAGCATTGACATTGACATTGTTGTTGTTAACCATTTTTTATAAGAATATAACTCATTTATTGAACGACATCGACACATTTTGATTGATAAACCGAAAATGAACCGTTAATAATAATCATATAAGATGTGACCCTGGAGAAGAACAGAGGGAATTAGTTGGATGGAAAACCAAACCGATGTGGAGGTGTAAAGAATAATGCAAAAGAGAAGCTTATAAGTAGAGTCTCACACACAGCGACACCAGTGTCTCCTGAAAGCTCTGTGGGTCGACTGAGTTGGCAGGAACGGCGGGTGCACTGGTGCTTAATATGAAGGAATTATAACGATTTTTCAAAATCGAAAACGTCGTTTCGACGTGGGTTATCTTTCTAGGGTTAAAAACAACAGAGAACTGAAGTAAAAAGATGTTTGAGTACATTCTAAAACACGTCACGTCAGTTTTCTTAGAAGCCTCATAGAACACCGACAAGAAGAAGAAGGTGGCGGTAGTTAGACGACGTCGAACAACCTATTCCAGATATTTTAATAACCGCTCACGGATGCGGTCATCCTACCGCAAAATGGCGGATATTTGGTTTCGCAAAGTAGAAAAGGATTCAGTTTAAATACAAGTTTTTATAAATAATAATTACTATTCTGCATTGCTGAATAAATACCCTCCGTACTACAACAAAAACATCTCAAATAAAATGCAGTAATACACCGCCAATCCTGCACTTAAAAAGCACGAATGAAATTTTTGGTGTACTTGGATAAATATGATAATATTCCGTTTGAGTGGTTCTAACGTTTACCATGAAATTACTCCTTAAAGTATAGTTTATAAACATTTACATTCAGGGTAAACTTAAAAAACGCTACTTACGGTATGTTTTCAATGAATAAACACCGAAATCACCAGCCCAAACAATAACACACACGATTGTCGTGACGTATTTTTGAAGTTGTTTATTTTTTTTAAATGACAGACCCAGGCATTAATAACTTTATGGTTTGCTAGAGTAGTTACCGAAATAGCAATTAGTATTAGTTATTTTACCTGTTATAACTTCGAAATCCGATAAATCGGTATAAAATCATCACCGGCACCTCTAGGTGTGGTATGCGTCTACGGCTGCATTTATCGCGTGAGCGGATAAGCCGATTTTTAAAGACTTGTTTTTATCCATGGATTCTGGAAAACCCCGGAAATACTCAGGCAGCTGTTTTGTTAAATCAGAACAATATGCCTCGACAAAAATAGCATTTACCGAAACTTAGAAAATGTCGTCTGATGTAAAGTTATTTTATTCGTAATCCCTAAAAATGCATTTTTTATATGTTAATAAATAATTACTTGGCCAATGGAGTCATTGGCTCAGCGACCCGAAGTGGGTTTTTGCCTCCAATAAGAGTTAGCGCCAGCGCACCTTGTCTTATGCTATACCCTCCCAGTTAGATAACAAGTGGCATTGGCGTGACGGGACGAACAACTCGTGTGCCTGGTGATAAGCGACACATCTACCCCTAACAGTTGTAGCGGTACTCAGAGTTTTAAATGGCAAAGATCTGTGCGCCCGCTACTCTAAGACATAAGTTGCCAAGTTCTATGTGCCTGTCATTTCACCAGCATCCTTCAAAACCTGAACGCAGTACCGTGACTAATGTGCATTACTGTTTGGCAGATACATCCTAACTCTTACACTAGGAGCTTCACTGCTACGAAATGTATCAGTATTATTTGTTTTTGTTTGTTTATGTTCAGGTTACAAAAGACCCATAAATACATACCTTGTAGACTAACATACATAACAATATAATAAAATACTAACACTATTTATTTACATGTATGGACCGTGATGTAAGACGTGTGATTATTGGGTCCCGTAGCATTTTCTACGCCTATATGATTGGAATAACGAATGAAAACTTTTACAATCAATAAATTCAATAACATCTATATTAAGCGATAAATGTTTTATCGGAGAGATTCGTCTATCGCCGTTACATTCTATTCATCTTAATTTGCAAATCAAATATCCTGACGTTTAGGCCCATTCCATTACAATATTATCCAACAAATATTCCGCAGATAAAAAAAATATCAAACCGTTTCATAAATTTAGGGCTTTCAATTCATTATTTACTTTATTTCATTTCTCATTTATTTTATTTCATTGTTTTAGTATTGCGGTTCAGAGAGTCCTATCAAATTTCGTAATATGTTAAAACAATTTTCATTTATGCGATTCTAATTTAAATTGATCATTATTTATGATTCGTTAAGTCAAATTACCACTAGACATGTACATATCGAAACACAGCAAATGAACTCAAACCGCAATGATTTAAGTCAATTCAAATGTTAGAGCGATGCCAAACGGGCGCTGCCGGTGCGTCATCGCAACGCTATTATTTCAACGCACCTACACGAGCAGTACGGTGTCGTAAGGAACCACGGCCAACAAAGCCGAATCCACAATTTCCAAAATCTTCGTTACCAAAGCAACTGACGCCCCGAGGACGGAACAAATTTGTCATCCGCACGGCCCTTGTTTTGCCAAAGCAATATTGCGATTCAATTAATGATACTTATATTTTACTGTCTGCTATCTTCCTCTTGATAAATTTGAAGCCAGATTTCGGTGTGGATGTATTGACTTGCCCTGGTTGCTATAAATTTTAATTTCCTTATTTTGGGGGCGTATTTCCAAAATGGACGATTTTATCACTATCCAATTGATTTATTTCTGTTTAATTTTCTAATGATTCACCAGTGTTGAAGTAAAACAATAAGTCTAATGTGCATCAAACTTCATAAGTAATGCCAGTATTAATATATATGTGGTATAATGTCCAAAGAACAGGTACACAACCACAGATAATAAAACGACAGGCAAATAAATAAGCCAAAATAGGCTGGAGGCAGTTACTGTATGAACAAAACCTCGACTTTGAAACTTTCTGGCGAATTGTTTCCAAACTCACGACATCAACACGCCTACTTAATTTGACTTTTTCCTCTTTCACAATAAACTTTGAAAATAGATTTTTAGATTTTATATTTCTTGTTTCTAACTTTTTAATAAATTTGATTTTATTTTTCTTTGTTGTATTTTAATGTTTGGTAAATATACATTTTATGTATCTATATCAATACGTGGTAAGTAGATAATTTATAAGACGACAATTTTTAGAATCAGTGCTTTTGTGTTCATGATTACTATCCATCCATCTCTGCCATAATTCGTTCGACTTTGAATTTGAGCTAGAGTCATTGATCTTGAGAGGTCTTATATCACTATCAGTACTTTGACGCTAAATATATATAAAGGATCTACGTACTACTTAGTAACGACCTCGGTGGACCGGATGAGGAGGTTCCCGGAAAGACCAACTTGGAAAATATTTTTTGTAAATTGGTTTTGGCCTGCGTGTTCTGAGTAGCAGTCAGGAGTGAATTCCGTTGCTCTCGTACTTATTTATTTATTTATTACATGTACAAAACAGTTTACATTCATCCCTTAACAAAAGCCTAAACATTATTTCTAGTTCTACTCTAGAATGTAAACGAAAACATGCACGTACAGCATGACCAATCATGAGTAAACAATTTTGTTACAATATATTAATAAAACGTATATAAATATATAGGTTTCAGAGCGGGGCTATCCACAGATAGTGCGATTCTGTGTCTTATTTCCTCGTTTTATGCTTGTTTGTGTATTTATGCTTGTTTCCTCGACTTGTCAAAAGCATTTGATCCAGTCAAATATGATCTGCTACGGCAAAAATTAAGTGAGACTTGCATACCGGGAGAATGTGTGGCATTATTTAGGCACTGGTACAGCAATCAGAAAAATTAGGTTACGTGGGATAATATGTGCTGAGTACAAACTGGAGTGTGGAGTAAGTCAGGGGGGATTATTTCACTAAAGCTATTTAACCTGTACGTTAACGAGCTGATAGGCAGGCTCAGCAGCATGCATGCAGGATGTTACATGGGAAGCACTTGTATAAATAACTTAAGTTATGCTGATGACATGGAGCTGCTTAGCCTGTTGGTCAGTGCGTAGATGCAGATGCTTGAGACTTGTGAGGAGTATGCCATGGCACATGGTTTAGAATACAACCCGAAGAAAAGCGAGGTCATGGTGTTTAAGGTGGGTAAAATTAAGGCGTATTATGTTCCTCCTACTATGTTGAATAGAATTCCGTTGAAGGTCACAGATAAAGTAAAGTATCTTGGTCATATTTTAACAAGTGATCTAAACGATGATCTGGATGTTGAAAGGGAGCGCAGGGCGTTGGCGGTTAGGAGTAATATGCTTGCCCGCAGGTTTGCTCGATGCTCCTATGCACTTGATGTTAATATAGGACAGAAGCATTAACCACATAGAAAGGTGACCTGACGCCGCAAACATATTCAAGAGAGCTTCTAGTTAAGGTATTAAACAATCAATAAGGGTTTTGGAGTTTCTAGATTCTTTAGTACTTCTGGTGACAAATTATAACATTTTGCAAATTAAGTTAAATTTAAAGGATACCTAAAAGTAAGCGTCTCATGTATATGAAAACACTCTATATATATATATAGGGTGTTTTCATTGTCTAATCTGGCACATGGTTCTTAGCTCATTATCTAGTCAGTATTACCCAACGACATCTAATCAACTTCATTAGTACCTCTGCAGACAGCAGGTCGTCGTTCACATATATTTGCTGAACTTTGTATACACGACAGCATATCAAGCTACACATTAACAGATCGTATTCCGTCGCTCGACAGGAGATAGAATAAACATGTATAGCTTGAAGTGCTGTTGACTGTAAATTGACTGATAAGGTCGGTCGGAACACTTTTTCTAAGCACCAGAATACGAAACAACTGGACGTGTGATCGCCTCATTCAACCACACCAATTGCTTGCTATTAAACTAGGAATATCCCTGTACTATGAATACCAGAGCAACGGAATTCTGAGATAATCCCCAAAGCACTTAGACCGGAATCAATTTAGAAAAGTTAATTTCCCATATTGGTCCTACCAGGAATCGTACCCGGGACCTCCGCATCTAGTGTCCACAATACAAACCGTTAGGCCACCGAGGTCGTTGTTCTGTTTACTGAATCCCTTAGATTCTAAAACTAAAATAATAACAGTAACAAAACAGAAAAAAATGTTTATTTCAAATTGTAAACAAAAAAAAAACAACCGTACAAAAAATATCGGGGCGTCTAGTTTTCTACACCGAAAAGTATCAGGAAAACATAAACTACTTGTAAATCGATGGCCGAATTGGCATAGGTCCAGACCTCGCTTACCAATACAGAACATTACAAAAATCTGTTGTAACACCATTTGGCATCTCTCCTGGGTGGAGGATCACGTTCTATATTTTACTTTAAAAGACTAGCATTGTCTACGGATTGCTTTCGTATTTTTAAAATTCATTAGCAATATTCCATATACAATAGTACCAATCGCATAACACGTTAACCCGTTCGGAGACTTCATGCTAATGTTTTCTTTAAAGCAAATATTAATAAGTAAATTGAATATTATTCAAAAACACCCAGAGACGAGATTATAATTTAATGGCGTTGGTAGATCTTTTTTTTTTTTCAGAAAAAATTTTTTTAAGATAACCATTGGCTTAAAAGTCAATGAAGATAACATTTATTATTTGGTTCAATTGTCAGTTGGAACAATTTTCAGTTAACATAAATCGAATCAGCATCTACATTTGAGCGGCTTTTTATAACAATTGTTAACAATCTTTACTTACCTGTACTAACATCTTACCTATTTCTACTGCCAAGCAGTAACGTGAGCGTTGCTGCGTTCCGTTTTAAAGGATACTGGTGAAATTACAGGCACATGGAACTTGTTAACTTGTGTTTCAGAGTGACAGGCGTAGTGGCAGTGCTCCTCAGATATTTGTAATTTAAAGCACTAAAATGGCACTGGCACTTTTATGGTCAGACGTGTCGTTTACTGCCAGGCGCACTGATGAGGCGCATTAAATAAGCATTTCAATTTGTCTCATTTGGTTATATTAATAGGCAACATTTATAAAATATGTGTTAAATATGTGTTACATTTTGTGGCAACACATTCTACTAAAACTACTATTCCATATATGTAAGTGTGCATCGCAGTGTTTCATATATATATAAATAAGTTTCTAGCTGCGTTTTATTTAACACGCACTACTTACTCGTCCCGTCACTTATTATCAAAAAATACGTTCAGTATTTCAGTGCATGAAGGTACACATTAATGTATTTTGTAATTTTTTTTATATATGTATTCGAGGTATAACTTCAAACATACTCTTTTACTGTGAAAATGAAACATTTTTTTCGGATATGATATTGATATAATAACAAAATATATTTCGCGTATATTTGTTTTTGCAAACAAACCGACATTTTTGGCTCTTTGCAGGTCTTATGACCACGATGGACTCCTATACTGTGTTTTGTAATCAAATAATCAGCAGCGAAACAAACACACTTCCAATTTTAAAGTATAGCATATGAATTTGCACAAAGAACCGTCGATGAGACTATTAATTTAAAGACGGGAAAGGACTGAAAATCGGACGTGGAAGAATTGAAAAAGGGTACGAACGCTGAATAAAGTCAGGTGCGTTTAAATTAAACTCGAAGACGTTTCCTTTTACTGTACCCTTCTGAGACTTGTTTCGAATTAAGAGCACGTTTTTTTTTACATTTCATTAAACATAATTGTAAGGACGGAAAAAAATAGAATAAAAAGCGAAAAAGTACTTAAGTAGGGTAAGATAAGAATGGCCATGGATTAAACAACTAGTGGAAGCATGAAGTCAGCATTCCCTTGTAACTTTAGTTACACTACTACTACGATTACTACTTCCTTAGTCTCTCTCAGCAATCTTCGTGTTTTGGCTGTCGAGGTTGTCGATTTCTATTAGTTCAGCCACCATTACTTGAAAGAGGCGCTTGTGATAAAAACTCAAAAGCGACAAAATAAATACTGGTTTATAATATTAATTAATACAAAGATTACAATATGAACATTTACCTACAAAGAAATCCTTCGATCCGGTTGGATTCGAACTAACGTCTACCAGCAAACCGTGTCAGATGCTATGCAAACTAAGCGACGGGACGAACCAGCGGACATTACGAATTTTTCTATGAGCTTGTTGCAGATCTTTGTATTTGGTTTGAACGACTTTTTGCCGTAGCGCCATCTGTGAGAAATCTATGAAAGCCTTTATTCAAACGGTTCGTTCCGTGGCTTAGTTGGCATAGCGTCTGCCACGGTTTGCTGGAAGAAATTGGTTTCAATCCAGCCGGATAGAAGGAATTTTTTGTAAGTGTAATAAATACTGTACTAGAAATGAAATTTAAAAATATCTACTTTTTCTTACGGTAACTACAATATAATATGAATACAATATAATATGAATAAGGATCCACCTAGGGAAAAATAAAAATAGTGACATATCGACTTTTTTTACTGATCACGGCAGTTCACATACATGTTTTTTTGTAGTGTTGCCTACATACGCCCTTTCAACTAACGACGGCAGAGTTGCCGTTTGCTGTTGGCCGAGATAAGATACATTTAGTCGCCTTGAAAATATATTTGTAGAAAGATTTACAGCGCTTTTTGTTAACTGTAAATAAAATTAAAAGTAAATAACTTAGTATATTGTAAATGTTATTGTAAAAAGGAAAATATTTTACAGTTATCTATAGCTAACATGGAAATCAAAACAAAACAACAATAAATGACATGGTACTGTAATGAGGGGTAACTCAGATTGCGTAGCGAGAGGTACTTCTAATAATATAAACCGGGATCATCTTAAGAACTTTGGTTTATTTCACCAATTTACATATTTTCACCTTCAGGTTACAAATCAATAATCTTATATGTCAAGATCTTCTGTTTTCTTATTTCAATCCTCAACATTCTAAATATAAAACTATAATCAATACCTATATTCAACCAGCAATTCTACTCATAGAGTAGAGCCTAGTCTACAGTACTGAATTCAAATTATTATGAATAATTGCTATAGAAACACGAAGATTGCCGAAACTTAAGAAAATGGTTCTACTAAATGTTCACAGA
This sequence comes from Hyposmocoma kahamanoa, assembly GCF_003589595.1. NCBI lineage: Eukaryota > Metazoa > Arthropoda > Insecta > Lepidoptera > Cosmopterigidae > Hyposmocoma > Hyposmocoma kahamanoa. The sequence goes on along the minus strand of NW_020654466.1, from coordinate 13,132,740 downwards.
GCAAAACAGTGCAAAATAAAAGCTCTTGAATATAATGCCATCTAGTGTTGAAGGAACTTCGAAAGCAAATACTCCTTATTACTATAGTTTTAATATGATCAATTGTAATATGATCAGTTTTCAATTGGTAAACATTACATTTTGATACGATTCAAAAAGGGTTCGTTTTGGAAATGAAATATTATTTTTCGATCCAAATCGAGTATATTTGTTTTTTTTTTTTTTCAAAACAAATCAACGGCTCACGGTCACGGCTGAAACAACCAACATTCGATTTTACCTTATGCGAGAAGTGTTACAGATAAGATTAACCTTAAAAAAATGGACCTGAAAAGAGCCCGAAATGATGGTGTGTTTGAAAAACCAAAATATATGTGATTTATAACCGAACAAACAGTCGCATGTCCAATCGCGAAATCCTAAGAACGACTCTAAATCTAAACTTCGACACACGCTAATCCGACTACATGTTACTTTAACATGACTTTATTCAGACACTACGCTACTTTGACGACACAGCCGAGATGCTTCATAAAAAATCTTTATACACCAAGAAGACTTATCAACATTACAAACCCATGTAGGAAAAGGCTTAAAAGAATATTTAGAAAAATATGCTTAAATATTTAACAATTATAAATTTAATTTACAAGAACTAGTCGCTATAATAATATTTTTCCCGTGCTCTTTTGTTGTCATTTGACGTAAAAAGAATTACGTCTCTTTCATTTTCACCAGCTAAGCAAGATGTTATAACCTTATCAAGTTTAAGCCATTTCAATTATAAAAAAGGCCTTTAAGTAATAAAGCAGATTGCGTTTGTAAAAAAATAATGATTTTCGGAATGAAAATTGCTCAATTGCTAATCTGTCACTTTTTCGCTAAAGGCGGTGGCGTGTTGTCTTTGCAAATGCAGATTCAACTCTAAATGACGCGATAGTGGAATTTTAAACATATGAAAATAACCTCATGTAGACTACCTGTGCCATTTGAGGTGTAATGCGTCAGTTCCAAATTAAAAACCTTATGAGAAATTATTTTTAAAATAATTTTTGAAAGCTTAAATTAATTTTGTTTAATTTTTTTAATTAGGTCACTTTCATTACCATCAGACTGTCAATATTTTAAGTATCATTCTATCTCTTTCACACGGTCGGCAATGTGTCACCACAATGCAAATAGCGCAAGATTCTCAGGTAAGGTGATTGCCGAGCATGCAATGCAAAAGCATCTGACGATAGTCGTGGCGCGTGAGACGCATGGCACTCACGACTGGAGTAATACGCACTTGAAATCGCTATTGCAGCAACGATAGCATTTACCAGTGTTGGTGCATGCTTAAAATAAAGTTCGACAAAATTAGTTTGAAGCAAATGTATTGATCAACTAAAGGTAAGCCAGGTGACTTATCGACAAGAGTAAACTCGAATAAACTTCATAGTTTAACCCAAAGACGCGTCGCAAAGTTACCTGTCTATCGGTTTCTAAATAATATACTTCGGTTAGTGCCCCATCATCTATATAAGTTCCATCGAGTATGTAACCAGAAATAGAGACGAAATACGGGCCGTTCGTCTCTGGCAACTCATCAGGCAAATGGCCCTTATAATCACTCTTAAATGTCAACTGTGGTTTGCACTGAAATCACAAATTAGAGAGCTAAAACTACAGCGCCAATAACTGACCTGTGTGTACGTCTCCGTATATTCCAATAATTTTCTGTATTTATTGTAATAAAGATAATATCTGTAACAATGGGGGGCTGTTCCATTTGGTGGTGTGGGAAAACAGCAAAACATCTAATTACAAAACAAACGGAATCACATTTCATCGGTAATTAAATATTAAATATGTAATTTTTCAATTTTCGACCATTATAGCAAAGTTCAAGTTAAACTGGTTCGGGGAGGTACCCAAATGCACCCAAATTGCGTTATGGGTAGCTCCCATAACGCAAGGAGGTCCCCGCGGAAGGGGACAACCACCAAGGTGAGTCTTAACAGGATCCCACGAGCCGGCACCGGTGGGTGCATACACAGGTTTTTAATGGGTAGGCCTCTGAGGATCCATCGGGCGAGCTTGTATCGCCAGATGGATCAACGGAGGAGAGTCCCACATAACCTCGTCATGTCATCACCCGCGGCGGGGTATGCGTAACGCATTTTCATATATATATACATATATATAAAAAAGTTAAACTGGTTGATTTGAAGTGAAACAATTAATGACACCTGTCAATTGTTTCGAATTCGGGCTGTCCAATCGGAGAGCAGTTGTCGCCGTAATGATTTGGCAGAATAGTTTTCACACAAATTAAATGGCATTTCGTCTCTATTCCTGGTTATATACTCGATGATCAGTTCATTCCGCTCGTTTTTATTTATTTATCTTCTCTTTTTCTCATTTACCTTCGGACATCCAGAGGTACGGCGGGATATCATTCCTACTTGGTCGATATTTCCTTCAGGAGCTTTTCGTCATATTTTATTGTGCACGCACCTCAGGAACGAAATTCCTTACATACAACCCGCTTACAAACTTCTAGGCGAGCCTATCGTCGATCCTATCTTTAGATAGGATCGTAGTTAGTGGTCTTAAGCAAGTCCATTTACTTTTTAAAAAGGGCCGGTACTTATTACAGAGATACCGTCTTTACTATTTTTAGTAATAGTGGTAATAATAAATCTAATATATTATTATTACTGTACGCACTCCTCATGGAAGAATAGCATAAGTGAAGTTACGTCAAAAATGCCTATTGCTCCATTGAATACAAAAAAATATGACCCACATCCTCTTCAATTCTTGTAATTCTATCAACAATATTAGTCGATAAAGTTATAAGAATTATAGAGGATGTGGGTTATATTTTTCTGTATGTAATGGAGCAATAAACATTTTTGACGTAACTTCAATTATGCCATTCTTCCATAAGGGGTGCGAATCATGTGAGAACTTTATTATTATTATTATCTCGCCCTTCACATGATCTAAAAGATTTTGAATTTTCAAATGGGTGAGGCTGTATTCGCCAGTAATAGTATATAGTAGATTAAGACCAGGGACTCGATTTAAGAACCAGTGAACGGTACGTGCTGTATCTAGTACATGCCACATAATCCAATCACTAGTTGTTAACGAGACTAGCTGGAGTTAACTCGTGATCGTAATGAACTTAATCTCTATTATTTATTTTTTTATTTTAACTGCCTCCGTGGAAGAACGGTTACCATGCCGGACTGCCACGCGGAGGTCCTAGGTTCGATTCCCGGGCCGAGAGAAATATTTGTATGGCTCACATTTATTTCTCTCGTGAGTTTGGGTGTAATTTGTGGTTGTCTATATGTGTGTCCATGGCACCCGCGACACAGGGTTTCCCTAGTGCGGGTCTATGTTGAGTGTGTGTGTTATTATTATTGTATTATCACACAGATAAGCAAATTACACTGTTTTTTTTACTCTACCCCAAATGCAGCACGCAAATGCACTTAATGTTTTTATTAATCTTTTTTTATATAAAATACACCACTCAAAGAGACAAGCGCATTGACTTACAATTATATGGACGTCGGGTCCGCGCTAAAAAGTGTCCGAACTCATCGTAATACAGAGCGTCATTCACGCTTTAGTCTTCGTTTGTTCGACTGACAGCGAAGCAAGCAAAATTAGACAGTACTGCGATGACATTACAATTTAAATTCAACGTTTTAGCTTTTTCATATTCCGTTACATGTCACTACATTTAAATAGGTTGACTTGGGACATTTTTTTCGTGTGTATTAGACCCGTCGTCCATTTATTTGTAAGTCAATGGACGAGCGAGAAAAATTTGCTCATCGTAAAAGACCTCGAAGTCCGAATTAAGGAGGAAATGAACGCTATTAAAATTAACTGCCTCTGTGGCCGAACGGTTACCATGTCGGACTGCCACGCAGAGGTCCCAGGTTCGATTCCCGGGCCGGGAAAAATATTGTATGGCCTACAGTTATTTCTCTCGTGAGTTTGGTTGTAATTTATGATTGTCTATGTGTGTGTCCATGGCACCCGCGACCCAGGGTTTCCCTAGTGCGGGGCTATGTTGAGTGTGTGCGTTATTATTATTAAAATCTGATTTACTCAGACCACAAGAGTTCATACGTGATAGTACTTAAAATAAACAACAACACAACAAAACCTATCTTAGTAACAATATAAAACACACATATTATAAGACATTAATAATAATAATAAACATACAGAAAAGAATTAGTAAAATACAGACGCTCAACGTGAGGACTTATCACAGCTGATACCTAATGATTTTGCAAAGCATTGTCATGTCTCTAAACTAGTGACAGCACCCTGATCGCTAATTCCCATATGCCTGTAATTTCACCAGTACCGTCCCTTCAATACCGGACAGTAATAGTCACATTAATTTACAGTAATGGATGGACTCTTTCACACGGAGCTCCACTGCTACTAAAATGTGCCGAATCGAATAAAAAAAACGAAGACTGTAAGTTCTGTAGTTTTGTTAATTGTTCCCCCAGTCAGGCACATTTTTGCCCCACCCTGTAGTTACTTAGATACCTTGCTAAATAGTAAGCTCTTTTGTATCAAATGTTGTTCATTTTAAAATAACACAGTGAATTCGTTTTTCATTCAAATACGTAATAAAGCACGAGACTACTTCAGTCAGAATTGAGAAAAAAATTATGCCACAAGGGAAATGCAAATTTCACGAATGCTGCATATACGACAAAACAGCTTCCAACTTATCAATGTTATCCAAATATTTTGGCAAAATAGAAAACGATCAAAGATTATAGATGTATCCAATTGTATCGTTTCTTTTTGAGGTTTTAACATACAGCACAACTTATAAAGACCTTCCGTGCTATAAAAATTTCCCTAAACACAAAACGCGAACAGAAAGGCTATTACTCAACTTTATTAGGACCGCAGTCCTAGATTTAACAATATTCCAGACGATAAATCTTATTTACTAAAGGTCAGGACAAAAAATAAACTAGAGTAGTTGCGACAAGGGCACTACAAGTAAAAGTCACTGTTCCCGGCGTGGTGTGTCACTCGCAGGTTTTTACGAGGCCGTAATACGCCCCGCAACATCTTGTCCTGTTTTACTACTCAACGCATTGAATAGGACATAACCCTTTTGTTTTTTCGATGAATTATTAAATGGGGTCACTGTAAAGAGGGAGGAGCCGAGAACAAATCCACCAAAGAAATAGGGTTGCAATAAAAAAGACGTGTAGGTACATTTCGAGACCAAAATAGGGTAGGTGAACTCAGTGATCTTGGGTTGTTTCTTTGATAATTGTGTTGGTCGCCGGTTTTTTATGCATTGTATGCATTTACCCCTGGTGTTAGGTGGTTGTCGCACTGCCCACTCTGATCTCTCACAGACTAATGGTGTACTAGGTAGATTTTCCGTATTGCCGTTGAACAACAGCTACGGTGATATCGCTTTGAAGCGACACTTGTAACAGAACCTATCTAACGGGAAGTATTCTACCCTCCAATCAGTGCGTTTTTTAGGGTTTTTTTAAGGTTTTTTTAGGGACACTTTAGATCATTCGTGCATTCCTACGTGCACTGCCTACGTATTGAAACCTGACAGTATATTTACATACTTTATTGTAACACAATAATATAGAATTACGAACGAAATTTTGTGTGAATGGATGTATTATATCTGAACGACGAGGTGTGAAAGAGAAGGATAAATGTGACAGATGGCAGGTGATCTCTACGCCGGTTGGTTGAAATAGGTTTTTCTATATTGAAAATTGAATCGGATGTTTATAAATTATTAACTTGTTTCCATCCCATATTTTGGACTTTATATATAATGGAAATAAATCATTGGGGAAGGCGTGTTCCTGCGGAAATCAGGCGTGTGAAATAAGAGCGGATGTTAGCGTTTGATTTTCTTTTCGAAAATCATTGCAAAAATAAATAAGGCGTAAAGTAAAGAGCAGAGAAAAATAATAATATAAGACAAGCAGAAATAAAGGTGAAAGTGAAGATAAAAGACGAATAAGGAGTGATTTTAGTGGCGACGGCATTATCTTTCAACGGCCTGATGCACAAATACGAGATATGTGCTTAACTTGTTATAAATAATTTCAAGATATCGACAGAAACTCGACTCTCGTTAGAGCGATGCCATACGGGCGCTGCCAGTGCGTTGCGTCGGTGCAATGCTATGATTGCAACGCACCGCTTACTACTGCACCCCTCCCCGCTTTGTCCCCTGACTCCTTATCTGATACGCATGCGTTCCGACGCGGCGCGCACCCTTTCAACGCACCATTTGTCAAGTAAATCTAATTTATATGTGGTACAATGCAGCGTCACCACACAGGCGTCACAGTGGCGACGCAACGCATCGTGTGGCATCACTCTTAACAAGAACAGCGAAACTATAGTCAAATTACTTAGTAGAAATTATTCATAACCTGTGACGACTTCAATGAAAGAGCTTCCTGATAGTATAAAATAATGTATTAATAAGAAGTATTTTATACTCATTTACTTGTTTGTTATACTTATTAAAACTTTTACTTGCTGTTAGTGTAAGTGTACAGTAATAGAGTATTTAAGGCAAGTTTAATTTAATTACAACTACTTCTGTGTAATGTAAAAAAGTATAAATTTATTATTGTAGGACTGCGACGTGTTTAACTTTAGCATGGCCGAAATTAGCGATAGCAATAATGACTGTTTTTCAATAACTGTTGTCAGTTACCCTGTTGCTATGTGATTTTGCATGCAATGACATTGCATGCTGTTTTATTATTATTTATTATTTATTGTTGTATTACTGTTTTTCAATAACTGTTGTCAGTTACCCTGTTGCTATGTGATTTTGCATGCAATGACATTGATACAATAATAGCGAATGAATATTCTGTTAATAATAATAACGATTGATGAATTTTGTGTTATACAAATTTTTAGACACCAACAATAGAAATGACGCAGTAATGCCACTAAAACACAAAAAATCGATACAATTATTTCATTACCGCAAAGAAAAGAAATCTCTTACTGTTGTTGACATGACTATAAAATACACCAAAATAAAACGGCCTTTTTCACTGCCTTTTTCTTAACTGCCGATCGATATCAAATATTAAAACCGACATTATTCCAATCACATAAAAAACAAAACCGTAATTTCAATTTGTGGCTTATCACAATAAAATAAAAGATATCAATAAAATATAAAAATAGAAGAGAACTTTATGTTTTCGTTAATCGTAATTAAAAATATTTATCGTTGTAATATCGTATAATCGTAATCGTAAGGGCGCGTTCCCATTATGTCGTAAAGTTTTATCTATCGTTGGACGACTATCGCGTCTAACCTGTTCCCATATCACAATTATCTGTCGTGACTGGGTCGTGAACGTTTATTTTATCGTTGAACGACTGCCGTGTGTAGCAGTTTCCAGTTCTAGCTCTTCCCATTGTCACGACAGTCTATTCAGTTGTATATAATTCCGTGTCAGGTAGAAACCTGACTGGACTCGAGCCAGTGTCCTTCGCCAACTAAATTACAGACCGAATCAGCAGATGTTACGAATTTCAATATAAAAACTTTTAACAAACGCATAGAGCGTTTGTTAAAAGTCTTTATATTGGTATCAAAAGACTTTTTCCCGTCAACGCCCCCTGCGAGAGACTTATGAAGCTTCTACACTCAACCAGTTACCTTTGCAGCTGCTAGAAGCTGACAAAAGATGTCGCTGTACTAATTAAAATTTTTATTTATTGAATATCATGATGTTTTAACACGACGATATTCACAATAATATTTTTTGTAAAAAATACCAGGTACTAGATCGTTATTGTATTTTTAACCGATTTTAAAAAAGGAGGAGGTACTCAATTCGACTGTATGTTCTTTTTTTTCTTTTTTTTTTTTGTATGTATGTTACGCGATAACTCCGGTATTTGTAAACTGATTTTCATGATTCTTTTTTTGTTGGAATGGGAGTACTTCCATAGTGGTCCCATTTCATTTTGAAGAAAATCATCCACCTCAAAGATTCACTTTTATAAATAGCGCCTAACTTTAATTTATGAGCAATTACTTTAATGGTTGATTTTGCTATTTCTTCCGTTCAAGGCGTTTTTCTCTCAATATACTTTGAGTAGTGTCGTAGTGAGAACCTATTTTTATTATCTCCAGCGGAATATCGGGGATAGGGATAGGGGATATTTCAATAAAACTTAGCAAATAGACGTAATTCCACGTACTTTTGAGGTCGGTTTTTTAGTACTCTGTACTGAGATTATTGTCAAAAATATTTTTATTTTGTGCATCACAAGATTATTGGCACATTAATTATTATAATAACGAAATACCTAACCTTACCTATTTCTGCCGTCAAGGATTACTGCGTTCCGGTTTAGAAGGGTAAGTGTCCTGGTGAAATTACAGGCACATGAGACTTGTCAACTTATGTCTTAGGGTGACGGTGACAGTGGTAAGTGATCTTTGCGATTTAAACCTCGAGGGGCACTTGAACTGTTATGGATAGGTGTGTCGCTTACCACCAGGCGCACAACTTGTTCGTCCCGACACTTGGTATTATAAAAAAAAATATATAAAAATTACTCACTCTAGGATACTCTAAAAACGTACACCGTTAATTATGTATAATTATGAAATTAGGTATATTCAAAAATTACATTTTTATTCTATGGTAAAAACAGAAAGTAATTCGAAAACAAAACAACATGGGTAGCACAGAAAACCTCCTCCCACCACTTTATAAAGAAGGCAAATCCAGTAGACTGCAATAAGCGCTGAGTACTAAATTCCCTGTCTCGAGCCGGAGCTAATGGTGCGTAGTGGAACTGCATAACTTATAGCAATTTTCCCCTACTTACCCCGTGAAGCAACGCGTCATTTGCCCCGCTCTCGAATCGGGGATTACCAAAATGACTAGTCACACCCGTTGTAATTATTTACACAAGAAATCCTGTCTACATTTTTCTCTCATGTTAACTGTTTTTACTAATCACTCGCAAACAAACAATGGTATTGCATGCAATCGTTGCATAGTGAACATTCTTAACTTCGAGTACTTACTTTCCGTAATAGGTATGAGATATTAAGACCTAATTATGTAATGATTGCATACAATACTTTTTCTACAAGTAAATTAAAATAACGTAACACACTAAAATTTAAACGCTAAAAAACAAAAGAGAATAGAAGTGTCCTTGATTGGCTAAGTATTGCTTATATTTTATCCAATCAGGAGCCTGTAGATGTTTGAGTAGCGTCATATTTGATATTTTATGTCATTTTTAAATGGTTTTTTCTTGCCAAATGGCGTAACGTATGACTGATACTGCTATGTAACATTATGAGATATTATCTAATAAAATAAATTGAATTTTAATATTTTCACAAATATAGTGACGTTATTCTGTTCAGGAACGCAGTGACGGGTTTCAAGCTTAAAGAATGGAAAAAAAAAGACTCTTTTAGCAAATATACAATGTTCTTTTTTGAAATTTTTCAATGCAGTAGCGAATACCATAGTCAACAGAATTTTCATTCTGAACTAAAAAGAGCGCCTTTGTGATACGGTTTTGGAAATTATAATTGACAGACTATAAAATACAGGAGTAGAAAAAGATTTTTTACACTCTTATCGATAAAGTCTCATGAATTATTTCAATTAGGAACTAAGCTTCCGTAGTTATAACTAAACGCAAAGAATAAGCAAAAAATATTTTGAGATTAAACTCTGATTTTAAGATTTTTCTTTTCAATACACAATTATGTATTGCCCCCGCACCAACAGATCCCTGAATGACTGCAGACAGGCGTGAGGGTCCCATCCAAAAATATTGGATGGAGCTACTCATGGTATTATATTATACCCGGAACTAACGGTTACGAAATAGCTAAATTGTGCCTTCCTTTATCCTCTTAATTTTTTTATGATACCAAGTCACGGAACGCACAAATCATGCGCCTGGTGGTAAGTGACACGTCTGTCAATAGCAGTGCCACTCTTTAAATCTGAGCTAAATCTGCGAGGATCTGAGGGGCACTGCCACTGCACCCGTCAACCAGAAACATATGTTGACAAGTTCCGTGTGCCTGTAATTTCACCAGCATCCTAACCCTTCAAAACCGGAACGCGTATATTATTGCTTGGCGGCATAAATGGGCAAGGTGGCAGTACTTCCCCGGACGAACTCTTTTACAAGGAGCTAAACCTAACTAAAACTGTTATAAGTGACTGCCATGGCCTACTATGTCTGAAATAAACATCTTTTATTTTATTTTTAAACCAAACCCTTTTGTTACCTACTCATTAAAATTAGTTGAAAATCTCAAACTGTTTAGAGCGTTTTCTACATCAGCAAATTTCTATCATTAGTTTCTCCAGCCTTTTCACGAGCGCGTCAGTTATTTGGTTACAAAATGGATGTGGGGTAAACCCGGTAGCGCCGAGTCGTAGATCATAGGATTAATGTTCGCGCGCCGATCTCTAACTAACGTTACTTCAGACTTCGTAATTCGAATACTAACAATATTGCGTACACAATGTAGGTTGCACAATATTATTCCTTAATGTAATGTTATATTATTGAATATTATATGATTTTTATTATAAGGAGCAACTATTTTAATGGTTGATTTTGCTATTCTCCAATTCAAGGCGTTTTTCTCTCTGAATATAATTGGAGTAGTGAGAACCGATTTTTATTATCTCCTGTGTCAAGTCCCGTATAGTGGCTAACTAGGGGATGAATCCAGGTTTGCGCACTTTTCTGTAACCGATTTCAATAATTATTTCAATTGTTTTCTCGAACAATCCAACGTTTCGGAACCTGTCGTGGTCACGGCCACGATATACATGGTTACGACAAACATACGCGATTTAGATCCAAAAAAATTGTTCCATTTCCTATATTTAGTTATCGTATCCGTAATAAACAGTTCAAAAGGGTAATCGTTATAAGGCGAATCAACACCAACAAGTTCAACTCTAAATGTAATTGTTCATCTTAGTAAATCGTACGTAGCTCGACGACTTAAACACTGAAAGTGATTAACAACTCTGGACTTCTCTTAAAAGTAAATCGAAAAATGTGCATAAAACGTCAAATTATTCTAGACTTGCTATATTTAAAGCTTCACTTTTAAGCATTTATTATTAATGTAATGGGAACTCATGACTTGAAGGCTGTGCGAGAAGCAGTAAAATTATTTATTCTCAGTGTACCTCACGCCCAAGCGCTTTTAAATAAACACGTTACATCTTTATTATTCAATGTAAAGACACCTGACGTTTTCTTTTCCGTAAAAGGAAAATCTTTTTTTATTTCAGTTTACGAGGAAAATTTAGAGTTTCATTAGATAGAAAGGAGATTAACATTGGTTTTTGGATGTTTTATGGCGTCGTAGCTTAGCGAGTTTAGTTTTCTGTTTAAAACAATACTCGTTCGTGAATACTAAGAACGTTTAATTTTGTTTGTAAAGATTTAAGCCACTGAATTCATAGGGTTTTCAGCGCAAACACGCTTGGATGCGTATCATCTCCATACCTATTTCAACTTAACTGTTGTGGTCTAGATTGAAGGCTTAAAGAGCCAGTGCAATAAAAAGCTCTCGGAATTGGAATATTTCAGATGTTATCATATCGAAAATAAAAAAAATAAAGATAAAGAAAATGATTCATCATTTCAGCCGAAAGTCGTTCACTGCTGAATATAGGCTTCCCCTAAGGAACTTCACAAGTATCATCCTTGTGCTGCTTTTATCTAACAGATTTCCGCAATCTTCACCAGGACATTGGTCCACTTTGTGGGTGGTCTGCCCGCGCTGTAACTTCCGGTACCTGGCCGCCATTCGAGAACTATTTGGTCCCATCGGCTATCTGTTCTGCGAGCAATACCCACTGCCACTTTTAGCCCTGCCCACTGCCACTTAAGTTTTACAATTCCTTGGGCTATGACGGTTACAGGCTAAAGCAGGAATTACTTTCTTACTATCGCTAATGTATATTCTAAGATCGGCAGACTTTAGTTTTCCTTTAGGAAGTAAGTCAATATAATTTCTTTCAACTTAAATTCTGGTGTCGTCTTTTTCAACCTTATCATTCTCTTCGCACCTTTTGACGTTACAAACAACAAGAGGCAACTTAAATATACATAGGGCGCACTATAAGTTTCCGGAACTGGCCATTTACATAAAAAATATTCAAAAAGTAATTTCAACATTTGAAAATGAAACTCTTTGGCTGTAAAATACAGTTTATTTCATCTGATTGTCACTTGTTTACATCGTGGCATCATTTTAGAAATTGGTTATCCACATCATCATGGATTTAATTCGTGAAAATTTTCGAAATATAAATTTCTACGACTTTAAGTGTAATTTAACATTCGCTCGGCTTCAAACTATTTTTGGTAATGAAGCACCATGCAAGACGACTACTTATAGCTGATTTGTAGAACTGAAACGCGGTCGTGTGAATCTCAATGACCAATTTCCTGACGGTCACCCGTCCACTGCTGTGAACAACAAAAAAATCGATGCTGTGCACCGTATGTTCAATACAGACTGGCATGTGACATACCATGAGATTCGGGCATCTTTAGGCATAGGCATGAGTCAAATACAATGAATACTACACAAACATTTGGGTGTGAAAAAGCTGTGCTCTCGGTGGATCCCACATAATTTGACTGAGGCTCAAAAAACGGAGCGCGTCACTTGGTGCAATGACATGCTTACCAGATTCAACGAAGGGGCGTCAAATGTGGTGTGGGACATAATTATAGGTGACGAAACATGGATTTATAGTTACGATCAGCAATTGAGTGTATGGGTCTTTCGAGATGAGCCGAAACCAACCAAAGTGGCGCGCGTGCAAAGTGCCTCTAAGCGGATGATTGCTTCTTTTTTTAATAAAACTGGACACGTTGTTACTGTTGCTTTGGAGAAACGTCGTACCGTGAATAGTCATTGGTACACGACCATTTGTTTCCCGGAAGTTATTAACATACTCCGTAAAAATAACTATAAACGCCGTATCATCTTGCACCACGATAATGCCAGTTCTCACACGGCCAGACAGACAAATGAATTTTTGAAGGTGAACAACGTTGATCATAAGAGTCATCTCGCGTACAGTCCCGACCTGGCCCTTGTGACTTTTATTTATTTCCAAAAATTAATTACCAGTTACGCGGTCAATGATTTTCATCACCTGGAGAGGTTGTCGAAGAGTATGACAAATATGTTTCAGAGATTGTCAAGGAGGAGTGGCATAAATGTTTTCAAAATTGGTACATTCGTATGAAAAAGTGCATTAACGCTAGCGGAGAATATTTTGAGAAACAATAAAGTCATTTCTACCATTTATGGTATTTTTTTTCTTATTAGTTCCGGAAACTTATAGTGCGCCCCACGTATACATAACAATATAATTAAGTCCTTACCTATGAAATTGCTGTTTTATATGGAAAAATGAAAACAATTTTTTTAAATGAAATTTTGTATCTACTCATTCGAAATATGTACCATTGTTATCGATACACTTTCGCCATTTCATGTAGTTTATTAATTCCCTTTTAAAAATAGTCTGGGTTCGAGGATCAATAAATCCTTCGAAGGCGGTTTTTGCTGCTTCGTGCTTTTCCTATTATTATTATAAACTTTTCTATTATTGTTTGTAATTGTTGACAATACATATCTGCGGTTGTTGTCTGGCCAGATTTCAAAAAGCTTTATTATCTACTAAAGCTTTTTTTTGCACCAGCGCTGGTCCACCAAACACTCACCATTACCTTCTTTTGAGTCAACTTTCGCTTGGTGCATGTATTGGCCGGTTCTCCAGGGTTTAGCCATTGCAATGAACGTTTCTTGTTGTAGCGGTTAAGTAATGCAACGCAGCACACGACGCGTTGATTTGCTTCACTCTGTCCATGAGACTTTTCGAGCTTTTTTCATTTTTCCTATCTGACGCAAATGAGCTAAGGCTGTTATATCACTTATACCGAAGGCTGTCGTTAACTCTGCCGTGGCTTGAGCTGGATCCGCTTCTACTACCGTTTTCAGTTTTTCATCATCGCCTTGCATCTCCGGCCGTCCAAATAAAAATTTCTAGAACATTGGAACCAAAAACGGACAGTTCGTTTGCAGTGGATGATCCGTACACGTCATTGATCCTTCGAGCAGTTTCCGCAGCGTTGGTGCCACGGTAGAACTTATATTCAATAATCTCAGTACAGAGTACTAAAAAAACCAACCTCAAAAGTACGTGGAATTACGTCTATTTGCCAAGTTTTATTGAAATATCCCCTAGTTCGCCACTATATCGAGAGAAAAGCGCAAAATTGGAGAAATAGCAAAATTAACCATTAAAATAATTGCTCCTAAATTAAAGTTAGGCGCTATTTATAAAAATAAATTTTCATGCGTGAACCACCCTTAGAAGTGGATAATTTTCTTCAAAATGAAATGGGACCACTATGGAAGTACTCCATTTCCAACAAAAAAAGGATCATGAAAATCCGTTCACAAATACCGGAGTTATTGCGTAACATACATACAAAAAAAAGAACATACAGTCGAATTGAGTATCTCCTCTTTTTTGAAGTCGATTAAAAATGACACGACATTTAAAATTTTCCATTGTCTTATACAATACAATGTCAGCACAAAACAAATGACGCGAAAACAAATTTAAAAATAGAACTGTACTGGCTTTCACTTAAAACAAATTTGAATTTGGAATTCCAAACCAAACTCCAGATATTTGAGTTCAAAGTGACCAGTATTGAGGAGTGATCAGTAATTTCATAGGTAAAGAACCTAATATTTATATAACGGCGCATTATATAAATAATAGGTTAGGTGAGATATCGACTTAGTTAGTTTATTTGTTAAAGCGATGACTGTAGATATTATATTTTAGGGCGGGTAACACCGAATGGAGTTGTAAATGTCAGTTTCCGGCGGGGAAGAAGAAGTTTTGACAGGTCACCGGTGGTGCACTTCCAAACCCATTAGCTCTAAATTTAACTAATTTTGAAGTTATTATTCACCGCCGACTTAACGAATTGATAACGAAGATCGTATGTATAGACCAATTATCAAATAATTCCTGACAGTGAAGAGAGAGGCACGTCTCCCTGTACGGTTCTACTCCGGCAATACACTTTTTGATAAGGTTGAAATAAATATATGTAGAGTAAGCTGGGATAAGAGAAGGTAACAGGAACACCGAATAAAAAGGGACTTGAAGCCGTAACTCATAATATAAATAGTTTAGCACTCAGTTGATACATAACAGACAATCAATTAAATGATGTTCAAGAAATGTCGTTACGATTCTCCAAACCAAAATGGCGGAAAAAACAAATTTCACAGATGTAAAATCTTGAAAATACGATGTATACATTACCTTTATAAGAAATACGACGACTGTTCCTCTTAACCCATCATTTGGGACAAGAGAAACGTTAGCACAATTTGCACGTTTTCGACAAATGCAAAGTAAGTATCGAATTTAGCGTAATGATTGTTAAAACATGTAAATCTGATAAACAAAGGCAAGTTAAAGTGTACTCCAAACTCAGGGCAGACCTCGCCGCGGACCACGCATCTGGTTGCACCTCTTAGTACTTATTGAAGTGTTTTGTATTCGGTACAAATTTTTATTCAACTTACCCCGTAGTGAAATAAGTGCAGATTTTACTTACAATAATCTCACGTAATAATACCAAGAACCCTAAATGTATATCCCGTGTTAATGAGTTAGTCCAAATTTATCCAGTGTTTGTAAGTTTTTGTAGGTGTTTTCAGCCTGGTAAAACATAATTAAGTCACGATTGAATGAATTACTGTGTATCTAATGCATTGTAAAACATTTTATGTTAATATAGAATTTGAAAAATGAAAAAAATGTACTTCAAAATTCTTGTCAGATTTTATCTGTTCTTCCTAGAGCTCAAATCATTTGACTCAAAATTGTGTTCCTCTTACTCCATCTATCTAGAGCAATATATTAACTTATATGCTTAAGTATGTTGACCCTAGATTTATAACAGGCGGTGGATACCAATTTTCATCAGATGGGCGGTCTAATTTTAATTTCGGCCTTTGGTTCGTATTTAAACAAATGTTAAAACTACAGAAGGCAATGTTCTAATTATCATTCAACTCTGATCATCCAGCTACGATGCAGAAATCAGAATGCAAATTAGACACTAATTACCATCGAGTACAGAACCAGAAATAGAGACGAAATAATGGTCATCCATCCTTGGCAACTCATCAGGCAAAAATATTATTAATATTAAAAATATCATTTTTAAATATCAACTCTCGTTTGGGTTGATCACAAATTAGACAGCTGAAATAGTACAACGCCAACAACTAACCTGTGTGTACGTCGCCATATATTCCAAAAACATTTTGTATTTATTATAATAAAGATAATATCTCTAACAATGGGGGGCTGTTCCATTCGGTGATGTGGGAAAAACAGCAAAACATGTAATTACAAAGCAAACGGAATCACATTTCATCAGTAATTAAATATTAAATGTGCATTTTTTTAATTTTCGTCCATTATAGCAAAAGCTCAAGTTAAACCGGACGAGTTGAAGTGAAACAATTAACGACACCCGTCAATTGTTACGAATTCGGGCTGGCCAATCTAGGCCCAGTTGTCACCTTAATGATTTGGCAGATTAGTTTCCAAACAAATAAAATGGCATTTCGTCTCTATTTTTGGTTATATACTCGATGCTAATGACACATTCTACATTGATGATACCATAATTCCAAAAGTAATTTGGCTTTCCATGCAGATTAGTGAAGTAAGTACCATTATTTTCAATTCAATTGAACTCCACAAACAAAACAGAGGATTAATTCAATAAAGAAGGTATTAGAAATCGGATCTGGGTCAGGTTATTACAGAGAGTCGTGAGCTTCTACCCTCAGCATTGTGCATTTCCTATTGTCAGCTCTGCGATTAGTTCTTTTATCAGTACTTATGAACGAAAGGATCGCGTTCCCAATATTCAATTAACTTAATGACATTAAAAAGTAAGTAACCTATAATCAAATACCTGAAACTGAATCATTCCTTACATATACATATATTATACAAGTAATTACGTGTGTGTTAGAAATGTTTTTAGAATTGAAAAAAGTTTTAAGTTTTTTTGTCTCATTGATTGTAGTAGTAGTAGGGCGTACAAACAGCCAAAAAATTATGCATATGTATTTATGACTAGCACGGGACCTGAATGTAAAGGGGATTTACATAACAATAGAGATCCACTCACCTGATGATATGTTGCACAACTAGGACAAAAGCTGTAGATATTTTTAATAGAAATTGTGTGTAGGTATGAGATGACGCTTTACGTATTTTGTTTTTGTTTTTTCAGTGTTTATTTTGTTGATAAGTCAATGGTTTTTACCCTTTATTTAGGTAGGCAAAGGTTTCACCATGCAGCCTCTTCATAAATTTACTATCTTTTCCTTAAACATATTTTTATATTGACAGCAATGAATTGATTGACCGGAAGAGATAATATTTTTTACACGGCCGACGAAATAGCAGGCCTTTACTGTATGTTCCAAAAAGGTTTTAGTGCATAACCAGATTATCTAGGGGACAAGAACCTTTGAACATTTTTTACATATCTGATTATAAAATCCTAAATCATCATTATTTATTTATTTTGTTTCCTGCAGTAGTTAGACTTATTATTTGGCTATAAGCATTTATAATAAGCACGATCAATAATAAGTTTATAATTCTGTCAGAATTCCCATTTTTGTGAAGGAACTCAAATGTTCGAAGAAAGCTGTCCCCTTTGATTTGTTCAAATCTGCCCCAATGGGTACTCTAAAAATAACAAATATTTTTAATTCGTAAAAACACATTATAGCTGTAGATTTAATATTTTAGCAATAAAACAACACACACGACAAGCAAAGTTCAACTCACTATTATCTATATTCTTCCAATAATATCCTTACAACTATTTTTGAGAATGTTTACTTTTTGAAGCTGAAACTAAACAAGATCTCTTATTCAGTTTTTGGCGTGCGCACACTGAACGTTGCCACTGACAGGTGTGGGGTTCGGTGATGCCTTATTATAAACATAATTCCCACTACATTTCCATGCAAACTGACTGCGTAAAATCATTTGTTCTAAGTTGCCCTTGTTCAAAGGTGCCCCCTTCTCACCTACATTTAATTGTAAAATAAAATCAAAATAAATATTTTTCTTCTCTTTGCTCGTTTACTTTGTGTATTAATTCTAATTTAATTATATCCCAGAATACCCAGACCAGAAACAATTAAATAATTTCACATGCAGTTTGTTAACCTATAAAATGAATATATTATGATATAATAATGCTGAAAAATTTAAAAACGTTAAGTTACAGCTGTTAACCATAATAGTGAGTACAGCCTTTTTTGTGTACCTCCAAGAAATTATCTTGAAAATTTACGAGCATGCACATTACACTGTGTACTACATAGGTACTATCGTAGATTGATATCGAGCAGCAACAAACCCGCCAGATTGCGTAGCACAACATCCAATACATTGGTCTGCCCATTGCATGGTGAAAACAACACTTCGCTTGTACACTTAGGATCTCTAACGGACTGGATGTGGTTTTATGATAGCGCATAGCCGGGGTCGGGATAAATTTGGCTTTGCTAGCTTTGCTAATGCAATCGAAGCGTTAAGATATTCCGCGTAATCTGACAGCACAGTCACGAATTTTGGGTGCTAGTGTAACTAACTATTATTACATACTGTGTGGAAGAGGAAATCCGAAACCTTTTCAATAATTTTTTGTTTTTTTTTTATTATAACTAGATCAGACAAGTCGTGCGCGTAGTGGTCAGCGACACGCCTATCCATAACAGTAGCAATGCCACTGAGAACTATAAATCACAAAGATCTGAGGGGCACAGCAACTGCGCCCATCACCCTGACACATAAGTTGACAAGTCTCATGTGCCCTGTACATGTACTCTTTCACAAGAAGCTTTACTGCTGTTAAATTATTATAACATAAAAAGTCATGGAAAACGAAATAAAAAAAAGACCGAAACTGATAAAAAAAGTCAAGGTAAACATACTGTCGTACTAGAAGTTCCTGGAAATACCTACAGAATAAAGACGAAATTCTAGGAATGAAGTTGTACAATGAGTATATAATTATGACGATTGATCTGAGCCATAGGTAAAATGTTACACTGACTGGGCACGCACAAGTGTCCTCTATGGAAATGGCTTAGGCCATAAAATTTAGATCATAATTCACTCCACTGACCTGGAGTTCATATTATGTTAGTGCTCAGAATTTTTTTCTGGTATCAAATAGCGCCTACGACATAAGTTAAAGTAAATATTATTATTATTATTATTGATACAAAGATCGAACAACACAAAGAAAAATTCATTCGTACTGGCTGGACTCGACCCAGCGTCTGATGCATGCAGCCTTTGGTAGCTGGCTGCAAAGGACCTAACAACAGGACAATAAATACAGTAGTAGTGCTTAGAGGGCAGGGCACGTGTGCCAACAGCATGCATAGTTCCATATACTTGAGCTCTGTCCGCCATTTTCGCTGTGTATGTTATGTTCGTGTCAATTATCTCACGCAAAACCTCGAAAACCGTCGAAAAATGCCTTATTTTGCTACTTTGGAATACACAAATGATAGTCACATCTGTGATGTTATCCATGATTGTGTTATCGTTAAGTCTCATTTTATTTTATTTTATTTTATAAAATTTTCCATTTTCTGTTCATCGTTTCTCGTTCGTTTTGGAGAATGTTGATCGTTCGTCGTCTCATAATCTTTCAGCTATTGCCGCTAGATGGCAGCACCCAGAATGAAATTTCAATATAAAATCAAAACGTCCTAACTTACAATAATAGGTAAGTAAATAATAGGTAGTAATAGGTATTGAGCTTTTACCGATAACTGGGCAAAGTTTAAATAAATTAACAATACACAATTTGTTACATCTTGTTAAATTAGAAACTACAACCAATCAGTATCAAGATTTCATAGTGTTTGAGTGAATTTTGGTGACAGCGATTCTGATAGTATTTGAGGGTTAAAGTACGTCCATTTTTTCTTCTTCCGTGGACCTAGGTAAGTGAAAAAACTTCTTAGGCTTCTCACTGGTGGCGTTGACGGTAAAGTTTGAACTCAGTACAAACATCTGTGACAAACACAAGAGGAATTCATAAGACTTTGCTGACCCAGTCTGGAGCTTAGTTGGTTAAGAGCGGTGGCTCCAGAATGGCAACTGCCATTGGTTCAAATCCAGTCAGATCGAAAGAAGTGTTCTTTGTGTTGTTCGAGCTTTGTAGCATTAATAATAGCAAACTAGTTTTTTTCACAAAAAAAAATAATATCATGGTAGTAAAACATCATGATTCCGTGCTGCACATACATAGGGCGCACTATAAGGTTCCGGAACTGGCCACTTACATAAACAATATTTAAAAAGTAATTACAACATTTGAAAATGGAACTCTTGGGCTGAAGAATACAGTTTGTTTCATCTGACTGTCACTTGTTTTTTTTCATTGTGGCGTCATTTTAGAAATTGGTTGTCTACATCAACATGGATTTAACTCGTGAAAATTTTCGTAGTATAGTTTTCTACGACTTTAAGTGTAATTTAACAGCTCAGCGGAGCTTCGCTCAGCTTCAAACTTTTGGCGATGAGGCACCATGAAAGACGACTATTTATAGCTGGTTTGCAGAACTCAAACGCGGTCGTGTGAATCTCAGTGACGAATTTCGTGATGGTCGTCCGTCCACTGCAGTGTACAACAAAAACATCGATGCTATGCGCCGTATGATCAAAACAGATGCATGTGACATACCATGAGATTTGGGCATCTTTAGGCAAAGGCATGAGTCAAATTCATCAAGATTTCACAAACATTTGGGTGTGAAAAAGCTGTGGAATCCACAATGGATGCCACACAATTTGACTGAGGCTCAAAAACCGGATCGCGTCTCTTGGTGCAATGCCATGCTTACCAGATTCAACGAAGGCATAGTAACAGGTGACGAAACATGGATTTATAGTTACGATCCCAAAACAAAGCAGCAATCGAGTGTATGGGTCTTTCGAGATGAGCCGAAACCAATCAAGGTGGCGCGCGTGCAAAGTGCCTCTAAGCGGATGATTGCTTTTTTTTTAAATAAAACTGGACACATGGCTACTGTTGCTTTAAGGAATCGTTATACCGTGAATAGTGATTGGTAAACGACTATTTGTTTGCCGGAAGTTATTGACAAACTCCGTAAAAATAGCCATAAACGCCGTATCATCTTGCACCACGATAATGCCAGTTCTCACGCGGCCAGGCAGACAAATGAAATTTTGAAGGTGAACAACGTTGACCTTATGAGCCATCTTGCGCACAGTCCCGACCTGGCACCTTGTGACTTTTATTTATTTCCAAAAATTAAGAACCAGTCACGTGGTCAACGATTTTCATCACCTGAAGAAGCTGTCGAAGAGTATGAAAAATATGTTTCAGAGATTGTCACGGAGGAGTGGCATAAATGTTTTCAACATTGGTTCATTCGTATGAAAAAGTACATTAACGCTACCGGAGAATATTTTGAGAAACAATAAATTCATTTCAGACCATTTACAGTATTTTTTCTTATTAATTCCGGAAACTTTTACTTACTCACTCTTTGTCATTTATATTAGTCTAACTACTCTCTATAATTCTACGAGTTAGTCATTGTGGTTAAATGATTTATTTTTTCCGGCAGGGAACCATTCATTTTTTTACAATAATAAAACGTGTGATTCGCACCGTCTTTTGTAACCAGAATATAAACAGTAAAAAAAGATATATAAGACAATAAAAAAGATTAATGGAACTTTTGGATGAGCGACAACGTAACGTATGATGTAATAATAACAAGTTGCAAAATTGTATTTAGAATTCCTTTTTTGGCAATTTAAATTAAAGGACATTTTTAATTAATATTTCGTACCTTTGGTGTACAGATTGCTGAGGGTACCAAATAAAACATTTTGTTAGAGTAACGATACGACTCGCCCGAATGGCGCGGCGGCCTGGCATCGAGAGCGCCACGAACCTGTGATCTGGTTCCGACTCACCAGGGATAGCGTTTCATTTAAATAACTTGACACTTGGTACAATAAAGCCACATGTGATCATAGGTCAAAGCTTTAAACGCGTATTACACCATCCAATTTCTGAGGCCCTGCTTCAAATTGAGCGTGGCTCCTAATTAGTGAGTCGCTTATTACGCTACTCTCCCAACGAGGCCTGAACACATACCGAACGCGAGCGTCGAGAGGGCTATACGTGTTACTATCATGGCGCCATCGAAGCTTGTATTTGTTGTTATCGTTGCCATCGAAATTTTTGTAAATTTCTAATAAAACTTTAAAGCCCTCGGCTCAGGATAGATGTACTTATTAATATAGTCTTTGTGCTCTTTTTTCCGTAAATAGGGCATGCCTTTGTACATGTCTAGCAAATAAAATAGCTACGCGAACAAGGGGCATGAAACGATATGAAACTCTCCATGTTCGCCGCGCGTCAGCTGAGCTCCCTAATTGCCCTAAGTGTTATTACACTGCCCTAACTGCAGAGTGCTGCAGATCTGGACGCCCTAAGGCGCTCTAAGTAGTTACCCTATCTCCCTAAATCTTATTACACCTCCATAAGTTAGAGTTGGGGTCCCTTGGAATCAGATAATGTAATAAGCGTTTTGGTCCTATACATTGGACTTGGTATAACCAAGCCGCATGTGATCACATGTCAAATCTCAAAGTCATAAAAATAAACGAACTACGTGAAAGAAATTAGGCACAAAAAAGTTAGGGACTAATTTAGTCCGTGGAACCATGAAACCTCTCTCCGTAAAAGATGTCACTTTGCAGATGTCGCCTTATTACACAAATGATTCTATTTATGACATAACTCCGGCAAAATACTACTTATTTCGTTTCAAAAGTGAAACCAAAGAACTAAGGGCACTTTAGTATGGATATTGTCTCCAAAATGGCAGTTTGTTGTACATTAAAACTTAATACTTTGTGGATCATTCGCGGACGCCAGCGGTATAAAGTTGAATTTAGATCTTAAGTGCCAAATTTGACCCTGTACCATCAGGCAATATGATCTCAGTAGTATGGAGTACCGGGAACTTCGCTCAATAACATGAAGGTCTAAACTATAGAGAGAGTAATTACTTATTAATGGCCCTCGGCCTCGGCAGTTTTAACCAAGAATATGTCACATGTTCTTGATTAAAACTGTAACAGTTTGATAATTATTATTTTGTACTAAAAAGGAGAAGTTGATGATAAAAATTGTAATTTAATACTCTCAATAGAGCGTACTAAAAACTGACCTCAAAAGTTAGTGGAATTACATCTATTTACCAAGTTTTATTGAAATCGGCTACCGGAAAGTGCAAATCGGATTCTTCCTTCCTGAAGAAAATATTCCTTCTTCAAATTTAAATGGGACTAAAAAGAATCATCAAAATCGGTTCACAAATTATCGCGTTATCGCGTAACATACACACAAACAAGAAATACAGTCGAATTGAGGATCCTCCTTTTGTGAAGTCGGTTAAAAATTATTCGGATTCTTGGGCAGGGTCACTTCTGAAATTTCAATAAAAATCTTTGTGTAGAAACTAGATAGATACAAAAAAATATACAGTCGAATTGAGAACCTCCTCCTTTTTTGAAGTGGTTAAAACCTAATCGCGTCGTAAATTCTTTATAAATTGACATATTTAAGAAATTAATAAGATACATTCATAAATTTCTCATAGGGCCACCTATGAGAAACTTATGAAAGCTGACGACAAAAAAACCATTTAAACCATATTTAAACCCACATAGAAAATATCGTAAGATCTGCTAACTCGATCTGTATAGCACAGTTGGCCCTGTTGTGACAACAGTTAGTCAGAGCGAAGGACTTTTTCCTTGAGTTGTTTGATCTTTGTATCAATAATGACACATTATTGTTGTTATCGGGTAGGAATTTTTTCAATGTTATAAAGTCATACATAGCTGATGATGCAAAAATAGTTATTTTTGATACAAGTGCGGAAAGTTAGTCATTATTCACGAGTCTCGAGGCATCTTGGCCCAAGCCAGAGGCGAGGGTCAAGACTCGAGACAAGTGAAAATGATAAATCCGCACGTGTATCAAACGACGTTTTTTAATACATTTGCGAAAAAAACTACATTGAAAGTAAAATAAAACAGTATTTTAAAAAAACTCATTTTCTGCTAGTAAATTAAAATAATGAAATACAACCACTGCAACCATTAGTTAAAAGTCTATGGAAATATAGTTCTAACGTGCTGTTTTTGTTTATTTTCTGTAATATCGGTCTGTCACCACTTTTCTTATTATGAAGTCCTGGTACTTTTGTTTAAACTTCTTTAGGAACCCGTGCACGGTAGTGAGATACAATTTATCTGTAATACATAAAACAAATATATACATAAAAATCTCGCCTGTCACCCATTCAGGGGTAGGCAGAGACCTCCATTCGATACGTTAATTATATAGTATTTGTAAATAAATATAAGTTTTAATGACGAATGACTTACGTCACAAAGCACATAAATATGAAATAAATATACAATCTCTTTAGTTCTATGTTTAAGACTTAAAACAACAGTAAATTAAAAAAAACCGGAAAAGTAAAAAGCACTAGTGCGAGAAATCCAACTTTCCGCACGATTTGTAGTGCGAAAAATACCACGTTTTGAGCAACTGTATTAAAAAGCTTAATTCTTAATTCGAATTATTTTATATCACATATCGTCTGTGTTGTGTAGGAAGGGTGATAGCGCCATTTTGAAAAATTTCAATGTTCTAGGTTTTAACGGCTGTTTTAAAATATTTACGTTCTGTTTTAAACTTTAATTTTGGTTTTAATTAAATTTAAATTTAAAAATTGAATTTAAATCAGGACGTAAATATTTTAAAACAGTCGTAAAAAAACTAAAACATGTTCCCCTGAATTTTATTTTGAAATGGCGCTTTCCCCTTTCTACGAAAGCCCGATGATATTTAAGTTTTGACATAATAAGTTTTGAAACACGTACTACGCTATCTATGGACATTGAAAGCATTGTGTTTTAATGTCATGGAGAATTAAAACTACCTAATATTTCATTTTTTACTAACCATTATTTGTGTTTTGGGAAAACAATCCAAACTAATATGATAAATGCGAAAGTAACTCTGTCTGTTACGTTTTCTCGAAACCGCTAACCAATATTGACGAATATCAACATAGAGATATATGGTATCTAGGAGGAGGACATCGGCTACTTTTACTCATAAAATTAAATCTTACAGGTGGCAAAATAGGGAATGAACGTTTATATGGCGAACCAATTAAACTATGAAAATTAATACTCGTAGTAGTATACTACTCGCACTTATTTTACGCAGACGAAGTTGCGTGCACCAATTACTAGTATATCCGCTCACGCGATACGTGCAGCCGTAGACGCATACCACACCTAGAGGTGCCGGTGATGATTTTATACCGATTTATCGGATATTGAAGTTATAACACGTAAAAGAACTAATATTAATTGCTATTTCGGTAACTACTGTAGCAAACCATAAAGTTTTTAATGCCTGGGTCTGTCATTTAAAAAAATAAACTACTTCAAAAATGCGTCACGACAATCGTGTGTGTTATTCTTTAGGTTGGTGATTTCGGTGTTTATTTATTGAAAACATACCGTAAGTAGCGTTTTTTAAGTTTACCCTGAATATAAATGTTTATAAACTATACTTTAAGGAGTAATTTCATGGTAAACGTTAGAACCACTCAAACGGAATATTATCATATTTATCCAAGTACACCAAAAATTTCATTAGTGCTTTTTAAGTGCAGGATTTGCGGTGTATTACTGCATTTTATTTGAGATGTTTTTGTTGGTAGTACGGAGGGTATTTATTTAGCAATACAGAATAATAATTTTTATTTATAAAAACTTGTATTTAAACTGAATGCTTTTCTAATTTGCGAAACCAAATAGCCGCCATTTTGCGGTAGGAGGAGCGCATCGCGTGAGCGGTTATAATTAGTCATTGACTTTTAAATCCACAGCCCTATCCGCTCACGCGATACATGCAGCCGTAGACGCATGCCACACCTAGAGGTGCCGGTGATGATTTTATACCGATTTATCGGATATCGAAGTTATAACAGGTAAAAGAACTAATATTAATTGCTATTTCGGTAACTACTCTAGCAAACCATAAAGTTTTTAATGCCTGGTTCTGTCATTAAAAAAAATAAACAACTTCAAAAATACGTCACGACAATCGTGTGTGTTATTGTTTGGGCTGGTGATTTCGGTGTTCATTTATTGAAAACATACCGTAAGTAGCGTTTTTTAAGTTTACCCTGTATATAAATGTTTATAAACTATACTTTAAGGAGTAATTTCATGGTAAACGTTAGATTCACTCAAACGGAATATTATCATATTTATCCAAGTACACCAAAAATTTCATTAGTGCTTTTTAAGTGCAGGATTGGCGGTGTATTACTGCATTTTATTTGAGATGTTTTTGTTGGTAGTACGGAGGGTATTTATTTAAATTCAGAATAATAATTTTAATTTATAAAAACTTGTATTTAAACTGAATCCTTTTCGCATCGCGTGAGCGGCTATACTAACGCTAAGAAATTAATTGTTATTATTGAAAAATAATATAGAATCTATACAACCTCAAATGGCTTTGGTTGATTCCGCAAAACAGTGAAAGTGTTGATTGAGTCAATCACTTTGGAAAAAATATACTATAGTAAAATTAAAGATATATCAGTGTGTGTATATATATATATATATATATATATTCTATACGGTGTGAAAACACGATTCCTAAAAATTTGTTAAAATTTTGTTAGAGTAGAGTAAAAAATAAACTTACCTCGAAATTTTACAAGAAAACCGCTTTATTCAATAGGTACTTGACATATACCAATGATTTTTTTATATCAACTGAACTAAATGGAACACGTATAGTGTACGGTATACATTTTTCAAATGGCTTTATTTTCGTTTGTAAAAAAATTAATTCTGAAAAAAAGTGTCCTTGCTACTCGCCCCAAGCAAAGTAAACGCTACGAGTACGGGAAAAATTTTAATTCGAGCAGAGGTAGTACCGACTCTTAAATTTCGGTTAACTAATAAAAGTTACGGGTACAATAGAAAGCGATACACAGGGTCCTGTATATATTTATATTATACGACTAAATGAAGCGTATCCCTCAATTGCAGGCGAGAGCAATGAAGCGCATACACAATTTCAACGGCAAATAATCAGCTTTGTTCTTTAAAATGAGCTTAGGCATCTCTCGACTAGACAAGTTATTAATGAACTAAGACTTTTGTTGTGTCGAGTTC
The DNA here is from genome assembly GCF_003589595.1 of Hyposmocoma kahamanoa. Classification (NCBI taxonomy): domain Eukaryota; kingdom Metazoa; phylum Arthropoda; class Insecta; order Lepidoptera; family Cosmopterigidae; genus Hyposmocoma; species Hyposmocoma kahamanoa. The sequence goes on along the minus strand of NW_020654466.1, from coordinate 13,105,210 downwards.
ATTTTAAGCTAAATGGAATGTTTTAAATCAATAAACACACGGGCTTATATTTCTGTAGTGCATGCAAAATAGTATAACAACAAATTAGTACAGTACTTTCTTTTGTAAAAAGAGAATACGTTATACTTCATTTCAATCCATTTTGAACAAAAAGTAAACAAACAAGTCACTGACCCGACCATAGACGGTTTAGTGATGGCCAATTGCAACGCCAACTACAAATCAATTAGTTAATTGGATGAATCGATTTGTTCAATTTAGTCATACTAGCGGTTTTCCTTACATACCCTATATAAGCATATTCAAAATTTCAATTTAAATCCTCCTCCAAATCCTTACACTTTGATACTCGTTCCATTGCGATTGAAATGTTCGATTTAATAATCGATTACTAAACTTTAATTGATTGAACCGAATGTTTTTTTTTTCGAACAGCAATATGCAACCATTGATTGGCAAGTCATAGAAGTATAGATGAATAATAACCTCACTTTTAGACTACCATTTTTCAAATACGATTTTACGATGCTATTAAAATGAATATTGTTGGAAAAAGTGATGATATATCAAGTCGAAATCTTCGAAATATACGTGAAAGTGTTACTTATTCGATTTATTGAGTGATTGCTTTAGAATTTTAACCAAACAGGTTTGTTTACTTTTTGTTCAAAATGGATTGGAACAGACTATAGTAAATATTGCAATTAATAAAGCGACATCTCTTGTCAGCCGCTGGTAGCTGTAACGATACCTGTCTGAGTGAAGAAAAAACTGTCATAATTTTCTTAAAGGTGACGCTACAGTAAAAAGCGGTTAAAACCAAAAATAAAGAACAGCAAGCTCATAGATAAATTAATAAGGTCTGCTGACACGTTCCGTAGCTACGTTGGGAGTGCGACTGTCCGCGTTAGCTGATAATGTCGAAGTCAAAGATTATTTATTCCATAGGCAAAATAAATTTAGACTTGAAAACGTCACATTTAAGCTACTGCTCGTTCACTACGCTGACCTCCCTGAGAAAAACGAGCAAGATACTCTAGCGATTGCTCTTTTCAAATAAACTTAAATGGAATACACTTTCAATCAAATTTGTGCGGATTCTGGAGCCATGTCGTCTTTCCATACATCTTTATCTAATACGTAGTCTTCAATTTTTTAATATGATTTTTCGATCAAAATATTTTTAATGTAGTTTTTAAACTTAGGAAATGATAAACTTAATATATGCTCCGGAATCTTATTGTAAAAACGTATACAGTTCCCCATAACAGAGTTGTTTACCTTGGTTGAACGAAATCGTGGTACCATGAGTTTGGACTTAGCTCCTTAGCTCTAAGGAGCTATTATGGATATCTTCTTTCTTATTGAAATTATGTATATTTTTACGGGCATATAAAATATTTGAGTAAATGTACTGTGATGCCACACAGTCATGATACCAGTCTCCTTAAACTTTTCTCTGACAGAAACCCGAGAGCCTAGACGGTACACAGAACGAATCGCTCGTTTTTGCAATACAAATATGGTTTGAATATCTGCCGCTTTACCCCACATGAGAATCCCGTAGGACATTATACTATGGAAGTAACTAAAGTAAACTAGTCTAGTAGTACTAACATCGGCAAGCTCACGTATTCTGCGGACTGCGTATGCAGCGGAGCTTAATCTGCTGGCCAGGGACGATACACCTGGAAACCATTGAAGTTTATCTAATGTCACTTCCAAGAAGACTGCTTTATTAACAAGGTCTAACTTTTCTCCGTTTATTTCTATGCTTGGACTAGTCGATTTTACGTTAGGTAATTCAAATTTAACACATTTTGTCTTCTTGGCATTCAGTCGCTGGTACGAGTCCATCTAGAGCGAAGGATTTTTTTTTTAGATGGTTCGATCTTTATATCAATTATAGCAACTAGAGAAGTACTTTCACAAAAAAAATAGAAATAAATACTGCAATAATAAACTAGACAGTATGACTGAAACGCGTCAGTTTATCCTATTATTCTTTTTTTCGCAGTTCTGCACATTTTCGAGCACAAAATTGTTCAACTTAATATTTTTTCATTGACTTACACCTTTAACCTTAATTATTTCAGGTCACAGATTAGCTACTACGAACTTAGGCTTTATATTTGTAGAATTGTATATTTTATGCTATAGTTCATTTCACATAGCATGAGTACGGAAACGTTTGAGATTTGAAGTTTCTAGAGATGTAGTGATGTACAATATAAGGAAAATAAAATATATTTAAATATTATATCAAGATAATTTGTAACGAAGAGGGAATCGATTTACACACACAACAGAGAGACAATTGATTTCAGACTTCGACTTCCATCAGGTGAGATGGATGGAAATAAAAAGTAAAAAAAATCGAATCGATTTACGAAAAAATAAACAAAATAAAAAGAATTAAATTAGTATGTTATTTAATTACTAAAAACCTACACAATAAATAAAAAAAATCAACAACAACCAAACAAAAAGTCAACAGCAAATCATGAAATCAACAGCAACCAAATGAAATTTGAACAATTACTCCAAAAACACCTAGCAAAGCTCAAAACAAAAGAAAACGACCGCAAAAGATGTATGCACTCTTTATTGCGTATTGATATTAGTTGGGGTAATTTGTTTTTGTCTTTACCATTTCATTTTGTATTTTTTCATTTTTCATTTGTCAGCCATTACTGTCCCACTGCAGGGCAAAGGCCTCACTTCCCTTTTTCCACTCTTCGCGATTTAACGGCCGCTACATGCCAAGACTCAAATACGCGTCCAATTCGTCACGCCACCATCTCGTTCGCTGTACTTTTAATACTGTAATTTTTACTTAAAATTACAACTGCAACATAATGTTTATTTTTGGTCTATTATAACAAATTTACTGTTTCTTTTTGTAACCTGGTTGAGAGATTAGTTAAAAATAGTATGTATGCAACGTAAAAATTGGAATTCTCAAAGGGGCTAGAATGTATATAAGTATATGTACAATACAATGGGCTGCATATACATAAGTATATGTATTTGCAGCTAGCCGAGACCTAATCATGACTAATTGAGCACTTACGGACAATTTTGTAAAGTACTCGTAAATTGAATACTTTTGTTTGTTTATTCTTTTTTCACAAAAAGAAAAAAGGTTTTATTGATCCATAGCATGAATTTTTAGACGTAAATGTTCAAAGTTCTTGTAAATGATTTATTTTCCAGTTAAACCTTATTATATACCTAACAGCACTCAATGAGATTCCCGACATTATGACAATAGATGTGGAGCATAATATCAATACACAATACAACAAAGTTTGCTCTACAAGTACACACAATTACGAGTACATAGTAAGTTTCTCTTAGAAACCCGCCGTCTTAATCATCTCATCTAAACCAATAGACTTCAAACATTGTTACTTTATAGCTATTCGGCTCAATTCACAGCAACTAAGTTTGTTAACTACTTATTAGTTTTAGACGGAACACATACACTCACGCACGCAGGCATGCATGCAAACAAGCACACACGCAGTTCGCCATAGCTGCAAAACCTCAACGTGTTATAAATGTTGACTTACACAAAAATCACTATCACACATTGGTCACTCGTCAACGAAATATACTAGATCTGTTAATATATTGATAGTACATTGTATTGATTTCTAGAAATGTAAGGAGGAGAGTGCTAGAAAAGAATCGCTATAATAGTATAACATTACGAGTATAATTGGAATTGTCAATTTGTTATCCACCATTAGCGGTGTAAGGTGAGTGTTTAAAGTTATTTTTTTTACACAAGTTATTACCACAAATCCACTTTGCTCTATCATTCACAATTACAGAGAATTATGGTCTATGCACACATATCCGGGCCGTGCCCGGGACGTGGACGGGCCGTACTCCGTCAGGGGCTCAAAAAAATATTGTTGCATATATTTTGTATGAGCTCTTTCAAACATGTCCGTGTCCGGGCCGACGCCAGGACGGGCCCGCAGTTCATACAAACTAGCACGCCCCGGCCACGTCCCGGGCATGGCCCTAATGTGTATGGATAGTCCTAAAACATGCGTATTATCTACGCAACTCGCTGCTTAGTCACACGGCTACAATCCGACTGCATCGCTACTGCAAAATAAAACATTTGGAACGCAGATTTGTGCAGTTGGCGTTAACCAACTCAGTCACGACAACTGTACAATACAATACAAATATTCTTCACTGCATACCAAGGACAAATACTTAATAATACAAAAATAAAATTAAAATAAAAACTGATAGATACAATATGCGGCCTTATTGCTCTTCCAGGCAACCTTCGGGCTACTACAAACCAATTTAAAAAAAAAACAATAATAACATAAATAGTTAAACAAATTAAAAATAAATAAAATACTTAAATAAAAATAAATATAATAATAAAAAAATAACGACACCATGTCCCACGCTTATCGAATACATTCTTAACCACAATTTTTTTAGCCCCGCACTAAGGCACACACACAAGTAGACAACCACAAATTACACCCAAACTGACGAGAGAAATAAATGTAGACCATACAAATATTTGTCCCGGCCCGGGAAACGAACCTACGTGGTAGTCTGGCATGGTAACGGTAGGCAGTTTTTACAGTTGACATGTCGGTCATGAGATCTCTTAGCGTATGTCTTCACTACGTCTTTATAATCACATTATTATTATTACGAAAGGAATGTAGAATTATACGCACGTATAGTTGCGCCTGTAGTCACCATGCAACATACGGTTTGACCGCGAATATCGGACTAGCAATAAACGGATCTCGCATACTTTAGTACTGGAGAAAAGCCTTAACTCTGTTTATAGACGTGCTACTGCCGGACTTCTAGTGGCACAGTAGTGAAGCTAAAACTATTTGACAAATAATCAATCCAAAGTTTGATAGACGGAACCGGAGGAGCACGTAGCAATGGCGGTTCGTTATCTAGTCCTGCACTCGCGCCCGCAGTCACTGATAGAACTACGAATATTAGGATGTGGTAAAAACTCATTTACTGTATTAGTGTATGTACATTTAAAAATATACGTACGCTATTGCCTCAAAAAGTACTGAACAGATTTTTTACTTAATATCACAGACGCAATCTTTTTTTTAATCTTTAAATATCGTTATTTTTTAATTAAGATCCTTAAGGCCCTTCATAAAATATTCAATTCCGTCTTTAACAAGGGATAAACGCCGCAGGCATGAAGCATAAGCGTGGTGGTGCTTTTCTTCAAAAAGGTCGACAATGCCCATCTCACTTCTAGCTATGTTTATAAAATATTTTCGATAGTCATTACAAACCCGTCTCAAACGCAGATTTTATTATTTGCAGCCTCCCGAAGACGGGGGTTTCCAAAAAGGCTTTAGTACCGTGAACTAAAGGCGCTACGGCAGTTTATACAGAAGACCGAAAAGTATAATATGCTTACGTTTGTGGGCTACGAGAATACCTTTGATTCAATCGAAATCTGGACTGTACTACAGTCTTAACAACGGTGCCAAGTTAACAACCGGTACATTCAGGTGTTGAAGTGTCTACCGAAAACGCCATCGTGTCAGTCCAACTACAATATCGGAACTTAAAACCTATACTGTAGCAGCGGAGAGTCAGACAGAGAGATGTTATCTCCCCAAAACCATTCACGGCTGCACTAGAAGACGTTGTCTTTATTCTGGACTAGGAAGGGCTTGGCATCAACATTAACGGCGAGTACATCGCTCACCTTCGGTTCGCCGATAATGTAGAGGTCATGGATGTGACCATAGAGAACCTCAGTGTATTGCTGCGATGATCTCAGTAGAGCCCCCGAACGAGTCGGTATTAAGATGAACATGAAGAAGACGATATAACGCCAATTCCCATGAAAATCGGAAACTCTACACTCGAAATGGTTGACCTGAGACAAATTATTTAGTTAAGTAGGTGGAACTTTGAGAAAGAGGTCAATCGGCGAATCCGACTCGGCTGGGCAACTTTCGAGGAGCTACGCCATTTTATTATCTTCTTGTCCAAAATACCACTGTGTCTCTGTTTACCTTGTAAAAGTCATTAATTTGTGTTTGTTGCCAGTACTGTTGGGCAATTTACCGAAAAATTTTAAATATTGGAAATTTTTCAGGACACTTGGAAAAATACAATTCTCTAAATCTAAACCCTCGCCTGAAAAGAGACCCGTGCCCAGCAGTGGGCCGTATCAATACCATACGTACCATAACCTTTCCAAAATCAATATTATTTCAATGTAAGCTTAAAGTAATGATAAAAGCTCATATTCGTACCATGACGAACTTGTAATGTATTATTGCAAAAGTGATTGAAAGAACGAATGATTTCCCAATATTATCTATTCCTTAATAAAAATGGGAAAGAGATAACGCTATGTGAACTATATAATGTCATCTCTTTCTTTTTTGATGTTCCGAATCGTCTTATCGTAGTACAAATGTTTAAGTACTTAAAGTTATTTACATTCAGAGAATTTTAACTGGCAATAAAGAAAAGTATGTATTAATGAAATCTATTAAAATTACGTTGTTTTCAATTATTTTTAGAAAAATAAACACCCCCCTGTATTGTATATTACCGTCAATTGTGGAAAAATATAGGAAAAAATATCCAGAAAAACACTTGTTTTTCTGAAAAGTATGATTTGTTCAAAATTGAAATTTTCCCACGACCCAATACTAGTTGTAATGACTTACGGCACTGAGAAATGGTCGCTCACTATGGGCCTCAACGTAGGCTCAAGGACACCCAAAGGGCAATGGAAAGGGTTATGTTCGGAGTTTCACTGCGAGATCGAATAAAAAATAAGCTAAAGAACCAGATTAACTGACAAAGTCCAAAGAGCTGTAAAACTTAAAACACATTGCTCACAAAACAGATAGCCGATGGAGCCAAAGAGTTTTCAAGTGGCGACCACGTACCGGAAGACGCAGCGTGGGTAGATCACCCACAGAGTGAACCGATGAATATTATAAGAAATTCGCTATATATTATAAGAAATTCGCTGGAAGCAAGCAGCACATGACCGGTCTTTGTGTTGATCTTTGGAAGAGACATGGTGAGGAGAGATGATGTTCATGATGATTTTAATTACAAGTTTTTATTATGGAAATCAATTATAAAACACAAAACAAAAGTACCTCTCACTTCTACAAGCTTTATTTACGTCTAACACGGACCAATTTAGCAGCCTTGCGATTATTCTTTCCAAACCTTATAATCTCGACTTTAGTGTCCCGAGGACACTTAATATATCGACTTGCCACGTACAATGGAATGACGTCACGAAGAGAAGAATTTTGATCAAGTGCCTCCAACGCATACTCAGCAGAGTTCAACCCCTTTTTGAGCACGGAGAAAAGTGGAGATAAAAATACATCTACAGTAATACTAATAAGTCACATGAGACTGTGCTCCAATCATCGAGTATATAACCAGAAATAGTGACGAAATGTCGTTTAATTTGTTTGAAAACCCTTCTGCCAAATAATTACTGTGACAACTGCACTCCGATTGATCTGCCCGAATTTGAAACAATTGACGGGTGTCGTCAATTGTTTCACTTCAAATCGACCAGTTTAACTTGAGCTTGCTATAATGGACGAAAATTGGAAAACTACATATTTAATTACTGGCGAAATGTGATTCCGTTTGTTTTGTAATTAGATGTTTTGCTGTTTTCCCACACTGCCGAATGGAACAGCAGATATTATCTTTATTACAATAAATACAGAATATTTTGGAATATACGGAGACGTACACATAGATCAGTTATTGGCACTGTACTATTTCAGTTTTCTAATTTGTGATTTCAGCGCAAACGAGAGTTGATATTTAAAAGCGATATAATGCTCATTTGCCTGATAAGTTGCCAGGGATTATTTCGGCCCTTATTTCGTCTCTGTTTCTAGTTATATACTCGATGGCTTCACTACACAACGCAACTATTGACCTGCAAAGTCGATAATCGCGACTTTGTAGTTATTATTGCTTGATTATTTCATAAGGAAATCTATTATTTGGAAAGTGTATATAACTTAGGAAATAAAGACAATGGGACCTGTAAAGTGACCGAAACGTTGGTTTGTTTGAAAAAACAAATACCTATATCCGATTTAGATCCCAAAAAATAGTTTCATTCCTATGTGTAACGATGACGTGAAACCCTAACTTAAATTTGCGGCCTAAACTCGATAGTGTCTTTTATGTAGTGTATTATTGACAACAGAAGAAAGATATGCGCTCATTAGAATGAAAAGAAAATTTTGCCCATATGATTTTGGCATGCAACTTTGTGGTTTTTAATTCCAGTATGTCAGTTCTACAAATTTACGACCATGATTCCGTTCAATAATTATAAATGCAGTGCGGACTTATGTTAATCGCTATGTAATGAAAATAATAATTAATGTTATGTATAGCTCCATAACTAATTTATGATATTTTATAACACGGGTTGCGTCAGATAAACTGTTTTTATAAATGAAAGTTATTCGTTATCATGATTATTGTCTATATATTTTTGCTTAAGCCTATTGCTATATCTACCGAAATTCAGCGGTGTAATTTTGGTATTTTTCATTTTAAACCGGCTTCAAGAAAAGGAGGAAGTTCTCAATTCGACTGTGTTTTGTGTGTGTTTGTTAAGCGATAATTCCCGGCATTTATGAACCGATTTTGATGATTCTTTTTTTGTTAGACAGATTTAAATTTGAAGAACCAATTCCACCTCTAAGGGTGGCAATAAAACTTTGCAAATAGGTGTAATTAAACGAACTTTTGAAGTCGGTTTTTCTAATAAAAAAGTTTTTAGATTATTTTCTAATTAAGTAGAGATCACAGTTCTTCCAACTGTGGCATAGGTTACTAGATAAATTAATAATTAATTTTTATTTTTTATATTAATTAATTCTCTCATTGTTCGTTATTGGAATAAGTAGAAATCACGAGCTTGATTTTCGTTAGGTGTGACCTTCCACTAGAAATGCCTCGCGGCATCAGATAAAAGCCCAGAAATAGAGTGCGCAATAAATCGTCCCGTATGGGTGTTACCATTTATCGACACGGTAATAAAACTATTTTTTTATGAATTTATATAGGTATTAAGACATTTTAATAAAATATTATTCAAACTAACCTAACAGAAAAAGAACACACATTGACCAGCTTCATTCACATAGTAACTTCCACACACAAACAAACAAAAAAATTGTCCACTCATTCTCCCGCACACTGCTCTCATTACACCACACACACCATTAATATGACCGAGTCAGTTACACTCACAACATACGTACCTTCCCGAATAAATACAACAAATTTACATAATGTACGGGAAAACTAAGATTATTAAACATGTTACACTGCATTAAAACATGTTTTGTATTATTTTTTTATTTGTAATAAATGAAAAAGTGATAAAAGCGAAAAAAGAAAAAAAATGAAAGTAGTGAGTGTCGCATACAATTTTGTCTTAATTTTTGGAACGTAACAATGCATCAAACATTTAATTAGTGTATAACATCATTGAATATGAAATACTATGACGAGTACCATTAGTATTCGTATATACTCAATAGTATATAGTCAATAGTATTTAGCAAAGGAAACTCCATAATTTTTAGACAAAAGCGGAAAAAAAGATGAAAAGTAGTGCATGTCGCATACAATTTTGTCTTAATTTTTGGAACGCAACAATGCATCAACCGTTTCACTGATGTATAACTAAATTGGAAATAAAATTACTATGACGAGTATCATTGAACATTTAGCAAAGGGAGTTCCATAATTTATAAAAGCGAAAAAAAAAGGAAAGTTGTGCGTGTCGGATACAATTTTGTCTTAATTTTTGGAATGCAACAGTGCGTCAACAGTTTCATAAAATACTATGACGAGTACCATTGAGTATTTAGCAAAGGAAACTCCGTAGTTTTTAGACAAAAGCGAAATAAAGCAAAGTAGTGCATGTTGCATACTATTTTGACTTAATTTTTGGAACGCAACAATGCATCAACCGTTTCAATTGATGTATGGGGAATAAAATTACTACGACGAGTACTATTGAGTATTCAGCAATGGAAACTCCATATTTTTTAGACAAAACCGAAAAAAAAAGGAAAAGTAGTGCATGTTGCATACAATTTTTTCTTAATTTTTGGAACGCAACAATGCATCAACCGTTTCATTAACGTATAACATTATTCGAAATAAAACTTCCATGACGAGTACTATTGAGCATCTAGCAAAGGAAGCTCCATAGTTTAGTAAATTTCGACTCGCACCTCGTGAATATCGGGCCGTATTCGATGCAGCACCTGTTCGACAACTCGCTAACTTGAACGCGGAAGTTTGCTTAAAGTATTACCAAATTTCGGACGGAACTTCAGAATCCACATTATGTTTGAAAATTTGATGATACCGTTGGTAGTTTTCCAATATTTCTATGCTTTGATTGTTTATATGACAACATTTCTTAAATTTCTAGTAGCAGCAGAGCTCTTTGCGAAAGAGTTCATCCAGCTAAATACTGCCATCTATTTCTGTCGCCAAGCAGTAATTGGAGCATTACTGCGTTCCGGTTTTGAAGGGTAAGGATGCTGGTAATATTGCAGGCACATGGGACATGTCAACTTAGGTCTCAGGGTGACGGGCACAGTGGCAGTGCCAATAAGATCTTTGTGATTTAAAGCTCTGAGTAGCACTGCAATTGCTATGGACAGGTGTTTCGCTTACCATCAGGCCCATAACTCGTTAGTCCCATTGTTTTTGGTATTATAAAAAAAAACAGTATCATAGATATAAATTGGTGAAAATAGTTTTGTTCCTATCTACTCATCCGAGAGATTGGGTGTTTCGTACTCTCCCAATACGGGCTCCTCGGCGAGGCCAGGGTACGGCGGGCATCCGGACAGTGCCCTCCGCCAGTGATATGCCTTCATAGACATCTCTGGCAGACCCGGACTTGAGTACGGACTCGCCGGGGTTTGTGGTTAACTGCAGGGATGAAGTGAGCGTGCCTACAGCTCCGGTACCTATCTGGAAAATAGGGAGGGTGATGTACGTGCACTCGGGGCGGCTCACCTAAGGCACTTGCCTTACAGAGAACAGGATGAAGTCCATACGAGCGGGCTCACCGCGGGCATGCTATCATAGTGCCCGTCTTGTATACCCCAAGGGTCGGTAGGGAGGGTCACTATAATCTAAACTTATATAGAAAGATATGGGGCTGGTGAAAATAATTCCACTTGCGTACTTATGAAGTATCAGCGAATGTCTCAGCATGGCTGTTAACGATTACATTCAAGCCACACATGTTGATAAATAACTCAAGGTGTACTATTTATTTAGTTCTCATAGGTATAATAAACATAATTAGCTGTTAATCAATGAATACTGGTCAATACTGGGTATAAATAAATATACAATATACATACAAATCAAATAACGATACAAGAAGACTCTGAATTACTTTTTACCCATACATATCTCCCTCAAACTTTCAACTTTGCATATGGAACTCGAAGTTGCCAGTTAACTCGTATCCTTTCTGAGTAAACTTGTTCGCTGTTACTGAAAATATCGGATAGTATTTCACAAAGAGCCTTCCGATAACTTGTCCAAGTTGAGAAGTTGTTTCACTTCTAAAAATTCCTTTACGTACTATTTTAATACTTGTGTTTTCATTTTGGTTAAACATTTTGTTTTGCAAAATTAACATCGTTAATTCTTACCCTTGGTGTAATTAGGCCACATCTGCAAAATGACAACTTTTCAATAGAAGTCAAAAAATTTCACGGTTAAAATTAGTCGACAACATTTTTATTATTAAATAGGAGAGTCATAAATTTTCACTCATTATACTTGTTTCGTGTACTTTTAGGATAAAAGTACTTATTGCTACACTGATCTTCTGCAAAAATTAGGGACTATCTGTGCTGGTCAAAAACGCAGCCAGAACATCTGGAAAGAACTGTTGTAGCCTGTATGTAATCTCGTTGTCTCATCCTTGTTTGAGTAAACTGAACATGTCCTTGTAGATCACTTCTTGACGTATCAGGAACTGTTTCAAAGACGCAGTGGTGCTCGGTAGCTTTAAGAACCTAAACTTCTCTGCAAAGCTGTATGTAACATTCACCTCAAACTTTTCTGTTTCTTCGATATAAACACACATAAGAAAATTTATAGATATTCAAATAACATAAATGTACCAGAAAAATGGTACACCCTCTCGTTTCGAGAATATTGATGGGAGTGACGACGGATCCAACAAACATAAGAATAGTGAAGGAATAGGAATTCGAGAATGAGGAACTTGAGAATGAGAGGACGATAAAAAGGTCGTCGCAATGTTAGCTATTAAACACTGATTTTGGAGAGTGACCGAGAACAAACTCAAAGTTAAATAATCATTTATTCTATAGGTAAATTTTTTACACTTGAAAACGTAATACTTAAGCTACTGCTCGTTCACTGTGCCTACTTCCCTGAGAAGAACGAACAAGAAACTCTAAGGATTGCTCTTTTCAAATAAACTTAATTGCTATAGAATACTTTTTGAACCATATTTGTGTGGAATCTAGACTCATGTTGTCTTTCCATACATCTTTATCTAACACGTAGTCTATAATTTTGTAATATGACTTTTCAATTAAAATATTTTTAATGTAAATTTTAAACATAATAAATGTTAATCTTAACATATGCTCCGGAATCTTATTGTAAAAACGTATACAGTTCCCCATAAAATAATCGTTTATCTTAGTTAAACGAAATCGTGGTACCACGAATTTTGACTTATGTAGTTCTAAGGTTGTACCACACCACCATGTAAGGTGATACCACAGTCATGATACCAATTTCCTTAAACATTTCTCTGAGAGAAACCTTAGAACGTAAACGACAGAATGAATCGCTCGTTTTTGCAACACAAATATGGTTTGTATATCTGCCGCTTTACCTCACATTTAACATTATTATATGTATTTAGTATGTAACAGCATTTTTATGGTAGTAGACTATGGGCTACAGCAAAAGTTGTTTATATTGATGGATAGAATCACTCTTATGGCACAGAGCTTTAAAAAATAACTTTGGCATAGAAAAGACATGATATTGAATAGCCCTCTAGCACCGTCCAATTTAAAATAACAAGGTGAACGTAAAATAGATAGGGAAAGAAACCGGAGTTAGATAAGGTATATTCAATAATGTAATATTAGAATAATTGCAAATAATATTAAATGGTAAAAACTACTACTATAATAAATATATTAACTTATTTTCAAAAAGGTTCTGTTTCTGGTTTAACGATATTGGTTTGTGTTTAATTGAGCAGCAAGTATGAAGAAAAGAGACACATTGATACAGTGTTACACAATTATTGAGCATTTATATAATCTCGCAAATGTACACATTTCTAGGTTCTTTATCATCAATTTGTAGAATGTTGGTAGATATACACAATTTAATTTAAAATATAATGTTCCCTTTTGTCATTGAATAAAGAGAAACCCGACAATTTGCACGTTTCTTTTGGCACGCAAATTTCAACTTTTTGCTGTCCAAACTACTCAACCAAAGTTTTTGCAGGGAAGTAAAGCTTTTTCAAAGTTGTTTTTATGTTAGAGCCAATTCGAAAATTATTAATAACCCAGTAATAAAAATCGTTTGGTGTTATTTATTCACAAAAAGTCGCTGGTTGAAGAAATTAGTGATACTTTTATTTAGGTTACATACACATTGGTGCACGCAATGTTACTTAAGTAACTCGTCACACCTTCAGGAAATTCATAAAATTGCGTATTTTTAGGCTCTTTATATATTCATACTTGGTGACCCACGTGTAATACATAGTAAGTAGTACTATGTAATAGATAGAATATTTTGCTTGATGGAGATGTTTTATTTTCTAAATGTAAAGTGATACTGCATTCAAAGACTTTTAAAGTTCTTTGACTCATTTTGGAATCGAACATAAAATGTAAAAAAATCCTGTATAGTTATGATACCGACCGAAAGGGTTATATAGATTTCTCACAGATGGCGCTACGGTAAAAAAGTCCTTAAAAAGCAAAAAGAAAGTTCTGCGACAAGCACATACAATAACTCGTGAGGTCCGCTAGTTCACGCCGTGGCTTAAGTAGCATAGCATCTGGCACAGTTTGTTGGAAGACGTTGGTTCGAAATCAGCTGTCGATATTCGTACTTCAAGATGAGGATCCGGCTCATAACAGTCGAAGAACAATCGAGCCTCTTGACGATTATGTTCCTTTCTGAATCGGTTATACATGGGCCGATTAGATCAGACCTGACAATATTACATTTCTTATTCTTAGGATAAAAAAACACCCTGTATTTTTATGATGCCCGTAGAAAGAGTACTTGGGTTACTATAAACATTAATTACGTTTAAGTATGTTACTTATCTTAAAGTAAAAATATATTGATGTACAAAGTCCGTCCCTGTTTTCCATATTGTACACATAGGCATAAAATAAAGCATCACTACGTGTCATCGGGCGCCGAAGCTAATCGTAGCGGGACGGTTGATTGCATGTGCGTCGTGCTTTATTTTTTAATTCTTTTTTTTTCAAGCACCAGCCACGAGCTCTATTGATGAAAAGCGGGGATTATTGAGCCAATTCCGCTCTATCACGTTAGAAAAATAAATCTATATTTATATTGCTTGTATGGATAACATTTTAATAAGTGTTTGTTTTAGTACTTCTATCTTGTTAAGAAGTGTACTAGAATTATGGAGGTATGTTTATATAGCAGTAGAGCTCCTTGTGGAAGAGATCGTCGAGGGAAGTACTGCCACCTTACCTATTTCTGCCGCGTTTTTTTATATTTTATTAGCTATGATCCTAACATTAATTTGGAACGTAAGGTAATAAAGGAGATCACTCGCTGTAATAAAAGAGATCGATCAATGCAACGGAAGAGATTGATCAAGGGAAATATTTCACGTTAAACTTCCTATAATTTTTTCCATCTTTCATGCGTCAAACAGACGTAAAACAACACAAAAAACAACAATAAAAATGTGATTGAAATAAAAAAGATGTCTTAACAAACTACTTATTTGAGTTTTTACTACTGCGGTTTTACACCAAATATTTTATAGAAAACAAAATCATTTCCTCAAAATTTTTATAAAGACGATAATTTATCTTCTTATCTCAAAATGCAGAGTTCACGTTACGTAAGTTCTCATAGCCATTTCCTTAATGTTTTTTGTTTTAGTTTTTGTGACAGAGATATTCATAATCTCGTATTTGAGAGCGAGACCCAGCTTAGCCTCAGAACAATAAAAAATTACGGTATAAATTTCTCGCGTCGAATTGAAAGAAAAAGCAAAGACATTCCATAAAGTCATTTTTCGTTCCACTCATTCATTTCTCGACTATCTCTTGTATGCAAATTCGAGTATCAAGATCAAAATTCATCCCCTCGAATAAACGAAGGAATAATTCAGTCTATGTATAATTCATTATTTTGACCAAAATTGAGGTTGTGTACAGGAACATAACTCGTATAATTGGACCTCATTATCTCCGATCATTTGTAAATTCTTCGGGCTTTATTCTGACGTCCCAGCTTTGAGTTGTAAGAGTTTATTAGAAAATAAACGAAACTTAATATGCTTTTCTGCTACAATATTTTTGTTATTAAGAATTGCTATGTCAAGGAAGCTTAACGAACTATGGATGCTAACAGATGGACAGCACGTCTTGCACGTTGAGAGTTCAACTGCAAACATCAGCACAGTAGCTGTAAAGGCCCTTGTGAAATATCTCATCATGAGAAGTACTGCAACCTTACCTATTTCTGCCGCCAAGTTCTGTTGCCGTTCCGGTTTTGAAGGGTAAGGGTGAAATTACAGACACATGGGACTTGTCAACTTATGTCTCAGGGTGACGGGCGCAATAGCCCTTCATATCTTTGCGATTTAAAGTCCAGAGTAGCACTGCAACTGTTATGGACAGGCGTGTCTCTTACCACCAGGCGCGCGATCGTCCTGTCACTTGGTATCATAAAAAGTAGATGTGAACGATCGTCCGAGAATCAAAAGTAGCAGTTGACATTATTAATAGGATAAAGGAAACTGTTTTTTTTGTGTCTGATATGAACAACTTGATCTTTAGTAGTAACGGCAAACGGGAGCGATTACTTGAGGCTTTAATTAACTTAATGGTAAAACAAAAATACTATGAGTGAAACTTTTCTTGATTGTTTTATATCATTTGGACAATTCTGAAAATATATTTTTTTGTAATGGTACCTTTGTTTACACTTTAGATCGCAAATTTCACCGCAGAATATAGTCGAGAATTAGAGAAGTGAATTTGTTGACAAATTAAAATTGAGAATTTCGATGGTGACATTTGTTTTCTAAATAAAAAGTGAAGTTTGTGTTGAAAAGGTCGCGCGGCGATAACAGCTCATGATCAATGTCGGTTGCATGTGGTCCGTCTAGTAGCATCCTAATTTTTTCTAATAACACGACTAATTGTTTTTTTATCATCATCGTTGTGAACCTTTATACGTACTAATGCCTTTAACACTTTAAGGAAGGGGTGGAGGCCATATTCCTTTGTTTCTAATGTTTTTTGGTATTAAAAGCGACCAACCATGATACAAAATACTAACAATAGGCATTTACTAAGATAAGAAAGATCATAACATAACATTAATAAGAAAGTATCCTTCATAAATAACAAATAAATGGCTAAACATCTTGAATTGACGACCTCGGCGGCCTAGCGGTTTGCATTGTGGGCGCTGGATGAGAAGATCCCGGGTTCGATTCCCGGTAGGACCAATTAGTGAAATGAATTTTTCTACACTGGTTTTGGTCTGGGTATTCTGGGTACATCGAGTATATAACCAGAAATAGAGACGAAATGTCATTTAATTTGTTTGAAAACTATTCTGCCATATCGTTACTGTGACTACTGCACTCCGATTGGCCAGCCCGAATTCGAAACAATTAACGGGTGTCGTCAACTGTTTCACTTCAAACGACCAGTTAACTTGAGCTTTGCTATAATGGACGAAAATTGCAAAATTACATATTTAATATTTAATTACCGATGAAATGTGATTCCGATGTTTTGTAATTAGATGTTTTGCTGTTTTTCCCACACCACAGAATAGAACAGCACGGCATTGTTAGAGATATTATCTTTATTACAATAAATACAGAATATTTTTTGGAATATACGGAAACGTACACACAGGTCAGTAGTTGGCCTGTCTATATTTCAGTGCAAATGAGAGTTCATATTTATAAAAGCTGTATCGCTAATGTGTTATCAGGAATATGTGGCCCTTATTTCGTCTCTATTTCTGGTTATATACTCGATGTCCGGGTAGCACCCCAAAGTGAATTCCGTTGCTCTGGTACTCATAGTATAGGGAATTTCGTAGCATGAGACTGGGTAATTGGTGTAGTTGCTTAGCACATTATTATTACACCATCGATATACGTCTTTATAAAAATTTGAGGAAATAATAAGAAATTTTTCTAAAATATTTGGTGTCGGTGTGCACGGCAGTACACTGAAAAAAAAGGGACTTTAATCAAGTTAACCAATCAAGTTCTTAGTAGCAGTGAAGCTTCTTGTCAAAGTGTTATAGTAGTCCTGGAATGTAATGCCACTATACCCATTTTGATCTCCAAGCAGTAATGTGAGCGTTACTGCGTGCTGGTTTTGAAGGGTAAGGGTAAAGGGTAACCATTTGCACAGGTTTCGATTTCAACTAATGAGAACTATTTTAATATATTAATTTTATAAGTTTTTTTAATCTTGCATAAGTTACTATAGACTGATTTATTTTAGATGTAGATTGAATAGTTATAGGTTTATGTAATGTCAAAGTACAATACATTACACATTTTTTTTAATATGTATATATTATGGCCATAGGACATATGGACGTCCCACCCACAGGATACGTACGAAGCTTTTCGCTTCCACGTATATACGGCGAAAGTGAATAGTCATTATTTAGGTGTGCGTGCTACATCGTCTACCTCATCATCACTTACCATCAGGTGAGATGGAGGTCAATGCGCACTTATTTTTTGTATCAAAAAAATGTCATTGTACATTTCATGCCGTGATGTTTCGTGAGTGTAGAAGCACTTAGTTTTAAACGTCGTCGCTATTATAATCAATATTTTATTTAACATGTAGTGTTTTATATATGGAATATTCTCGCCAAATAAATAAACTGAAAACAAAAAATGTTTCGCTACAATTTAATGCAATGTAGTCCAGCAAAACTGCAATTTATGGATGTTAAGAGGTCTGTCATAGACAGGCGTCTCGCTCACTGCCAGTACGCTCGTTTCGTCACTCGTAACACACATCATAAAAAAAAGTAAAGATTGATATCGTAATTACAGGATCCAAAAGTTACCAATTAGGTAATTTATCAAACTTTTAACAACCAATACCATAGCGAACATAACATCACGCAAGATTAAATATAAAGTTTAAATAACGTCCAAGCGTCAACTGGCCAATAAATCACAGTATAATCATTTAGGCCTCCCACTCTCACCCCCTGGCGGGTACAAAAGCTCCCTAAATCCATCTGGACCCACCCTTGTAATCTCTAGATAATGGGCGAGGATTGAAAAATCATCCCCGTTATATGTTAGGGCTATGCGTGACACCTTGGTTATGCCAGTGATTTGTCAGCGTTTGGTTTAAAATTTTTGGGATTGCAAGCTTAATTCCTTTGGAAAATAAATTTGGACATATCTTAACTGGATCGATGTAGCTTTGTATTTTGGTTCCATTTTGGAACGAAAACAAAGCTTTTGTACCTAATAATGCTACATATTTTGCTACATTCTACATTGCTACGAGTACGTAGTACTAGGTCCTCAAAAAAAAAAACGTACGGTTGGTCAAAAAACGCCTATTCACTTTAGCCTTGTATAAAATTTCATTTTTCTGGAAACACCAAGAGTAGTATTTCTTCTATTAAAATTTTTATCTAACGAAATCCATGATGTAGTCGAATTATACATACATCACGTGTGTTCATAAGTTTTGAGACGAAGTAAAAGTTACATAAAAATTTAAAGAATTAAGCTATATTTTTAAAATTTCTGTAACGGAAAGTTTGCCGGGCTTGAGTCGTTATAGCCTTATGGTCCGTCTCGCTGGAAAATCCATTCTTTGTTGTGAAATAAAATATTAGACAGAGGTTTCACCACAGTCTCTAAAGTATAATTTTTTGGTTTCACCTTCGCTTTGTTGGCTAAAATGGAAAAGAATGAAACCTTCATACGAAACCCCCGCACCGTACAATCACACTC
>NW_020654466.1:13055822-13085447 GCF_003589595.1 Hyposmocoma kahamanoa | reverse complement strand
GTCGCCCGAAAGAAGGTGAGTGCCTAGCTTCATATGGAAGTCGACTTCTGACGTCAGTGTTATCTAGATGGAAAAATATGAATATTGAAGAGATTTCTGTGTCTTACGTGTTGGCTCATATCGCTAGATTTGATAATCGTTTACATCGGCTGGCTTTTACTACCGACATTACCACTAAAAACATGTTGCTACATGAATTAATTTTTTTTCTATTTAGAAACGGAAAAATACTGATAACTCAGAAGAATCATCTGACTGTAAACGTTTTAAGCCGTCGAACCCGACACAATTTCGTTGTCATTGTTGCGGCAAAACTGGCCACAAAGCTATCGAATGCCGTTTACGAAAATTGCAGTACAGTAATAATAAAAACAAATCGCAACCTGCAACACCTACCAAATCTGTAGAACAAAAGAAACCTATCATTTGCTACCATTGTGGCGAGAGAGGACATTTGGCATCGAACCGCTCAAAACCCGGCGGCACCTGCAGATCTGGAAGCAGCGGCGGCGGTACACATGCATCGAACAATGGCAACGGTGGCTATGCAGCTTCCGAGCAGCGCGTAGACTTATGCGACAACTGGCCGGCCACTGAACATCTTACACAATCCGGTCAGTTATTTTCATTTTGTTACGATTCCGGGGCCGAATGCTCTCTCCTTATAGAAAGTGTTGCACGTAAATTTTCAGGTGCTTATTTTAACAAAATTATTAATATTACCGGTATTAGAAATTCGAACGTTTATTGTGATAGACAAATTTTAAGTAACGTTACGATTGATTAATACGATTTGAACATTTTATTCCACATTGTAAGTGATCATTTTTTACGATATGATATAATGATAAGCCGCGATATTTTAGGATTAGCTTCCTCAGTTTCGATGACTGCGAATACTTTTAAACTCTCAAAAATTAAAACCGTTAATCAATATAATGCGTCTCATTCGGATTTTGACTTAAAAAAAATGTTGATACCGATATTCCATGCGAATTTAAACCTCAACTTCTATCTTTGCTTAATGAATATCGTTCATTCTTTATAGAGGGCTTACCCCATTCTAGGATTACCACCGGTGAGCTTAGGATTCGTTTACCCTAGTAAAACGGTTCAGCGTGTTTCGTATCGTCTTTCGCCCGATGAAAGGCAGGTGGTTTGCAAAAAAAATAAATGGAATGTTAGACGCGGGTATCATCCGTCCTAGTTGTTCACAATTCTCCAGCCCCATACCATTAGTTAAAAAAAAAAGGATAGGTTATGTGTAGACAATCGTGAATTGAATAGTAACACGGTGCCTGATCGATTCCCATTACCGATTACAGCTGACCAAATAGCACGCTTATCTGGGGCAAATTTTTTTACCTGTTTAGACTGTGCTAGTGGCTTTAATCAATTGAACGTAAACCCTGATAGACAGAGCTTACTGCATTCGTAACACCGGACGGGCAGTTTGAATATCTGACTATGCCCTTCGGTTTACGAAACGCACCTAGTGTTTTCCAGCGGGCAGTCACACAGACTCTAGGAGAACTGGTACACTCCTATGTCATTATTAATATTGATGACGTCATGATACCATCAAATGATGTACCTGAAGGACTGGAACGTTTGCGCGTTGTTCTTGATACTTGCCCTAGTATCCAAAGTTAAAGATAGGGAATTGCCCTCAGACAAAGTACAACGAAATGGACGTAGACGCTGTTTACGTATAGTGCCGCGAGCATATCGATGGTCTATTGTTAACCAAGTTCACGAATCGATTGTTCACTTAGGCTGGGATGAGACGCTCGAAAAAATCTATGAACACTATTGGTTTGAAAAAATGTCAAAATTTGTTCGCAAATTTGTTGCAAATTGTATGACATGTAGTGTTGCAAAGGGGTGTTCGGGCAAAGTGCAGGCAGAACTTCACCCAATACCTAAAGTGAGCATTCTGTAGCACACAGTTCACGTAGATATTACAGGCAAACTTAGTGGCAAAAGTGATTGCAAAGAGCACGTCATAGTTCTTGTAGACGCGTTCACCAAATTCGTTCTTTTGCACCAGTCGCAACGCATCGACACTCAGAGTGCAATTGAAGCAATCAAAGTTAGCGTTTCGTTATTCGGAGTACCTGTTCGTATTATTGCTGATCAATGGCGCTGTTTTGCAAGCAAGGAATTTAGGGAATTTTGTGAATCTACTAATATAAATTTACATCTTATAGAACCACCTTATATGGCCATGTAGAACGCGTGATGAGTACGTTGAAGGGTATGCTAACGTCCGTTGAAACTGGTGAGCGTTCATGGCAAGACGCCTTCGGAGAAGTGCAGTTGGCCACTAATAGTACCGTTAATCGCGTCACCAAATCAAGTCCATTAGAACTTTTCATAGGAAAGGTAGCGAGACCACTATCATTGTTGTGCCCAATCGATAATGAAGAAGAGGTTAATATCGAGGAGGTGGGAGAGCAAGCGGTCCAGAACATTAATAAAAGTGCCCAATACGAGAAATCTAGATTTGATGCTACGAAGGCTAAAATTGTAAAATTCGGTATTGGTGATTATATTTTGCTAA
Organism: Hyposmocoma kahamanoa; assembly: GCF_003589595.1. NCBI lineage: Eukaryota > Metazoa > Arthropoda > Insecta > Lepidoptera > Cosmopterigidae > Hyposmocoma > Hyposmocoma kahamanoa. The sequence goes on along the minus strand of NW_020654466.1, from coordinate 13,082,884 downwards.
AAAATGAGGAACATAACCAAGTTAAGATCGATCGTAAATTTAAAGGTCCCTTTAAGGTAATAGAAATACTTGAAGGTGACAGATATCTCCTCAAATCGTTGACTGGTAACCGAACATATAAGTACGCGCACGATCGAATTAGGAAGATGCCCGAATGTGAAGTTCCCATAGATGAGTTTAGCGAGGAAAGTGCCGGTGAAAGTTGAGCTTTCAATATTGGTTAGAATATTTTGGCTACTGTGTGTGGCCCGGGTCTCATAGTAGACTACAATTTGACTGTTTGATAAAGATTTCCCCCCCGTCAAAAAAAAAAAAAAGGGTTGAGGTGGGGCGCGAAGGAGGCAGGGGTTGAAAAAAAAACGAAATGGCGGTGACATACGAATGTTTGGTAGATGCTGTTCAAACTGGATTGTTTTTTGAGATTTTAACAAAAGTTAAGAGACGCTGTGTCCTTGGACCACTACCTCAAACCTGCCGGTCGGTTTGTTTGTTTATCAAGTGAATATAATTGTAAGTTGGCACGGCAATTGTTAGATTTCGATTGCCCGAGTACCCAACGGAGACCACAGGAAACGAAGATGATAACGCCACCGTTCTTAGTCCTGATTCGATATATACAATATTACTTAACCTAGTATTTATTTTGGTACTTACCTAATTGTAATTTAATTTCAATGTATATGTTAAGGTAAATAAATTTTGCATTCAATTGTTAGATTTTATACTAGGCTGTATGTACGAAAACATATGCCAAACACTAAGGAAACTCTCATCTGTAAAAAAGTCTAAGTCTAAAGATGAGGCAAGAAACTTCTAAAAAGTTACTTGCCTCATCTGGAAATCGAACCGACCAAATTTGAAAAAAAAAATCTGTATTTCCATGATGTCGTTCGAAAGAGTCAATTATAAGAATTGATTCCTTTTAATTAACATAGTATCTTAAATTAAGGGAACACCATACCACACACACAGAATATAACACAAATGATCTCCGAATGAGATTCCAACAGTATTATTCGTCGGGAAATATAATAAAAGCTGAAAGTATATAAACCCGCCCCACTGTTTATCTATTTGTTCTCCTGTCCATTTGTTTGCACACAAGTTTAGCCGCCTTTTATTGAAGGGACTGCACTGTACTTTGTTTACTAGGCAAATATTTCAAGGGAGATGTAAAGATTTTAGTGGTGCACTTTTTAAAAGGGTTCTGGCCGCGACAGCACTATAACTGTCTTAACCAGAACGATAAAAATTACAATGACAACTAACACAGAATTTCAATTTTGTTTTTTAATTTCTTCCAGGCAACCTTAGTATAGAAATTTAACAGTTGAATTGGGAGGTGTAACCAACGAATATCTTGTAATGAAAGTCGTTTTGAATAATACACTACTCATCAATAAAGTAACTATTTTTCCGGATTTAAATCGCGTATATCTGTTTTTAGAAACAAACCGCCGTTTCGGGCTCTTTACAGGTCCCTGTCACGGTTGACAGTCATATATAATATATATATATATATATATATAATAATATTATTATTATTTATTATAATAATATATATATATATGAAATAAATAATAATATTACTTATATACTAAAAAAATAAAATTGAGGAGAGGAATGGAAATAAAAAACCAGACGTTGGGAGAGTTTATTTCCAGCAGTGGACTGCGATAGGCTGATGATTTTGATGAATTTTTTAATACACATCATTTTTTTTTTATATAATACCAAGTGACAAGATGAACAAGTCGTGCGCCTAGTTAGTAAGCGACACAAGCTATAAACCATAAAGATCTTAGGGGCATTGCCAATGCTCCCGTTACCCTGAGACATAAGTTGACAAGTCCCATGTGTTAGGAAGTACGAACTTTTAAAATGAAACTAAGCTCTTAACGTATTAACTACATTCCAATCAATAGAAAAACCAAAATCACAAGTAGTTTTTTGAAAAAACAGAGACGATTACCCCGTCCTTGCCAACGCTAATCATTCCTTTTCTTTTTTAATCCCACCAATCCTATTTAGTGTCGCTGTTTTGTTCTTTCATCGATTATACTGAAGTGAAATCGGCAACTTAATATATTGAAACGTGATAGTTATTGCCAGTAATAAGCATTTTAAATAATTGGCTAATATAGCTTTTGCTAACACATGTACGAAAAAATTTCGTAAATTCTTTTTTTTAATTTTGTTCTGTCTGAGTGTTTTGAGTAGTGCCACGGTGTGAATTCCTTTGCTCTAGAATTCATAGAACAGGTAATTCACTATTATGAGACTAGGTTATTTAGAACATTATTATCATTATAGCAGAATCTTGTGCTTATAAACGAATGAAGCCTCAGCAATACATTTTGCTTTTCAGATTCCACTTCCATATATGAACATCTGCCGGCAATTACCGGAATTCATACCAATTATACAGTTTTATTTGTATTTTATTTATTTGTATTATTTGAAAATAGAAACGTGTATTGTAAGCAAAAGAAAAGTGCATAGCATGCACAAAATTAAATGACATTGGCACAGGTTTTAATTTCAACTATTGAAATATAATGAAAACTATTTTAATATTTTGAGTTTTTGAATTTTGCATAAGTTAGTATAGACTGAATTATTTTAGATGTAGTGTAAACTTATAACTAATCAATAATTATAGGGTTACATAATGTCAAACAACGATATTTTACACAAATTTCTTAATATGGATATACAGACATAGGAAATAATATGGAGAAGTGGATCTCCCTATGTTGTGGATATTCCCTGGATTCGCACGAAACGCTTCGCGGACGCGAGCTTTGTATGGCGAGCGACTAGGGAGTAGTAGAATTCCCTGCCTGCGGACTTATTTCCCGAACGCTATAACTTGGATCTTTTCAAGGAGGAAGCGAATGGGCATTATTTAGGTATGCATGCAACATCGTCGACTTCATCATCATTTTCTATCATGTGAGATGGAGGTTAAATGCGCACTTATTTTTTGTATAAAAAAAAGTCATTGTTTATTGTTATTTCATTCATTTCATCATTGTTATCATTGCATGCTGTGATGTTTCGTAAATGTAGAAGCACTTAGTTTTAAGCGTCGTCGCCATTATGTTCAACATTTTATTTAATGTGTAGTGTTTTCTATATGAAATATTCTGAATAAATAAATAAACTGAAAACAAATAACGTTTCGCTACATTTTAAGACAAGTTTATAATTTCTTTTAAAAGTATATTATACAAATCTTAAGGAAGCGCCCTCAATAATGCAAATGGATTGCCGGCAATGGGACCCACGATCTTAAACCATTTCTGCCTGTGATTACGTTGGCTCTCTCCATCCTTCCGGAATACAGCAGAGCTATTTTGCTGAAAAGATAGAAGGGGTAGCACCTATCTATGCGGGTAGTACATAAACCACCATTAAAATCATGTGATTTATTATTGATCCAAATATCGATCACACTAAAAGAAAAAATCCTTCGATCTGACTGAACTCAAACCAGCATCTGTTGCCTTATCATCGCTACCGCTCTTACCAACTGAACTGTAGTTCAGTTGGTAAGAGCGAATCAGCAGATCTTATAATTTTTTTGTCTTTGTTGCAAATCTTTGTATTGTGTTTAAATGGGTTTTTTGTCGTAACATCATGAGATGTTCACTTGTTTATTCCTTCATTTCCTCAACGACAACGGATGAGCCCCTGAGTTAGCATAAACTCTCGATAAGGAGCTCCTGAATTCGGACCAAATTACGAAACTAACAATTTGTAACTTCCTGGAGTTAACTTCCTCACTTTGGCACTCACGGTACAAGAAATTCCGTAGTTTGAGACGAAATAATTGGTGTATGAAATGAGGATGCCTTGTAGAGAGGTGAAACACGTGTCGATTATATTTTTGATGGTGGTGTTCAAGATTGTAGTTGTGTTTATGTTATTTATTTTATTTTTGAGAGATAGAAGAGTTAGTGTTCGAGCCGAACATAATCGGGGAGATAAAATACGCCCGACTTCGTAGACTAAGGCATGTTGGAAAGAATAAGAGAGGATTGAGCCGTCGGAAGAACAAATCACTGGAAGGATGGAGTCACCAAAGACTTCAGAGAGCTGAATATCCCAAATGGTTCCATCCATTGGCACAAGACTGAAAAAAATAGCGGGCTTTGATGTTGGAGACCAAGATCCACTTCGGGTTATGACGAAGTATTATAATTTTATTTAAGGAAGGTGGGAAAAATTACCTGTTCGAATGAAAATTCAGCACAAATGCAGGTATTTCAAAAACAGCCGTGGTAGCCTCATAGTTGACTTGCTGCCTCTCAAGCAAAGCGGGTTGGAATTCGGGTTTGCACCTTTAACGTTTTTGGAATTTATGTGCGAAATTTAGTTTACCATGAGCTTTTCTATAAAAGAAAACTTTTCCATGACACCTGCACGTCGATGAAGGTTCATAATCAATCAGTTCATCAGCCTATTGCAGTACACTGCTGGACATAAGCCTCCCCAAGTGTACGCCATAGTGCCCGATCACCCGTTTTCCGCATCCAACCACTACCCGCGACCTTCTTCAGATCGTCGGTCCATCTTGCAGGGGGACGTCCTACATTACATTTGCCGAGACGTAGTCTCCACTCGAGAGTTTTGCGACAGATGTTGCCAGCCCACTGCTACTTCAGCTGGCTACATTTGTGGACGATGTCCACAACTTTAGTCTTATGCCGGATAACTTCGTCGGACTTTGTCCCTTAACGAGATACCCAGCATAGACCTTTCCATAGCTCGTTGAGCTACGTGTAGTCTGTGAGCCAGTTTGACCGTCATATTCCACGTCTCGGCTTCGTAAGTCATGATCTATGATGTCGATGTCTTCAGATACTGCGGGAGTGGTGATGAGAAGACATGGCGCAGTTTACCAAATGCTGCCCAACCCAGCTGCACTCTCCTAGCTATTTCACGCTCGAAGTTGTCTCTGCCTAGTTGCAGGGTTTGCCCGAGGGACACATATTCTCGGACAACTTCGAGCGTTTCGCCATTAATCGAGAATCATGAATCGATTAATCTCATTGAACAAGACTAAGGTCTTGTCCAAATTCGTCCGAAGACCGACCAATAATGAGGCAGCATTAAAGCTGTTCAGCATTTTCTGCAGATCCTGCAGCGATTCTGCCATTATAATGATGTCGTCGGCAAAGCGCAGATGTGTGAAATTTTGGCCATTGGCATTGATGCCCAATCCGGTCCAGTCAAGTGTCTTGAAAACCAGAGCGTTTGAGAACAGTTTCGGAGAGATAACATCTCCCTGTCTAACGCCTCTGTGCAACTGGATGGGTCTTGTCTTGTTGCTTTGGACTTGGACGGACATCGTGGCCTTGCTGTACAGATTTCTCAGCACCTCTACGTACCGCCAATCGACTTGGCATCGCTGCAAGGATTACAGAACAGCCCAGGTTTCGATGGAGTCGAAGGCTTTTTCGTAGTCCACAAATGCTAGACACAGTCGCTGATTATACTCTTCGGACTTCTGTATAATCTGCCGAACAGTGTGTATGTGATCCACGGTGCTATTGGTTTTGTCGAAACCCTGCCTGGAAAGCGACAAATCTTCCGGCGAGACGACTTGTTCCTTCTCGAAAATAGCTTGTAAACGTGGCTCAGGAGCGCGATAGGTCTGTAGTTCTTCAAGAGGATTTTGTCTCTTTTCTTGAAAAACAAAGCCACCACGCTTCTGCTCCACGCCTCCGGGGTAGTCCCATTGGCTATGACGGCGTTGAATATCTTCTTGAGCTTTCTGAGCACTGGGTCTCCTCCTGCCCCGAGAAGCTCGGAGGTTATTCCGTCTTCGCCGGGAGCCTTCCCATTATTAAGCTGTTTAAGTGCCCAATTTCATTTTCGTCCACTTCTGGCAGATCGTCTGTGAAGTGGCGTGAAAGTGTGGCTCTTGAGTCGTTCGCGTTGGGTGGTGGCTTTGGAGCACACGAGGCATATAAACTGCTGTGAAAGTCCTCGATTTCTGCGAGAATTTATGGACCTGACAGATTTATCATCGGAGGTATTTAGCTTCGTCAGTTGACATCTACCCAGATTTTTTGTAAAGAAAATAAAGACTCGACCTAAAAAGAAGAAAGAAGAAAATAAGGACCCCCGTCCTCCTCTTTAGCTATTCCTCTCAATAGCTTCTCATGTGAGTTGCGTATTGAAGGTTTACAACTCTCGAAAAACATGCGAAGCCCTTAACCTGCATTGGGTCAGCATGGCGGACTATAGCCTAAACCCTCGCCTGAGAGTAGACCCGTACTTAAAATTGGGACATATAAATGGATTTATGTTGTTGTTCTTGCAGCTATTTTGCATGGTTTAACCTTCACTGGGTTTGGGGAATAGCAAAGTATTTACTTCCATTTTTATTAACATGGATTTCAATATGTAACGTCTTAATTTATAAATTGCATTAATTTGCACGATATCATTCATATGATCAACATGTTATCATTATTTGTAAGTAATTTAATTTCTACTGCAGAATGTTTCAACCATAGATTTAGTATATAAGTACCGATAGATTGGCAATGCAAGTAAAAGAGCGTTAGTCTACACGTATGTTAGAGCAAAATGGGTAGATGAGACTACTTCATTATACGCTATGAGCCTGTATGAACCTAGGGTCAGCTGACAACAAAACAAATTTATTTTATTTTTGAAAAATAATTGGTTTTAAAATGTGAAATAGTGTTAAACGGACGTTTATTAGTTATGGTAACGTGTTCAGTGCCCGGATGTAACTCATCTAAAAAGGAAAACTCGCAGAATTGTACATTTCACATGTAAGTACTATTTAAATTTTTAATTGTCTAAAAGCACTACCACAAAATTTTTTTACATAAATATATCCTTAAAATTATCCCATTCAAGTGCATTAATAACCCAAATGTATACGAATTCAATTAAAAAATATATCAAATACGTGAATTTCTGAAATTCATAACCCCACTTTCATAGAGATTGACGCAATCGATAATATGTTATCGAGATGTCATTAACTGAAAAAAAAAGAAAGGCAAAGGTGTCTTGCATACAGCCGAAATCATCCTCATACTTAATATTATTGAATCAGAAATTTCTGGTTTTAGTACTTTATATTTAATTAATATTGCATTAGTGCATTATTTTTTGTCTACATTAAAATGAGAATTTCGTTTAACAGAGTAGTTGAGGCACCGATTTTTTTATGTTAATTATTGTTGTTGATCCAGATTTCCTCAAAACATTGAAGTACGACAGAAATAACTCATAATGCTAAAGAGAGAAGACTGGGTTCCCATATAGTTTTCAAAAATATGCAGCAAACACTTTGAGGGAAAATGCTTTTCCTTTAGAAGCAAGCAAAGAGTAAAGCTACGTTCTGGTTCTGTACCCACATTATTCATGCCATATGTCTTACAATTAATCGATTTTTGTGTAGTACTACTCTAGCTATACTACTCTAAATCGCTGATTTGTTGTTGTTAGCCGCTCACGCGATACATGCAGTAGTAGACGCATACCACACCTAGAGGTGACGGTGCTGATTTTATACCGATTTATCGGATATCGAAGTTATAACAGGTAAAAGAACTAACGGGTGTTTTTTTTAGAGGTATAGCTATAATATATATGTATATGTAATATGTATAACTTTAAGTTGGCAACACCTTTTTAACTGGCGGCCATTTTGTCAGCTGTCAAGTGATTTATGTTTAGTTTGGTTTGGCATTTCAACATGAATAGACTGACGCCTGAACAACGCTTCCAAATTGTGCAAATTTATTTTGAAAATCATGGTTCTGTTCGAAGTACGTATCGCGCATTACGTCCATTTTACGGTCAACATAATCGTCCATCAGAGCAATTAATCCGATTAACTATGGAACGTTTTCGCGCCACGTTTACTCTAAATGATAATACGCATCCACAGAGATGTCGTACAGTGCGTAAAGAAGAAGTCATTGCCGCTGTAGAGCGTAGCGTAGAGGAAGACCCGAATCAGTCAATCCGCCATCGTGCACAGGAATTGGATATGTGTCCATCCACTTTATGGAAGATTTTGCGGAAAGATCTTGGTTTGCGTGCAAAATCCAACTCGTGCAAGAATTGAAGCCTCGCGATCACCCATCAAGGCGTAGATTCGGTGAATGGGCGTAAATAAGATTGCCGTCGATCCCGATTTTCATAAGCGAATTTTGTTTAGCGATGAAGCTCACTTTTGGTTGAATGGATATATCAATAAACAAAACTACCGTATTTGGAGTGATGATAATCCTCAAGTGTATGTTGAGACACTGTTACATCCAGAAAAACTGACTGTGTGGTGTGCTTTATGGGCTAGTGGAATAATTGGTCCGTATTTCTTTAAAAACGATGCTGGCCAGGACGTTACAGTCAATGGTGACCGCTATAGAGCGATGATTACTGACTTTTTCGTTCATCAATTGAACAACCATGATGTGCAGGAGTTGTGGTTTCAACAAGATGGCGCAACATGTCACACAGCTCGTGCCACAATTGATTTATTGAAGGAAACGTTTGGTAACCGCATAGTTTCACGTTTCGGACCCGTGAATTGGCCTCCAAGATCGTGCGATTTAACGCCGCTTGACTATTTTCTGTGGGGATATGTGAAGTCGCAAGTCTACGCCGATAAGCCCGAAACGATTAACCACTTGGAGGACAACATTCGGCGCGTTATTGCCGATATACGGCCACAAATGTTGGATAAAGTCGTCGAAAATTGGACCTCTAGATTGGACTACGTCCGAGCCAGCCGTGGCAGACATATGCCAGAAATCATATTTAAATTATAATGCCAGAAGTTTGTCTTTCGAATAAAGTAAATTTCATATCAATAAAAAAAATCATCTTTGTTTTATTCCATTTCAAAGTTCTATACGAGTACCTCTAAAAAAAACACACTTTACTATTAATTGCTATTTCGGTAACTACTCTAGCAAACCATAAAGTTTTTAATACCTGGGTCTGTCATTTAAAAAATAAACAACTTCAAAAATACATAACTGTCATAAACCTGTCATAAAAGTAATGCGCTCACTAAATTTATGTATTAAAAAAATATTTATGTATAAAATATAAACTTAATAAAAATACAGGTATTGATTTTCGGTTTTAATTATTTATAGAAAGCTTAAATATATAAAACAACTCACAAAACAAACCATTTCCAAGAAGTTTTAGGCTTCTTCAGGCTAATTTCAACTTAGATTTACTTTTTAAAAAGAAAATAAATTTTTCTCGGCTACTTCATAGTCATTCTATAAAAATAAAAATGGCGATAAGAATTTAAAGCTTTTTTCAAAACACTGTTGGGCGCATTTTGTCTGTAGCTTTATTTATCCGCTCACGCGATACATGTAGCCGTAGACGCATACCACACCTAGAGGTGCCGGTGATGATTTTATACCGATTTATCGGATATGGAAGTTATAACAGGTAAAATAACTAATATTAATTGCTATTTCGGTAACTACTCTAGCATACCATAAAGTTTTTAATGCCTGGGTATATAAAAAAAATAAACAACTTCAAAAATACGTCACGACAATCGTGTGTGTTATTGTTTGGGCTGGTGATTTCGGTGTTTATTTATTGAAATCATACCGTAAGTAGCGTTTTTTAAGTTTACCCTGAATATAAATGTTTATAAACTATACTTTAAGGAGTAATTTCATGGTAAACGTTAGAACCACTCAAACGGAATATTATTATATTTATCCAAGTACACCAAAAATTTCATTAGTGCTTTTTAAGTGCAGGATTGGCGGTGTATTACTGCATTTTATTTGAGATGGTTTTGTTGGCAGTACGGCGGGTATTTATTTAGCAATGCAGAATAATAATTTTTATTTATAAAAACTTGTATTTAAACTGAATCCTTTTCTATTTTGCGAAACCAAATAGCCGCCATTTTGCGGTAGGAGGAGCGCATCGCGTGAGCGATTAGAGTTCTGTTCTGTTCCGAAATACGATACTCATATAGGATCACTTGTGTGTCCATCTGTCCGTCTGTCACAGCCAATTTACTCTAAACCTACTGGACTGATTATTTTGAAATTTGGTACACATATGCATTTGTGTGACCAAAACGTGTAACGTTAATAAATTAATTCTGAATTTGAAGTCACTATTGGGAGGGGAAGTTCTCAAGTATATATTTTTTGTAATTTTGAAATATAATGAATATTTTTAAGTTGTTTAAGAAAATAGACGAAAATTGATCATTCTCCCCTTTATCTTCGAAACTACCGAGCCTAAAGTTCTGAAAAAAATACAGAAATTGTCTTTAAATCCTATATTTGCTGTTGGAATCTATTGGAGAATATATTCTTCAACTACAATGGTAAGTTTGTACGGAAACCTCTCCGCGCGAGTTCAACTCACACTTGGCCGGTTTTTTGGTTTTATTACTTATCTGCAAATTGACTGCTGTGATGCACTTCTATGTCATCATATCATACAATAATTACAATAGTTATATTTGTTTGTAGGTTACACTGAAGCCAAGACGCAAGGTATCTTCATATGTGTACAGAGATTTTTCGCCAGTACAGTACAGAGCTACTGAGCTCTATAGCAAACGATCTCGATCAAGATATATCCCCGAGGAAGGAAAAAATGAAGATTGAATGAAGAGAAAAACTATTGATCTTCTTAACAGGCGCCTAGATACGAAAAGAGAAAACCTGAAAAACGCAAGGGCACAAAAAAACGGGCTATGGCCAAAGTAGTAAAATTGAGTGAAGTGATACAAAATCTAGAAAGACTTCCATCGCTTCAAGATAACGTTAGTGCTGTAACGTGTGAGGGGTCGCAGGTCCATCATCGCTTCGAGGGCCGCAGTTGGAGTTGTCCTCATGCAGCCAATCGTCGCTATGCAGGCTAGTCTTTGGAATTTGTCCAACTTGTCGGTTGCGATCGTCAGCTTGGTTCGTGGCCACCATACTATCGCGCCGTAACTGATCATGGGTCTTATCACCGTTTTGTAGAGCCATAGTGTTATCTTGGGTGAAAGTCCCCATTGTTTACCTACCATCCTATGGCACTTCCAGAAGGTGATAGTAGCTTTCTTAATTTTGTATTGAATCATTAATTAATTAGATAATTAACGTCTCGGCGTTTTGCGATAAGACATTTTGGTGAATACGACTAAGTGAAATGCCGGTGTAATATGTTAATCGATATTAAAATTAAATCAGTGGATAGCGCAACACTATTTATCTTGCACATTGCACATTATACGCACACAGATGTATTTTTGTTTTGGTCTAGTCTCCAATACTTCAGGGCCAATATATACTAAATCTATGGTTTCAACGACACCGCCCAATAGAACAACGTGTCAAGCGAGGCAACTTTCATTAATGTATTATTTCTACCACCTATCGAATATAATTTGTAGTTAGGAAAAAGAAGATATTAGTAAACTAATAATGTGTATACAAAATGTCCTATAAAGGTCCTTTAGGGCCCTAAAGTTCAGGTCGCACTCGCCCCTCGATATTAAAAAGGTAAAATAGGATACTTTAATACCTATACCAAAGAAACTACTTAAACGTTTAATGGAGAAACTATAACCGTACTAGCATCCTTTTTAAGCACCCTTTAGTATTTTTAGTGCTTACCTAAATGGAAACTGAGAGCGTACGCCACGAGTCTGATGACGTCATCAACATTCATATTTTATGAACAAAAAGATCGACTTTGTTGTACATAGAACTTCATTAACGTTTACAAATGTTTTTTTAGTATACGTATACTTAACAAAATTTATTTCTTAATCAACTCATACTCAGGCTTTAAAAGAAAAAAAGGAATAAAACGTAGTAAGCAATATTCAAAGTAAGACAGACATAGATATACTTCAAATTTATAACAACCCATTTTTTGATCGACCATTAGAAAAGAATCAAAAAAAAAACAAACAAGAACCCATTAGATACGAAAATTTATTCCCATAGCGTTAACCAGTTCGCCACCAGACCGACGCAAATTTAAACAAAGAATTTTAAGGCACATTTTGCTATATGGAGACTAATGCCCTGTCCAGATGGATCATAGCGACCATGTGTCTTATCTTACCTGAGACGGGTTTTGGCTTTGTATTACATGACCACTTCAGTACGATTGCGGTTCTTTGTATTTATTTGCCTTAGCTTCCAAAAATATTGGATAGAACTTCTCAAGAGACCAATATACGGACACGGATCTGATAGTTTCGAAATGAATATATTAAACGCTCCTTTTTTATTAACAATAAATTACTATCCCGTTTACTATTAGTAATTCTCAGAAAACGTTACTAATAAAAGTATTATTAACAAAATACGAATGTTTTGAATCTGAAATTGGTGATACTTTTTTCCAGATAATGTTTTATATGGAAACTTTGGGAAAAATTAACCTTTGCGTACCCAAGTTCGATTGCGATGTCCGTGCCAGATCGAGATGTCCGTAAAAAGACCAGTTCTGAAGTAACAACATAGAGATGTATGTAAAGATAGTAGTATTAGGCCTCAGTGGGAGTCTTGATAGGTATGAAGGAGCCAGCTAGACTTAGTTTGAACTCTATATTGTTTTCATGTCAGTATCGAGTACTCGTACTCGTACAACTTGCATAAGAAAATTCATAAATTCCTATAGTGATTTCTTTTTTCTTTGAACTAAATTTAAACAAAAATTTAACAATAAGTAAATTTGCTCCGTATTACATATTACAAATATTCTACCATACTGGGAATTCAACATAAGAACAAACTGTCACTTATTTTATTTAAAAGTAATCCCTAAATAAATTGCTGCGGCCCAAAATAAAGGAATCTGGGATTCAAATGTATCTTTAAAAATGCAAATATTTGTCACAGATACGTGAGTGCAGTATAAGAATAGAAATTCTGAAAGTAAAATTTAAAAAATAACGTTTTCAAATATTTTTTTGAATCCGAGTAAATCTAGTCGCGATCGCAATTTAGATTTAAATAAATAGTTTAATTTCCATATATCTTTTGTTTTGTTCGGTGTTGTATTGTTCATCTCTGTTCGACCATACTAGCTCGTTGAGCGACAATTTTGAACATGTCACGTTATTCAGAGCTGTGGTTCGGGCTACCATCTGTCAAGCTTCTCAGTCGACAGCAATCAAATTGAGGATCACAGAGCTTATTGCCATTTGATAATGCTCTATTTACACCACACACTGTATCAAATGTAAATGTGTAAAACGCGTGGGGTTAGGATGTTCCATCTAATAGATTATGCGGGCTCCCCTAAGTCACAGAAATTCTTCTCTCGTCGCTTTATTTTCTGACTGATATCATACGTCTTGTGTTTTGAGAATGAATGTACATATTTGTATATATAATATAAACTTTCAAAACACAAAACATATTGTATATGTAGGTCTTATTTTATTACCTGACTTCATTTTACTTGTAACCAACCAACTTTTACTGTGGGGATCCTTTCGAAATAAAACCGGCTGTTTCACACTTTTGGGACGAATAGGTTCGAACCTTTAGTACAGCACAGGTGATCGTTTTACGTGAGTTGCGACGGTCCATAGTAAAAGTTATTTTGTTTTTAGCAGACTTCAAAAAAAGGAGGAGAGAGAACATAGAACATGTTCAAGTGCATGCATTTTTTATGTACCTAGGTGTGTTCACTGATTTCTCCGTATGTCCTACTTACTGATCTCTTTGAAGTTTTACTTTACCACTAAAAATATTAATGCTTAAATATTTACAATATCTAATCAGTTATTTCCTCGAGTCGGTGCCAGTCAAGGGAAGAAAAATAAAGAAATACCTTAATGGATATATCTATTTACTAATTACCCAATGAGCACACTTTATACGCCTTATATATTAAGCTTTTATCTATAAACAAAACAGTCTTTATATGGTATAGGTTTAGATAATAGTTCTCTATAAATGGTTTTAGAAAAAAGAAATTGTTATAGACTTATTTCACTCAAGTCAAAATTTTAAAACCTTCTTAATACTAAACAACCATAAACAACTTAATTAAGTGTAATCTCTCTTAAGATTTACTCTTATAGTCTTTATTTTAAGTTCATCTATAAAACAACTGATTCTTTTTGGTAAAATTGTTCTATACACATCCAGTAAAGTCAATAAATAGTGTTCTTAAGTTTATTCTAGATATATTTAATTTATAGACATTCTGTAGTGTTTGTACTTATTAACAAACACGTTATAGCGCGTCTTCAGTAGATTTTATTTTAAAAAATACTACAAAAAGGGTTTTTACTCTATTTGACGTTGTAAGAGTTCATGCAAAATGGATGAAGTAAAGAATATTAAAAGATCTGGTATAGATGGTGAACCTTGGATATTAAGTCACGTCATTCGATACAATCAGCGTTGCCAATGCTAATTGTTCAAAATCCCCAAAAATCACGGTTAAAATCCCCAAATTTGGGTAGAGCAAAGTTCATATTCCCCACAAATTCCCCACATCTCGAGTTTTCATTATTTATTAGAAATATAAATAATCTATTACGTTTGCTGTGAATGTAAACAGAATGTAAAAAGTAAAACTAATTATAAAATTAGATGACCTTAAATCGTTCATTTATTTTAATTAGTTTCAACATTAATCTGTAATCAGTTTTTGACAAAAAAATCTACTTTCTTTGCCTTACAGAATTAAGTAAATTGATTATTTGTCGTGCATTTGGTGACACTATATTAATGTTAGAAATAATCAATAAGTTTCGACCTATATTTAATATTTAAAGTTGACGAGCGGTAAGTTGTGGTGTGGAAGTATCAACAGCTCGGCTTTGTTTATCAATAGCTGATTTCCTAAGCGGCCTAAGCGGGAGAAAGAATCGCGAACTCAACACGCACCGACTGGTAATTTTACAATTCAGAACCAAGTGCTCTAATAATAATTCTATTTAAGCCGCTTGTTAATAATACGAGGGATTTGTGATGTTGAAAAACACGTCGATATAGTCCATCACAGTGTTTCTAACAGTAATTGATCAAACTAGCAATACATCATCAATTGATAGATTAAACAAAATGATAAAATGTTAGAATCCCCACATTTTCCTCACTCAGCGCCAATCCCCACAAAATCCCCAATTTAGTTGAAATTCCCCACAATTTGGGGAATTCCCCACAAATTGACAACTCTGGATAAAATAGTCGTAATTCGTGCGCGGGCCGGTCGTGGCATATTTTTGTTTGTTGACAAATAAGTGATAAAAACAATTGAAATGAGCGCGTAAACTACTGTACTTCAAAGTTGTGTATGTGTATTGTGCCGTCTGTCAGTAGAATCAGTGAAACCATTGTGTGAAATGTGGTTGGCGTGAAGAAATAACCTCAATTTTGTAATGAAAATTTTATTTCTTCCAACATAAATTAAGTATCATTATCAAATATTCCTTATATTTATATGATAGGGAATTTATCCACCTTTCTAGTCAAATATTACACATTCCATATAATTATACAGAATAACGTTTTTTTGCGACAAATTTGATTTTTCTAATTGTTTTTGACCTAGTGTTTTGAAAAGTTTTTTATTTCATAATACGCTCACTATTCCTATAACTTTTATAAAGGTTTTGTAATACTGTCAAAAGAAAAAATCGCTTAGAAACATCGCGTTTTGTAGACAGTCATAAAGCTTCATAGGAGTGAATATTCTTCTACAAGATCAACTACACAAAAGCAAGTAAAAATAATCTTTTCGTATTCTGAAGTTTTTCTATAGCCGCTCACGCGATGCGCTCCTCCTACCGCAAAATGGCGACTATTTGGTTTCGCAAATTAGAAAAGGATTCAGTATAAATACAAGTTTTTATAAATAAAAATTATTATTCTGCATTGCTAAATAAATACCCTGCGTACTACCAACAAAAACATCTCAAATAAAATGCAGTAATATACCGCAAATCCTGCACTTAAAAAGCACTAATGACATTTTTGGTGTACTTAGATAAATATGATAATATTCCGTTTGAGTGGTTCTAACGTTTACCATAACATTACTCCTTAAAGTATAGTTTATAAACATTTATATTCAGGGTAAACTTAAAAAACGCTACTTACGGTATGTTTTCAATAAATAAACACCGAAATCACCAGCCCAAACAATAACACACACGATTGTCGTGACGTATTTTTGAAGTTGTTTATTTTTTTTAAATACCCAGGCATTAAAAACTTTATGGTATGCTAGAGTAGTTACCGAAATAGCAATTAATATTAGTTCTTTTACCTGTTATAACTTCCATATCCGATAAATCGGTATAAAATCATCACCGGCACCTCTAGGTGTGGTATGCGTCTACGGCTGCATGTATCGCGTGAGCGGATAAACAAAGCTACAGACAAAATGCTCCCAACAGTGTTTTGAAAAAAGCTTTAAATTCTTATCGCCATTTTTATTTTTATAGAATGACTATGAAGCAGCCGAGAAAAATTTATTTTCTTTTTAAAAAGTAAATCTAAGTTGAAATTAGCCTGAAGAAGCCTAGAACTTCTTAGAAATGGTTTGTTTTGTGAGTAGTTTTATATATTTAAGATCAATACCGAAAATCAATACCTGTATTTTTATTAAGTTTATATTTTATACATAAAAATTTTTTTAATACATACATTTAGTGAGCGCATTACTTTTATGACAGGTTGTATGACAGGTTTTATCACTTTTCACAATGTATTTAAAGTCGCACGTCAATTCGCGCTTTCTAACCGATTAAACATTGCGCGATATCAAACTAGTGGAGTACAAAAATGATTGAATATCATGGTGGTAAAATATCGTGGTATTCAATAAACTTAACATTATAATATTCTAATATTTAAAATGCTGAGGCACCAGCGATTTTTAAGTAATTTATCGAAAACAGTTTTCCGTCGTGTGTAATAAATTTTCTTATCGCCTGTGTACAATGTTTAACAATTGAAACAATTCATAAATCTGCGATTTCTTAAAATTATATTTTTTGCGATTTAATCACAAAATTTTAAAAAGAGTCTGCGTAAAACGATATATTATATAGTATGAAGCTATTGGTATCTATCATTCTAGTGTTTGCTTAATATGTGTAATTAAAAAGTTATCATTATTCCGCATACAACTGTCAGAGTTTACGATAAACACAAACTCCAATAATCTTTATTCCAAAAGTAAGCAAATTACACTTGAAATAAACTCTATTACTTTTTCGTAAGGCAGATTGTCCTGAGAAGAATGAGTAACAAACTATACAAACATTTACAATATTTATTTCAAATAATTTCATAAAATCAAGACAATTCAATTTTCAAGAGCTAAACAGATCACTACCTGCCGTGGATTTTTTTCACCCATGTACACAAAAGCATAACGTTTAGTTTAAAGTTTGTGTTTCACTATGGTTTAAATATATAACATACTATAATCAACAGATTTATACGTTCCAGCTGAGTACGGGTCTCCTCTCAGGCGAGGGTTGAGGCCATAGTCCGCCACGCTCTGACCCAATGCGAGTTGGGGACATCACACGTTTTCCGAAAGATGTGATTTTTTTCGAGCAGGTTTCATCACTATATTTTCCTTCACTGAAAAGCTCATAGTAAATATCAAATTAAATTTCGAACACAAATTCCGAAATACTCAGAGGTGCGTGCTCGGATTTGAATCCACAACAGAGACTTGAGAAACGGTAGGTTAAATTAGGGTTGTTGCTGATGAAGGTTTTGTACACATCAACTGATGCAGATGCGAGTGCTGGTTTCATCTGTTTAAGAAAACGTGAAAAATGTACATCCTTACTGAATCAGCCTACACGAAAAAGCTGTCTATTTTCTTTGGTATTGAAATAAAATATTATTTAAATTTTTATTGAATTGTAATTCCATTACTAATGGAGTAATTTCATATAAAAAATAATTGAACATTAATCATTTTTTATATGAAATTACTCCACTAGTTTGTTATAATTATTAATACAAAGATCGAACACTCAGAAAAAATTCCTTCGATCCGGCCGGATTCGAACCGATGTCTTCTAGCATACCGTGCCAGACGCTATACCAACTAAGCTACGAAACGAACCAGCGGACCTCACGAATTTTTCTATGTGTTTGTTGTCGTGTCTTTGTCTAAAATGTCGTTGATAAAACCAAATATTTTTTCAACGATTATCTATTTAGTTATATAATTAAGTATTTCGTCAATAAAATATTATTTCAATTGTTTTAAGACATTTTTGTTAATAAAAGAATCAATCTGCATAAAAACAATCAGTCTTCCTAGCTTTATCGTAGTGGAATTTTATCAAAATTATATTTTATAAGCAACAAGTTGAGCTGCAATTCGCCTTGCAGTTTGTTTCTGGAAGGTTTTTAAATGTAGCGTACCTTTTAAGTCATGTCACGACTCGAACATCCGCAATGAATATCAGCATCAATCAATGCGGAGGATGATGCGGATGCTGTTATTTAAATTTATGCAGATTATTCCCTGATACAGATGAGGATACTGATATTTGCAACAACCCTGGATCACAAACCATTAGGCTACCTGAGCTTTTTATATATGTGATTTATTGCTCGGTCAATCATAAACACGAAATTGGCATTGAGTTTATATCTATGACTGACAATTCAACACTCTCCAGATCGAAAGTATTTATTTACTGTATGTTATAAGAATTATTTTGCCTTGTTAGTGTTGGACAAAAAATCATGTCGGCGTTTACTTCCAATCAAGCTAATAACTTTCCCAAGAATTTTTCCCTTCAGATATTACGTGATAAAAGTAACTCTGTTAGAATTGGAAAAGTTAGATACAGCGCAAACTCGAAAGCTCCGTTCACATCCTAATTACGAGATAAAATTAGGGTGCGAACATTACGTGAATGTGGATTCAGTGGTTCATTTGGTACGAATCCTGTCAAATGAGTCTATTTCCGATGTTCTTAGTAATAATGATTATTATGTGCTCTATTTGATTGAAATAGGAAAACGAATACTGTTGTAGTTGAAACATAGACATATAAGGCAACAGTATAGGGACAGTTTACTTTTGGAAAGCAAAGTGTATGATATACCTATTTCTGCCGCCAAGCAGTAATGTCAGCGTTACTCTGTTCCACATGAAACTTGTCAACTTATGTCTCAGGGTGACGGGCGCAGTGATAGTGCCCCTCAGATTTTTGTGATTTTTTTGCTCTGAGTGGTACTGCAACTGTTATGGACAGGCGTGTAACTTACCATCAGGCGCACTATTTGTTCATTCTGTCACTTAGTATTATAAAAAAAACATGCTACAGATACTTTGGAAGACATGCTTAAACTTGGCTCAAGACCTATTGTATTAATATTTCCAATAATATTTATTAAATTATTAAATATTTCCAATGCAGTAACAGTGAGATAAACAATCAATACATTTTAATAGCAATGAAGTTCCTTGTGAAAGAGTTCATCCAGGGAAGTACTGCTCCTTTATTTATTCCTGCCGCCGAGCATTACGGCGTGCCGGCTTTGAAAGGTGTGCTAATGCTGGTGGCGACAGATCTGTCCATAGCAGTTGCAATGCAGCTCAGAGTTTTAAATCGCAAAGATCTGAAGGGCACTGCCACTGCGCCCGTCACCCTGAAACATAAGTCAGTAAGTCCCATGTGCCTGTAATATCATCAGCGACCCTACACTTCAAAACCGAAACGCGTTAATGCGAGTATTACTGCTTGCCAGCAGAAACAGGTAAGGTGTCAGTACTTGAAACGTATTATTTTTGTGAGTTTCATGCGATAAAAACACTTTCGACGTATGATCACATGTTTTTTTCAGAATATGAAATGACACCTTCGTCTTAACAGAATCTAATTCTAAGCCGTGCGTAAAATATCGAATTACGGCTGCCGACAGCCAACAGGCATGTCATGTTTAGTGCGCCGCACGAGCCCTGTTTGCAAGTCAGATTCAATTTGCATAAATAGTCAAATACACAAGGCCCAAAGTAAACCATTCTAAATTCGATGGCCGGAAAGTTGTATCTCAGCAAACATGAACATTCAGAACGGCAAATGTGACCTGAATTAATATTTGACCATCATGTTTGTGCCACCAGTTGTACGTTCATTTGGCTTCTGTGGGAACTTTACAGACGGTAATTTTCTATGAACACAGATTTTGTGAATTTAATGCGCCCGTTGCCTTTGGTATATTTAAATGGTGGCGAGGAAGGATGAATTTTGTGTCACGCCCATGTTAGAAAGCAAATAAAACGCGGAGCAAGGGCTTTTATGCATACATCCGGGTATCACTTCTATATACCCGGTAATAAGCTTATCATTTCCAACTTATTACATCAACCACAGCATAGTCTTAAACGGGATATTAAAATTGTAAGCGTCAAAAGTGGTTTTGATTTTTAGATAGATCGTAAGGGAGATTTAAAAACAAAAGAGTACATTCGTCTCCTGCAACACTCCTCCTCCTTCTCCTCCAACCACTCCAAGTTTAAAAAAAACTAAGAGCACACTGAAGCAGAAATAATAAAATACAATTACATTTAGTACATTTTAATGTACATTGGGCGTTTAGCGCTTTTCCCATTGTAGTTGTTATCAGCTTGTGGCCAGCCTACTGCCACTTCAGCTAGCTTACTCTATCAGCTATGTCGACGTCCTTGGTTCTCTGTCGGATAACCTCATTTGGAATCTTACCCTTCAGAGAAACTCCGAGCATAGCTCGTTCCATAGCTCGCTGAGCGACTTTTTAGCTGGTGAACTGCGCTGGCCCTTCGGCAAAAGGAATTAATTTCTTTAATTAAAAGTTATATATAAACGTCTGTCACACTGTCTCAATGAACATCAAACTATGAAACTTCTAACACTCCTTCCAAAAATGTTCCTATCCCTCACACTGGTAGGTATAATTTTTTAGATTAATTAATTATCACATGACAAAACAAGTTTTCCTACTTATGTGAAAGAAAACATCATACGGAAACGTACAATCCGAACTCTTTGAGGATCATTTTCGTGAAGCGTAATTTGTCTAAGCGAGCCAAACTTTTTTTACGATACCAGCTGACCGGACGAACAAGTCAACCCTTAGGGAATCTCCAAACTTATTAACGCGGAATCATTTTGATGCCATCCTGTTTAACCACATTTGTCGCATTAAGCCGCGATGTTGACGCGAGCGTTCGCGCGCCGCCGCGCCCTTTGTTTCTAAGCCAGGATCAGCCGTCGTCGACATGCATACGGACGCGATCGAAAATTCGCAGGACGGCAGTAGGTTCATTCGACCTGTGTCGAGCTGCATTCGTACGAACCGATGCGAAACGAACAACATCTTTTTCACTCTTACGTTCAAGTTTCAAGTTCAAGGACTTAATTTTTATTCTGACCGGCTTAATGCAATTCTGCGTGAATAAGTGTGGTGACTCCGTTACACGTCGGTCCATAGCAGTTGCCACTGCGCTAAGTTGACAAGTCCCATGTGCCTGTAATTTCACTAGTACCCTTCCCCTTCAAAACCGGAACGCAGTAATGCTCACGTTACTGCTTGGCAGCAGAAATAGGTTTGGTGGTAGTGCTTCCTTGGACAAACTCTTTCACAAGGTGCACCACTGCTACTAAACTTAGAACAAACCGGTGCTCAACAATGAGTCATACACCATACATACATACATACATACATACGTACATAGACTATAGGTTGTTATACAACACTAAAAAACAAATTTACCAGAATAACAATTGGCCAAGAGCGAGTAACACCAGCTTACCATTGGTTTCGTACCTTATGTGACCCACAATTACTTTTATTTTCGTAAACACAATGAATGTTTTTTTTTGAAACGTCATTTTATTTTTTGTGTCAAGTATACAATCAGTCTGAATTACTCTAAAATATGTACTATGAAAAATAAGAAATAATTCAGAATGTACGATCTTATTTTAATCTTTTTTGTTAATAAGTAATAACCTCTGCAAAATAAAAATAAATAGAATAATTATAACTTTTACACAAAAAGAAAACTGGCCTCAAAAGTGTGTACAACTATTTTGTGTACAACTAAGTTTTATTGAAATAGGTTTTCGTTACGGGCCTCTTCTCAGGCGAGGGTTTAGGCTATAGTGATTGGGGATTCACACGTTTTCCGAGGGTCGTGCCTTTCTTCGACATGCAGGTTTCATCACGATGTTCTCCTTCACCGAAAAGCTCATGGTAAATTTCAAATTAAATTTCGCACGTAAATTCTGAGAAACTCAGAGGTACGAGCCCGGATTTGAACCCACAGCCTCTGCTTCAGAAATGGTAGGCCAAACCATTAAGATACCACGGCTTATTAATATTATAACAATATATTAATAACTTAAAAATTCCTTACACCAATACCAGAGCAATGAAATTTACTCCGGGGCACTACCCAGAACACCAGACTAAAATTAATTTAGAAAGTTCATTTTCCAAATTGGTCCTACCGGGAGTCGAAGCCTCTTCGTCCAGCGCCCACAGTGCAAACCGTTTGGGCACCGAAGTCGTCACGTATATCTGTGTTGTCACTTTCCCAAAAATTTGTTTTTTCTTAACGGAAAGTGGGTGAAATTCAATAAACCGGATTCATTCCCTAATTTGCCACACTTAGAAGTGGAATATTTTTTTGAAATTTAAATGAGACCACTACAGTAGTACATTCAAGAGCACATCAACCTTAACACTTTGTACTTTGGACCGTTTTTATCGTAAGCGGCTTAGAGTTGGATTTAAGTCTTAAGTGTAAAGCTTGACGTGCTCTTGACCCTGTACCTCCGTTCCAACAAAAAAAAATCGAAATCGGTTCACAAATGTTGGAGTGATCGCGTAATATACACAAAAGCAGCAGCAGAGCTCTTTGTGAAGAAGTTCGTAATGTGAGCATTACTGCGGTCCAGTTTGGAAGGGTACATTTGTGTTGTGACAAATATCCGTTTTAGATAGCAAAAAATAGAGCACAAAATTATCTTTTAAACACAGTTAAAATTAGTTAATGTGTTCGACTTATCGGAACTTACCCTAACGACGCGTAGCTGTAATATCATTAAACAATTTCAATATTCTAAAACTGGGTTATGGTTTTTTATGACATCTCAAAAAATTATTTTGTCTTTTAGCCGCGTTTTAGTTAGCGGACGGTAGAAATTACTTGTCAACTTATGTCTCATGACAGTGCCCCTAAGAATTTGCGATTTAAAACTCTGAATGGCACTGCAACTGTTATGGGTAGGCGTGTCGCTTACCACCACGCACACGCTGGTTCGTCCTGTCACTTCACTAATAAAAAAAAACTGAAAAAATACAATCGAATTGAGAATGTTCTCCTTTTTTTGAAGCCGGTTAAAAATATTTTAGAATGTGCAAAAAAATGTAAATGTGTGGTCGACTTTATATGAATAAAGTCGACCAGGTGATTCCACTTACATAGACATATTAAAAAAACTAATTGTTTCCAAATTTCTGTCACCGATACGAGAGATTACGAAGTTGTGCTTTCACAAATATCAAATAGCAATCAGTCGTTTCTTAGAAAGATAATGCATGATGCGTACAGCCGGACACAAGTCTCACCGTAAAGATTCCTTTTTACCTTTCAGTCACGGATTCCTAATAAAGAGCTAAACGAGTTTATTGAAACAGAGGTACGTACCAGGCAAGCAGCTTTCTGGCAGAGGTAGTTGGTAGAGGGGTGGCATTAAATATTTCATTTTAGAGAAGTTTTTATTGCAGGCACCGAACGTGTCCACGATAAACGTAACAGACGTGACTAGAGAACGTTTCTTGAATCGCCGTACATTATTGGTCATTGAGATAGTGGATTACTAGAAGAGATAGGAAAATAATGACCATAATTATGTATAAGGTCCTAATTTATTCATTGATAAGTATCATTTGAAAAGCATAATTAAGTATTTGAAAAAAAATCAGATGTTCCTTAAAACATGTGTATAAAAGTTTATTTTTTTATGATTTCAGAGTCACTTCAAGAACAAAAGTTGTTTCAATTCACTAATAAGGGCCTGATATCAAATTAATAGACTCTAGTAACTCAAAGGTTTTATGCATTACATTTTTTACCGGTTTTGGAAAAAAAATCGGATTGGTAACTGATTATTCTAGGTATTTAATAACCCTACTTGGAGACCAGGTCATTGGTGTGATTATCAGCCACGTTCATAAATTCGAATTTTAATACATTAATAAGTGTAAGGACTTTTAAAATAAAAAAATCTATAATAAAATGGTTCAATCTTATTTTACCCGGTGATATTTGGGAACTGGAGAGACGCCATTCATTCGGCGTCGGGAATTTATCGTGCCTCCAGCTCCGCCACCAATGAGGAGATTTGGTAGTCGACTCAGAGTTGGCGGCTCGACGGAAAGTGAGCGTGCCTACAGCTCCGATACCTATTTGGAAAACAGGGAGAGTGCTGTACGTGCACCCGGGGCGGCTCACCTAAGGCACGAGCCTTACAGAGTACCGGATGAAGTCCGTGCAAACGTGCTGATCCGGGGTTAGGACCTGACTTAGATGGTCCCTGTGTGGGTTGGCTCGCACAGGTCATAGTGCCCTTCTCGTATACCCTACGGCTCGGTAAGGAGGGTCACTATAATTAAAACTAATGTAGAAAGATATATAAAAACCTTGTAAGTTCAGGTTCTGACCTTAGATCAGCCAGTGTACAGGGTTGTCACAGACCTCTGTCACTTGACTTCATCCGGTTCTCGAGAGGTTAGTGCCGGAAATTTACATTAAAATAAATTACCGCAAATTTGAAGTACATTCTGTGCTAAAAGTGTTTGTTATCATGACTGTGATCGCCGCTTATTTTCTTATATCTATCCCGTAGAACGTATAACAGCCGACCAAGTTTATATCAATGTTGAACACCTATCGCGCTCCTACCTCGAGCGAACTTCGTCTAATACACTTTAAGCGTACATAATCCTATGTACAGTTTGATAACTACTTTGTACAAGCAAACTCTAGCGGATTTGTAGTTTAAAACTTAATTTTGTACGCAAAATGTTGATGTTAATGAAAATTGTTGAAATTGATGACTGTGTTTTCTATCCAATACCTGACGATTTACATCAAATAATCTTTCACTTTAGCTAACTATACGAAGGTCGATTGGGTGGTAACGATGAGTAGACAAAACCAGACAAAATGTACTAACATTTGAAAACGTGAATAAATGCGTTACGTTCTATAATTCGTTTTGTAATATAACATTAGACATCATCAAATCACAAAAGGCGTCCTGCTGCTTGCTAGAGAGGATAAAAAGGGGGCCTAAAAGGTCATAGCCCTGAATGCTGGCACAATGCAGGGTGGCTAAAATTACATAATGGAAATGAGACTATTTTTTAGGATTTAAATTTGACGGACGGTAAGCCGTGACCTTGAGACGTGTTAAAGGCCGTGGTAAAACAAAAATACGCGATTTAGATCCGAAAAAATAGTTCCATTTCCAATGTGTGACAATTGAAAAAACCTAAGAACACGATAACACAACATAATCTAAGGCTGCTAACAGGTTGACTGCGTATTTGCAGTTAACGCATAAAGTCTTTATCAACTTCATGCAGCCGATACTTGCAGTTGATCTCGAATGCATGAAGTCGGTTTCGACTTCATGCAGTTAATGCGTGAAGTCGTTATCAACTTCGTGCAGTCGAGGTCTCGGATAACGTCTTCAACATTAACTGCATGAAATCGATCTTTACTGCATGAAGTCGGTTTCGACTTCAATCGAGTAATATAACGACATTATTTAACGGATAACGACTTCTCGCATTAACTGCTTGAAGTTGAAACCAACTTCACGCATTGACTGGAAACATACAGTCAATTATGCTGTTAGCAGGCTTAGTCATATACTGGCAGTACGGCTTGCTGCGCAAAACTCGTGTAAGTTGGTAACACCACCATTCCAATTCCCAACGTAAAGTAACACTGCTGAGTTCTGAATATAATGACGCATTTACACCAGGTCAGCTGGCGGCCCTCATAAATACTGAGTCGTCTGTCGACTGCAGTTCGCAGCCGAAGTCGATCGAAGCGACTAGGTGTAGATACAGTTGCCTGGCGGCGTCGTGGTGAATGTTCACTGATCCCACGGCGCCGACTCAACCGGCCAGAGGGAAACCCGGGGGGGTTTTAGTGGGGTAGGCCTTCCAGTCTGGAGGGAGAGTCCCCACATAACCCCTGAGTCTCCCTGGGCTCAGGGGTATCCATAAAGATTTCCCACCGTCAAAAAAAAAAAAAGGTGTAGACACAGTCGCCTTTGGCAAACGACTATCGACAGAACAGGTTTCATTGTGTACGCGGTCGCACTCCACTGGGATAAGAACTTTGTAAGCGAAGGCGGCAGACAATTTGGTACAAACGGCGAGTCAACTGCGTTCCCTTCGGCAAGACGAAGTAGTCTACCGAAGGCTGCAGACGACTCGGTGTAAATGCGCCATAAGACTCGAAAGATCGAACTAGGATATATGTATATCTCTTCGTTTAAAATATCAATTTTATTTCTTCACTTTCATCAATTCAATTTTCGTTACGTTAAATTCAGCTTAACCCCTGTTTTCTTTGAATTATTGGCTAGCGCAGCGCGCCGCCAGTGCCTCACAAAGGCAGCACTGGCGAGGTCGCGATTTATTGTTGAGCGTTAAAGAGTTATACAGCTTATGCAAATGAGAACTGTTTATTTTTTATGATACCAACTGGCGGAACGAACAAGTCCTGCTCCTGGTGGTAAGCACCACGCCTGCCCATAGCAGTGCCACTCAGAAGACCTTTAAATCGCAAAGATCTGAGGGGCCGCTAAGCCCGTCACTCGTTTGTCTAAGATGGTAAAAATAATAACAAAAACATAATATACATAGACAACCACAAACCGGCATGGTAACCGTTCGGTCACGGAGTGCTTACGTGTGTGTGCGTGTGTGTGCGCGCGTGTGTGTGTGTGTGTGTGTGTGTGTGTGTGTGTGTGTGTGTGTGTG
>NW_020654466.1:13011114-13055812 GCF_003589595.1 Hyposmocoma kahamanoa | reverse complement strand
GTGTGTGTGTGTGTGTGTGTGTGTGTGTGTGTGTGTGTGTGTGTGTGTGCGCGCGCGCGCGCGCGCGCGCGTGCGTGTGTGTGTGTACGCGTGCGTGGTTGTGCGCGCGTGTGTGTTGTGTGTGTGTGCGCGCGCGCGCGCGCGTGTGTGTGTGTGTGTGTGTGTGTTGTGTGGCGCACACTTTTAACTACAACCGCGATTAACAACACTGGGACATTATTTATATCTCCTATCGACAACGAATTTACGACTACTCAATTAATCCAGACACTCATTACACGTATATCGGCGGTAACAACTTTCCATTTCCATCAAATTAGACAACCTGTTTGTTTGCCTCTCTGTACCTAATAAAAAAGACAAATGATGTACCTTCCCAATTCTGTAGCCTAACAACAATGAAATAAAAATAAAAACACATTTTCAAATGAACAAACTCGTTTAATACGCTTATTTACTCCTACGAACTACCTACAACACATAAAAGGCGTTGTTCTTTTATTTGTTTGTTTTTTGTGTAGCATTATATCGTGTACCGCCTACTTCCAAATCTTCACTTTTCAACGTTGAATATTATCTTTTCTTGAAATTTCGATACGAAAGAAATACGCTAAATATGCATTTTCCAGAAATTTCTCGCAAACAAATCGTGCTAAGCCATTAAAAGAAATAATTATAAAAAAACACCAGACCGTATTTCAGTAGGATTAAAACATAAAACAATTCAACGTCGACTCTTATTACATAGTTCATGATTTTACTGCCTTATGCTCGCGACAGGTTTATGATAGTATGAAATTCTGGAAATAAATAGCTCTGCCCTACTGGGTGGAATTGGTAATAGAATTGACGACATTTCGTAGGACATACTTTCTTCATCGTTCGTAAACTATTTTACATATTTTTTACTTCATTAAATAGATAGAAAGTTTGTAGACATACATTTTTATTGAAATTGTAGAGGTGACTCTACCCACGATTCCGAACAATTTTTAACCGACTTCACAAAAGGAGGATTCTCAATTCGACTGTATTTTGGTTGAGATTACTCCGTAACGATAACTCTTTTTTGTTGGCAAGGGGGTCCTACCTCTACACGAGGCATATTAAGGGATGAATCTGGTTTATTGGATTTCATCCATTTTCCATTAACCAACTTCAATAAAACTTGGCAAATACATTTTTTTAAATGATATTTAGTGATGGGACGAACAAGTCGTGTACCTGATGGTAAACGACATGCCTGTCCATAACAGTTGCAGTGCCACTCGGAGCTTTAAATGGCAAAGATCTGAGGTGCACTCCCTCTGCGCCCATCACCCTGAGACATAAGTTGAAAAGTCCTATGTGCCTGTATTTCACCAACAAAACGGAACGCAGTAATGCTCACATTACTGCTTAGCGGCAAAAATAGGTGGCAGTACTTTTTCTTCTTTCACAAGGAGCTCTCAGTACAGCTCCAATAATTCCTCTCAATTCAAGTTTGGAAGGCGGTTTTCTTGTTATAAAAAAAGTTATAATTAAGTATATTACAACTTACATGTTGTCCGAATAGCCTACGTGTTTTAAGATCTGATCCATGCTAGCTTGACTCACCATACGAAAGGTTTACCTTTTTCAAGTACCCTGTACTCAATGTACAATATTATTTTCTTTGAAACAGACCACTTTTCAGGAGAGAGGTTTAACGAAATTAGATGATAACATTTCAATGCTTATGATGCTTAAGAGTCAATAGTACCTCAGATCGAATTAAAGTTTTTCCCGTACCAATACGATTCATTCTGCATGGGTCGAGCGGCAGAAACACTGGCTTCATTTCAGAATTTAATTTTCTATAAAGGAATTAAAGCCATTTGAAAAATGTATATTGTATATACGTATTTCAAATGTATCGTATTTAAATCACTGGAATATGTAAAGTACTTTTCATTAGTTATAAAAA
Organism: Hyposmocoma kahamanoa; assembly: GCF_003589595.1. Classification (NCBI taxonomy): domain Eukaryota; kingdom Metazoa; phylum Arthropoda; class Insecta; order Lepidoptera; family Cosmopterigidae; genus Hyposmocoma; species Hyposmocoma kahamanoa. The sequence continues at coordinate 13,053,867 of NW_020654466.1, read as the reverse complement.
TTAAAAGATATATTGTATTTTCATAATATACTGGTATGATACTATTTAAGCGTAAATACTAGAAAATAAAACTAGAATTAAATTATATCAATAAAATTGGGTCCCCGCGGCACAATTAGCAAGATGCTGGCAGCGTTCCCCCTTTGTATGGCTATGCTAATGCGTTAGGCAAGGTAGTAGCCCTTGGGTTTCCCAAACTGTAACTTTGACTTTCCACCGGCTCAGCTGCGGAGCTAGCGCTCTTGCTGGTGTGCTGGAGATGGGATGGGGCAAGTGTGTCGGCACACGTGGCGTCCCAAACCAGTGCCCGGCCCATAAATTTTCTTGTAAAATTTCGAGATAAGATTGTTTTTTTCTATCGTTAAAATTTTTAGCAATCGTGTTGTCACACCGTGTAGTAATCAGTGTATATCCTTAATTTTTCTGGATATTTTGTCCAAAGTAATTGATTTAACACTGTCTCTGTTATGCGGAATCAACCAAAGCCATTTAATTTTGAGGTTATAGGAAAGTTATAAAATTTCACATGTACATAATTTGTTTCATTTATCGAGTTCTTAGGTTTTCGCGATTGTTACACATAGGAAATGAAACTATTATTCCGGATTTAAATCGCGTATATTTGTTACCATGGGACCTGTAAAGGCCGAAACGTCGGTTTGTTTGAAAAAAACAAATATACGCAATATAAATCCAAAAAAAAAATTCATTTCCTATTGTTTCATCTAGTTCGTATTATTTTTATGACTTTCATGTGATAAAAGCACTTTTGACGGATGGCCACATGAAGCTTTATTACACCATAGTGACCGAACGATTACCATGCTGGACTGCCGCGCAGAGGCCCCGGGTTAGAGTCCCGTGGCGAAAGAAATATTTATATGGCCTACGTTTATTTCTCCGTGAGTTTGGGTGTAATTTGTGGTTACATATGTGTGTGTCCATAGCATACGCGACACAAGGTTTCCCTAGTGCGGGCTTAAGTGTGTGCGTTATTCTTATTATAATGGTACGAATTGTTATTGAAAATCTGTCTAATCTGTTAACATGTCACTTCAAATGAACCTTAATACATAAACTATTTAATTGATATGTTTAAGAATAATGTAAAGATTAAACTAAGATTAAAGTAACTTTTAATTGATTGGTTAACACAGTAACGATCTTAGAATGTATAATTATGTTTACAAACATTGCTGATTCAAATACAGAACATCGTTCGGTAACTTTAAAATATTTGAACGACTAAGGTAAACTTTTAATTGCTGTAGCGAATTATTGGGTTAGAAAATTATAACGACAAATGTATACATTAAAATGAAGTATAAATTGGACTTTAGAAAATAACATAGACTGGGGTCCACCCCTATATTGTGGATATTCGCAGGATTCGCACGAAGCAGTTTGCTTCCACATTTATGTGGCGAGCGGCTAGGGAGTGGATTTCCCTGCCTGTGGACGTATTCCCCGAAATCTATAACTGGACCTTTTATTTACGTGTGTATGCTACATCGTGGACCTTATAGTCACTTTCCATGAGGTGAGATGAAGGTCAAAAACGCACTTTTTTGTATAAAAAAAGCTTTTTTTTATGAAAAAAGTGACGGGACGAACAAGTCGTTTGCCTGGTGTTAATCGACACGCCAGTCCATAGAACTTGGTTTAGGTCGGATGCACTCAATCGTCTTGGAAGTATATAAAGTTGCTACTACTGTTTATTTTGGTTATATATTTCTGAAGGTCAGACGGTTTGGCTCATTCCACGCTGGGGACTTAACGCGTTGTCCAAAGTAAAATGTGATTTTTATTTATAAACACAACAGAATTCACATGGCTATAAATAATTGAAGCATTGGAGCAACCAGGCCGTTGGGCATCCAAAGCCCGTTTTGATGTTATTGTATCAATAATACAATTATTTGGCCTAAAAATAAATGTCAGTGATTAAAGTGACAAAATCTGTAGAAGATTGGAAATTAAACTAGATCAAGACATAAACTGTGTAGACTTTCAGGCTCCCGAACTCGAATTTAATTGCCTTAAATTTACACCAACTTTGACAGAGAAGTGTACATTTAAATACATTGAACTAAAAAGCAAAGAAAACTAGTAATTAAAACAATCGTATGTGTATGCGCGCGCGCATGCTTCGTGCTTACGGGCGTGTATGTGAGTGTATGTGTGTGCGTGAGTGGGTGCGTGCTACGTGCGTGCGTGCGTGTGTGCGTGCGTAGGGCGCACACATTACCTACAAATGCGATTAACACCGTCCCAGTCCTTATGTCTCCTACCGACAACGAATTTAAGATTATTCAATCAATCAAGATACTCATTACACGTATATCGGCGGTAACTAATTTTTTAAATTGGACAACTAGTTTGTTTGCCGGTCTGTAACTAATAAAAAAAGACAAAAGATGTACCTTCCCAATTCTGTAACTAGTAGCGTGTGCGTATATATGTGTGTGTGTGTGCGCTTTCTCTGTGGTTAAGGCCTATGTCAAGCACTACACTTCTTTGGGATTGAAAGATGTTGATGACATTTTTAGTACCAAATTATTTTCTTTCAATATTATTGTAATTAAATTTCCATTTCATGAACTGCTCACTAAAATATTAAATTAAAGGTTCTATTGTGCTTAAGTATCTGTCCACGATTATTGCTCATTTATTTATTTTACTACCCGGTTGGATTTTAAAGCATTTAAGTATGTATTGAACTACCCACTTAAAGGTATTAACTCCTCGTTTTATTGCTTTAACAGTCGATGCTACACCGCCTAATAAGTTATTAAATATTTATCGACTAGTCAAAACCTTTGCTATATTAAATGATTATCACTAATATCAGGTTTCTCAAAATATTCTCCGTTAGCGTTAATGCACTTTTCCATGCGAATTATCCAATTTTGGAAACATTTATGCCACTCCACCGTGACAATCTCTAAAACATATTTTTCATACTCTTCGACAGCCTCTTCAGGTGATGAAAATCGTTGACCGCGTGATTGGTTCTTAGTTTTTGGAAATAAATAAAAATCACAAGACGCTAGATCGGGACTGTACGCGGGATGGTTCATAAGATCAACGTTTTTCACCTTCGAAAATTCATTTGCCTGTCTGGCCGTGTCAGAACTGGCATTATCGTGATGCAAGGTGATACGGCGTTTACGGTTAATTTTACGGAGTTTGTCGATAACTTCCGGCAAACAAATGGTCGTGTACTAATGACTATTCACAGTACAATGATTCTCCAAAGCAACAGTAGCCACGTGTCCAGTTTTATTTAAAAATGAAGCAATCATCCGCTTAGAGGCACTTTGCACGCCCGCCACTTTAGTTGATTTCGGCTCATCTCGAAAGACCCGTACGCTCGATTGCTGCTTTGTTTTGGTATCGTAACTATGAATCCATGTTTCGTTACCTGTTACTATGTTTCACACCAAATTTAACGCCCCTTAGTTGAATCTGGAAACCATGGCATTGCACCAAGTGACGCGATCCGTTTTTTGAGCCTCAGTCAAATTGTGTGGGATCCACCGAGAGCACAGCTTTTTCACACCCTAATATTTGTGTAGTATTGATTATTTTTCACCACCCGCGACCATCACGAATTTCGTCACTGAGATTCACACACCCGCGTTTGAATTCCGCAAAGCAGCTATAAATAGTCGTCTTGCATGGTGCTTCATCTGCAAAAGCAGTTTGAAGCCGAGCGAAGCTCCGCTAAGCTGTTACACTTTACGAAAATTTTCACGAGTTAAATCCATGGTGATGTAGACAACCAATTTCTAAAATGACGCCACAATGTAAAAACAAGTGACAGCCAGATAAAACAAACTGTATTCTACAGCCAAAGAGTTCCATTTTCAAATGTTGTAATTACTTTTTAAATATTGTTTGTGTAAGTGGCCAGTTCCGGAAACTTATAGTGCGCCCTATGTAGGTTATTAGAATATTATAGACACAGTTACTTACGTCAATGTATTTTGTATGTAAGTATTAGTAGCAGCGGAGCTTCTTGTGAAAGAGTTCGTCCAGGGCAATGCTGCCACTTTAAAGAATTTATAAGTCTAAGCAGTAATGTGAGCATTATTGCGTACTGGATTTGAAGGGTAAGAGTGTTGGTGAAATTACAGGGCACATGGGACTTGTCAACTTATGTCTCAGGGTAACGGGCGCAGTGGCAGCACCTTTCAGACTTTACGATTTAAAATTCTAAGTGGCAGTGCAACTGCTATGAACAGGCATGTCTTTTACTACCAATCACATGACTTGTTAGTCCCGTCCCGTTAGTATCACAAAAAAAATTGATTGTTAAAAGATCTCCGATAAATTAGATATAATCATCATCACCACTAATTTGGTAGTAATATTCTCAAGCAAATTAAATCATATTTATAAATGACGTGCACCATAAGTACCTACATATACACATACTACTTTTAGACTTACTTGAGAAGTGCACGAACCTCCCAGCGATGACGTACGCACCGTATTCCTAGTACTCTGGGCAACAATCGGCGAATACCTTACGCCGATTGATAAATCCTTTCAGCACCATTGCAAAGATATCCCATGGCAGCTACTTACGGCGTGATCAGCGTGGCTAAATTCTGCTACATTACAATGTTGGCCGTCGTGGTCAAAAGGATTTGCCAATCGGCATAAGATGCTCACAGATCGTTGCCCAGAGTTTGCCAGTGTACAGGAAAAGAACGGTGCGTCATTTGTGCACCTCAAGCACCAAGCCACTTGAATCAGTGAAGTGAACTTTCTTTTATAATATTACGTGACGAGATCAGCAAGTCGTGCGACTGATGGTAAGCTACTCGCCTGTCCATAACGACAGTGAGTTTTAAATCGCAAAGAGCCTAAGACTTAAGTTGACAAGTCCCACGTGCCGGTAATTTCACCAGCAAATAACGTAATAGATAAAAGTAATAGTTTACAACTTGGGAATCGTGTGAAATCAACACGCATTGTGCCAGTGTGGCGGATTATAGCCTAAACCCTCTCTTCTCTCTAGGGTAGACCTGTGACCAGCATTGGAGCGTATAAAAGATTGTTAATAGTGATGAAGATTCCGCAATGTCAAAATCTAAAATGTAATTAAATGTTTTATTGAATGTCAGGTTGTTTCACCACCATGATATTCAATTAATTTTTGTGAAGTTACTTCACTAGTTTGTTATAATTACTAAATTACTAATACAAAGATCGAAAACTTACAAAAAATTCGTTCAATCCGGTCGAATTCTACAGTTTGCTTGAGACGTCTCGGTTGGAATTCGATGCTATACCAACTAAGCTACGCGACGGAACGAACCAGCGGACCTCACGAATTTCTCTATGTGCTCGTTGTCGGATCTTTGTATCTGGGTTTTAGCGACTTTTTAGCCGTAGCGCCATCTACGAAAAATCTATGAAAATATTTCGTAAATCTAAAATGTAATCAAAAACTCTTAAAGAAAGAAAGACATGATTACCGACTACGTCTAAATATTTTGCTTTTTCTTAATAAAATGTGAAATTTATAACTTGTTTAATAAACAGACCATTTTATTAAATTTTCAATCTCCAAAGCTTTACGTTTTAATTATTACAAATCCACGTCTATCCCGTGCTTACGAACGTTACACAGAATTATTAATTCAGAAGAATCTCATTGAGTTTATATAGCATTTTGATGGAAGCATGTATTTTTAACACACCTCAAAATAGAAGGAGGCTCTACCTTTGTACAATAAAACCGTTTTGTATATTGCAGTATAATACGCATTTAGCCACACATTAAGATATTCAATTCATCTATCAGCCGTGGTAGCTTAATGGTTTGACGTAATTTATGTGCAAAATTTTATCTGAAATTGGGAGCCCGCGTGGGAACTATAGCCTAAACCCTGTCATTGAGAGAGGAGGCCTGTGCCCAGCAGTGGGACTATATAAAAACTAACTTTTATTTATTACTATTTTAAGACATATAAACTGTAGATAACTTTGTATAAGTGATTTATTTAAAAAAGTATATATATATATATACACACTCTTTTGCAAAAAAAACGGGCACCTAAGGAAATTTACGTTCTAAACTCGATTTGAGTTAATTAAATGAAATTTATTTCTTTGACTTAGTCTGTATACTTATAATCGTGTGAATTAATGCGCGTGAAGTGAATTCGGGCACTTAAAAGATAAAAAAATCATGGATTCTTCAAAACCGATGTACACGCCCAAACAATAAGAAGTGGTCGGCAATAAAGACAAGATTTTTTTTAACTTTTTTAATTAAATAAAGTTACAAATGTAAAAACCTAATAACGAGTGTGACCTCCTCTGAGTGTGCTTTCCACGATGTTTTTAATAACGTTTTGAGGAATACGTTCCCACTCTTCTGCAATGACTCTTTTTAGCTCCCTGATGTTTTGTGGAGCAGGTTGCACTGATCTTACCCGTTTCTTTAGAACATCCCAGACATGCTTAATTGGATTGAGGTCAGGACTTCGAGCTGGCCAATTTAAACGACGGATCCCAACTTCTTGCATGTACGCTTCCAAGTCGCCAGAACGGTGCGGGCGAGCATTGTCGTCCATAAAAATGGAATCTTCCCCAAGTGCAGTCAATGTGGGTTAATTGCATATGCCCATATGCAATTAGGACTTCCATTATGTACCGGTGTGCATTTAATGTTCCATTTTCTATGAAAAGTAACTCCGTACGCTCCGTCGAATTTATTGCTGCCCAAAACATAACGGAGCCTCCGCCATAAGGAGTGATTTCTTCGAAACACACTTACGCATAGCGTTCCCGTGGTCTTCGCAGCACTCGCCGGCGTCGGTCCTCTCCACACAAAGAGATTCTAGCTTCATCAGAAAACAATACTTTATTCCAGTCCTCCAGAGTCCATGAAGCACAGTTTCGAGCAAACTGAAGTCGAGCAACACGGTGTTCACGGAGTAATTTAGGGCCCCGAGCTGGGCGGTAACTCCTGATATTGGCAGCCAAAAGCCTCCTCCTGACCGTCCACAAGCTAACTTCTACTCCTCTTACTTCTTCAAGGCTCTTCTTCAGGTCCACACTTGACGCCTTACGATTCCGCAACGCCTGACTCACCAAAAAGCGGTCATCTGTTGGTTCTGTGCATCGTTTTCTTCCCGAACCGGGTCTTCTTTTGACCGAACCGGTCTCTTGATACCGTTGCCAAGTCCTCTGGACAGTTGAACGACTCACATTTAGCCGCTGAGACACGTAAGTTTGCGAACAACCTTCTTCAAGTAGGGCTATAATTTTACCGGCCCTTATCACTTTATCACTCCTATCAAAAAGTGGTATTTAATGTAAAAAGAAAGATTAAATTGTTTAATTTGCAGAAAATATCCAAAAAGTTTTAAAATATCGTAATCAGTTAAAAATCGTTTCAGCAATTCGGGCCATTAGTAAAGCAATTTTAGAATAATCCACAATAATCATTATTTTTGTTTTATTAATTTTAAATTTGGAACGTAAATAATCATGCCAGGATGCTTCAAATAACATGCCAATATATCGTCAAATGAATAAAACCTATTTCTTGTTCTTCTTCATTGAAGTAGAGAAAAAAATCTAAAGTGCCCGTTTTTTTTGCAAAAGAGTTTATATATATAATTTTTACCATAAAACACACGTCAAAAGTGAGACCGTTTGTTTCACTTAATCTTTCACGGCGCATTTATTCGACACGAATTTCATCGCGCTCACCCCGCGCGACCGCCGCGCGACCGCTGCGCGGTCGCCGAACGGAGTCCGCGTTGGCGCCGCGCAGCGACCACGTGCGTCTAACTGTTATGGCAAAATACGCTCTATTTGTTTAGCTTTAACGTTTTAACGTAATTGAATTTGGTCTACGCGGCGGCCCGCGCGGTTATATTATTCAGAGGAAATTAAATGTTGTTGCGTAGTTAATAGAATTCAGATTCGCCATTAATGTACATGAAGGCGTGGTAACGTGGGCGGTCGCCGGGCGGCGAAAACTTTCGCCTCGTGTAAGGACGCTTACTCTTTTTTGAGAATATAAACATCAGTGCAAAGCATTCTTTTAGTTCTTTTAATATTTTACAGTCGCATCACGTTTATGTGTTTTAACGTTTTTCTTTCCACTGCATCATATTTTTCTTTTTGTTTTTATTTTTAGTTATATTTTGTTTTTTTTTACATTGATTTTTCAACAAGCTTGATTATTGTTTTCACTTCAATTATGTTTAAGAAAGGATTGTTACACTATCTGAATCACATTTTGTTGACATAGTGCGTCGAAGAACTTTAACCCTTGAAATACAGGTTACCACTTAGTTCTGCGGTTACAAGTATTGCCTTTTTAGACACTGTTGTATAAAAATGTTTGGTTGTAATCAATGCCATTTGACTCGTTCTATTTATAAATTATTACTATTATTATCTATGGCTAAATGTAACACTAATGTGCCTGACAACCTCACCTGTACTTGGTTTCAAACTATAAAGGGAATCCCCTGTAGTATGAGTGCCAAAATAACGGAATTTACCCTGGGTGCTACCTAAAATACCCAGACCGGAATCAATTGCAAACAGTTAATTTTCCAAGTAGGTATTCTCAGAGCGAATTCAAAAATTGCTCTGGTCTCTCAAACTACACGAAATTTCTTAGTTGATTACTAAGCAATTACAGTTTTTTTTGTAGCAGTAAAGCTCCTTGTGAAAGAGTTCGCCCAGGGAAATACAGTCACATTATTATATATTTCTGCCGCGAAGCAATAATGTGTGTGGTTTGGAAGGTGAGTGCTGGTGAAATTACAGGCACATGGGACTTGTCAACTTGTGTGTGGCAGTGCCACTAAGATCTTTGCTATTTAAAGCTCTGCAACTGTTATGGATAGGCGTGTCGCTTGCCACCAGGCGCATGACTTGTTCGTCCCGTCACTTGGTATAATAAAAAAATGTTGTAGTAGTCTGACACAATGTTACAATACGAATAACTGACTCACTGTGATGACTCTCCTGCAATGTGAATGAATTGATTGATGATGATGGTGATGAGGATGATGACAATGACTTTTCACTACGCTACCAGTATAGTATACATGCAACAATTTGTATTTAAAAAAAATTACCCAAACATAAACCATGAAAACGACCTCACGCAATGGAAAATGACGTCATAACTCACAGCAACTGCACAATAATGGAACCATTGGAATAGAAACTCGAATCACAGATGTCATTAATCAAACAATATAACACGGTGTTTAAACCTGAAATAGGGTATTGTGTCCTATTGATGACAAAGCTAATGTTGGTACATTATACGAATAGGTCGTAATATAGGTACTTTACTTATCGGTGTCCTGGATGTTAGTAACTTATACAATTAATTTTGACTAAATACTGTAATGTAGACAAGTCCGTTGAATACTGTAATCCAAGCATGCGAATTTTACGGAAATTGAATTGAACAATTTCGTTGTAATTTCGCATCATAATTTTAATCGCTCGCATTTTTTTATTATACCAAATCATGAGACGAACAAGTCATGCGGTACGTCTGCCCGTAGCGATTGCCGTACTACTCAAGAACTTTAAATCTCAAAGATCTGAGGGGCACTGACACTGCCCTGAGATAGAATAAGATGACAAGGTCCATGTACCTGTAACTTCACCAGTACCCTTCAAAACTGAAACGCAATAATGCCCACATTACTGCTTGACGGCAGAAATAGATAAGGAGGCAGTACTTCCCTGGACTAACTCTTTCACTAGGAGCTCTACTATTACCAAAAACAAAACAACGTTTACCTCAATACTTAAATATACAATTCTGTTCTGGTTACTCGGTAACAGTCTATATTTGTACATATCGATATCATAGTAGGTAATTCATAAAAAGTTTACAATAGGAGGTTTGACATCAAATTAATATTTGAAACAACGCTATACTGGAGTTCCTTAATAATTATTACATTCACGTTTCTGTTGTTTTTAATTCGAAATTTATCACGCGCTTTTCAGCGAAGGAATACGTCGTGAGGAAACTTGCACGTGAAAGAAGGTTCATACCCTCTGAAAACGTGTGAAGTCCTCAAACCGCATTGGGTCAATGTCGTGGACTATGGCCTAAATCCTTCACCTTTAGGTTAGTTTACCCGTGCTCAGCATTGGGACATATAAGCTAATTAATGGCAACCTGATTGTATACAAATCGAATGACTCCGTAGTCTAGGCTTAACAAAATGGAACCAGCCTTGTAATTTGGACGGTCATCAAAGACAACTCAATCACAGAAGTTTACTGGATTTTGTGACACAGTTTCTACTCTTTAATTAAAACAAAAAACTTTCACAATTTGCATCTGCGGGAGAAAATATAGGTGCGCACGTTTATTTTAGGTTTATGTTTCACCAAACCGCTTATTTTACTATCACCGTATAAATTTTAATGAAAATAAATTAAAAATATAATGCTCATCATCACATTGAGGAACAGTTCTATATAAAATAAAAATAATAAAATAGACAAGTGTTAAACATGTATTAACATCATTGAAATGTATATAAATTGCGCAACCATTATTATGGTACGTGTAACTCTCTGCGCAATGAGGGATGTGTATCTTTGATGACAGGGCACAGTTACGATAATCGTGTATCTTAGTTATAATGGACTTCTCTACACAATTTAACATCTACTTGAGCATTTTTTACTAGAGAATTGGTATGGAATAACTGCCACCACAGCTCTTCTGCAAAGTCCACTAGATGTTAGACGCCATCTAGATCCAAAAGAAACCTTAGTGATCCAAGGAAGCTGGTCGTTCATGTGAACTTTCCTACAGTTTTAACTTTTTTTTATGATCTGATGTGATGGGACGAACCTATTGGTAAGCTACACGCCTACTCATGACAGTTGCAGTGTCACTCGAAGCTTTAAATCGCAAAGTTCTGAGGGACACTACCACTGCACCTGTCACGCTGATGCCTTTTTCACCAGCGCCCCTTCAAAATCGAAACGCAGTAATGTAACCTACCCATGATAGATGCAGTGTCACTCGGAGCTTTAAACCGTAAAGTTTTGAGCGGCTCCACCACTGCACCTGTCACGCTGAAACATAAAGTTGGCAAGTCATATTATTCCTGTTTCACCAGCACCCCTTCCCTTCAAAATCGAAACGCAGTAATGTGATCTACCCATGAGGTTTGATTTTTGAGGAATTATTGTACAGTGCGAAAATAATGTCCTGCAGAAGGTAAAATTGTACAGCGATTTAGGAAATGAAACTATATTTCTGGATTTAATTCGCGTATATTTGTTTTTCCGAACAAATCAACGTTTCGGGCCCTTTACAGGTCCCAAGTGTAACAATCACGAAAACCTAAGATCTCGATATGTACAGCAATTTGTTTTTAAAACTCAAGACATTCTAGTAAACCTGTGTTGCCGAAAATAAGCCAAAAAATTGTGTTCTATTTGGCAGCAGCAATTTTACACACGTCATTTCACAAATTTGTGTCAAATATCTGGCCTATGCGGTTATCGATTATTTACCCCGCACCTACACAATAAACATAGAGATATCTAGATGTAGAACTGGAAAGGAGGACTTTTATTAAAATGTATATTTTGTAAGGTAATGTTAAAAAATTTTACACTTTTCCATAAACACAACTCACATTTGAGAAGAAATATCACAGAAATAAAAATAAATGCAAATGACATTCAATAAAATAAAAACCGTTAAAGTTTATTTGTATGTGTATATATAGTAATAATACCCAGTCGTAACATCCAACGCGAAAACGCCCTTATCTTAGCTGCCCACATGTTAGGTATTCCATATACGTTGCGAGAACGGCAATTTCGTCACTTTTTCCTGTTTTTGCCATGTTATCGGGTGCACGGATACTAACGATCGATGTCTAAGTCGCCGCGTCTCGCTCAAATGTCACAATGATTTATCGCCCGCGTCGAATAGTCCACCAGATATTTAGATATAGTTTTTTCGGAACCACAGCCTTCAGTAGGTCGACAGTTTTGACGCGTCATGTGCGCTGACATTTCCAAATGCGGCGCCGTGAAACGAGAAAAACATTGAATACATGAATTACACAAAAGATTTTGCTTTTATATCAAAGGCTTAACATACATAAATAATTGATTGAAAAAACAGATGTTTGCAGACAAATTAGTACAAATATAATTATAGTATTTATTTACATTGATAGGAAATTACCAACACACGATTTTCGTTGTGAAATTCCACGGACTTCAAGAACAATTTTTACTACACGCCAAACCCCGTATTATCCTGATTTCAATCTTAAGATAACTACGTCAAGTACTTACCTTATAATATGATGGGCTATAAAACTTAAGCAGTATTAGTAATACTAATAGAAAATGAACGTTTTCTATCATAAAGTTTCCGAGTCTATTTCTTATAGAAGAAATAGAGTAATACGAGCATTACTGCGTTCCGGTTGTGAAAGATAAGGGCGCTGGTGAATACAGGCACATGAGATTGCTAACTTATGTCTCAGTGTGCCAGGGATTGTGGCAGTGTCCCTCAGATCTTTGCGATTTAAAGCTCTGAGTGGCACTGCAACTGTTATAGACAGAAGTGTCGCTTAACATCAGGCGCACGATTTGTAGGTACATCCCGCCACTTGGTATCAAAAAAAGAGACAACAAATTATTTCCCTATTTAGAAAAACAAATTCAAACAGAACCCAACAAAACCATACTAGTAGATCATGTATGTTATTAAACAACTTCAAAAGAAAAGTTCAAAAGGAAATACTCAATTCAACTGTAGTTTTTGTGTGTATGTTACGCGATTACTCCCGACATTTCTGAACTGATCTTGATCATACTTTTTTGTCAGAAAGTATGTACCTCAGCAGTGGTCGCATTTAAATTTAAAGAAAATATTCTACCCATGGGGGCGAAAATAACGCCGCTAATTTGATTATTGTTAAGAGGAATCACAACACTGAGATAAACCTGAGAAAAGTAAAATTCGACGTTTCGAAGTTTGTACACATTTTTTGATCAGGGTATAATCGTGTTTCTATAAAAGTACATTGCACGTTATCTTGTATTTGATTTGATCTTACTTTTTAGTATTGTCTCACGCAATAAACACGCAAAATTATTTATTTATTTCTTATTTTTTCATTACTTCACTGTTACAAAATTTTAACATAATATAATAAACCAAATATGTTAACTCCATACAAACGTAACAGAGTGGCTTGTATGTTTGCGCGCCCACCGTGCACGGACGCACACATTCGCATAATCTCGCGATGCATAACGCTAGTCATGCCACGCGCCTTCCATGATTATGCAAATGTGCGTTCGTACACGGCGCGCGACTGGCGTGCACACATCCAAGACTCGCTGCCGCATTTGTATGAAGTTACCATACTTGTCTTATTAAACTATGGTTTTAGTGTGATACATAATGTCGGTCGCTTATCATTTTTACACAAATCATAGTGCCAAGGTTCTTTAAAATTCAGCAAATTAAGCTTTAGTGGTATCCACTCAAACTGCACAATCTATAAATATGCATGAAATTTAAAACCACATAACATAAAAATACGATTGTACAGGTCGCGATAAAGCCCAATTTTTGAGTTTCGATCTGTGAAGATGGCCCTAGACGAACTCTTTCACTTGGAGCTCTACTGCTACGATACGTTTCTCATGTCACGTGTTCACGGGTAAATATTATTGTATAAACTTTATGCACGCGCATATAAAAAACTGTAAAAAAGAAAAATAAGAAATACTAAAGATTTCTTGAAAATACTCGAAATTCCACCAGGTACAATAATGACATAGACCTTAAACAATCCTTCACAATATGTCCCAATAATACGCTGGATATTTTGAACAATTGTGGTTAATCACCTTCTACCTTATAATTCATTGTATTTTACCTTATTCTAATTGGACGTCAAGTTCCTACCACAAAGCATTAAGGGAATATTTGTCAGTAATATTAAACATAATTGATGGATTACGTGCCATTAGGGGAATCCACTTGATCAACTAAATGTTTTGTGGACATTGCTTCAGATTTAATAGATAAAGTATGACATAGAAAATGTCATTAACGATACGATGGTGTCTAAAGCCAGAGTGCTGTCTATACTTACATCCACAGACCAGATAAATACTAATAATCGTAAAGGGAGAATTGGGTAGAGGTGCTCTATAAATAATAAAAACCGTTATACGCGAGATAAATGTAAGCACAGACATATCAGAGTAAACGAGAAAACAATATTATTTTTTGTCCCTTTCTACGTATGCGGTTTTCGTTGTATGACTCAACGCTCGTTGAGTCCAGCAAATCCTTCCGAGTGTTTGTGCTTTTAAGAAGTGTTTTAAAAAGTTACTAACCGTTCCTTTGTAGTAATTGACAATAATTGCAGCTCACAAAATGGTGCATTATTATATTTTAGGCTGTAAAAGCCGTACGGAACGAAAAATTCCCAACATAACCTTTCACAGGTAAGTTTTAATTTTTCATTACAGTCAATGAAATTTCTTGTACGAATTGCTAGTGAAATACTCTTACAAGCCTGGAATATTACGATTTCATGTGTTTTTAGATGATATTTGAAGTGTTTTTCTTGATTGAAAGATTTTTGTATGCATCGTATAAACCTCCTAAAATAAAGAGAATATCTTACCTTTGTCAAATATGTTGATCTCGCTTCTACCAGCAGTGGCTGTGATACGCGAGAAAGAGAGATCAAATATATAATGTATAAATTAAATTAGACAGGCTTAAGCTGATTTTAGGGATACCGTGCTTTTGCCGCTATCTTTTCCCCAATTTATGGGTCATTTTAAATATTGTATTTTTTACTTTTCACTACTTTTTCAGTTCAAAATATGTATACTAAGTTAATACTGTTCAAGGGCCAGTAAAAAGTAATGATTTGTCATAATTGTTTTATTTGGTTACTAAAACTCAACCAAGCTAAATGTAGTCTGGCGGATTCTCCCTCCTTAGACTCGGCAGATTTCATCATTATCATGAATTCATTTATACGTCCCAATGCTGGGCACGGGTCTCCTCTCTGGCGAGTGCTTAGGCGACAGTCCACCGCACTGGCCCAATGAGGGTTGGGGACTGCACACTTTTTCCGAGGACTTTGAACCTTCTTCAACGTTTCATCACGATGTTTTCATTCACCGAAAAGCTCATGATAAATTTGAAATTAAATTTCGCACAAATTCCGAGAAACTCAAAGGCGCGAGTCTGGATTCGAACCCACGACCCTCTGCTTGAGAGGCAGTAGGTTAAACCATTAGGCTACCACGGTTTCATTTTCATTACAATTTCTTTAACTGGGTAAAATTTTAAAAGTAGACAACCCAGAATTTGTAGGTACTCTGTTGGTATCCCTTTTCAGTATACGCGAGAAGCTTCTCTAGTCTTTTTTTTTTATTCTCTCTCTATGCTAGTAATAGACCGTGTTATAGGTAACACGGTCCATTACTAGCGTAGAGGACTAATAAAAACCTAGCTTGTCACCAGACGGGCACAGGAGTCTCAACAGCGCGTCAGTCGTCATTCAAATGTAATACATGATTATTTTGTGGAAAAAATAGAAATATTGTTATTGCCGAATTGTGCCATTATATCATATCGCGTAAGAAGCCAAAGTTTAAAAAATACTTCGGGAGTGATTTCATTTCATCGGTAAGTACTAAAACTCTGTATTTTATAATATTTTGAACAATACAATACTATAATTTCGAAACAAAACTATTTTCTTGCAAATTCGTAATAACAATATACATTGGTTGCTAGCCATCGCTGCCGTCAAACGAACAATTCGAATGACGCTCAATGAATTGCTTGCATTAGTGTCGTATTACACTTGGTACTGGGTCCGCGTGTTGTAATCAAATTATCGACATGTAGAACTGTACTTAGAAACCCGGTTTTGGTTTAGTTGACATATTTTTATGTAGCGTTATTTTATGTATTGGTACCTACACCAATGTGTAAACATAAATTGTGTACAGGTATTTAAAAGCTAACAATTTTGATTACTTAAATGTTTGGTCCCAACACTCACAATAGTTTTGTTAAATTTTCAATTTAAGTAAAATTGATATATTAATTGAAAAAAGGAAATATAGATAGAGGAAGTATAATGTCGATAATTTTACAATGCACGTAAGTTCGTGGAGTATCAAATGATGACTTCATACGATTGGATATTTTCTTTCCCTTATCTACATGATTCCTATCTCCCTACTTGCTTATTATACGTCACCTTCGTCCGCTTGAGTTCTTAGTTTTATCACAGGCATGATTTACATTTGCTGTTTTTGTATTGATTTTTTTAGTTTCCCGCCGGATCCTTTTTAAAGGAAAAATGGGCTAAAACAACAGGCAGCAAAAGCTAGGTACCTACTAAATGTAGCAACATTTGCTATAGGCATTTCGTGACATCACATTAAAATTATATACATATGAATAACAACCGAAAAATTCATTAAGAATTAAATCATTTGGTTAATCAGGTAATATATGACATGAAACTCAGAGCCGCATTCGCAAATTATAGACCACATCTAAATGTGAAAACATTTCTGAAGCATTGTTAGTTATTTTTCGTCAAGTTTTGATGAAACAAATGATTCGCTTCTTCGCCTTCGGAAATAAGTATCTTCATTTTCTTGACAAGCTCGCCGACGCTATAGGTGTATTCATGTTCAGTCAATTCAGAAAGAGGTAATTGTTGAACAAGTATATCATATTTCAGGGAGAATAAAGATTTTTATGATGATTTTGTTTTATTTTTCAACCCTTCCAGTGATCGAATTGTCTTGAAATCTAGTAAGTTAATGAAAGTACGATGACAGTATAATAAATCATTCTCTCTCTCTCTCTCTCTCCCTCTCACACTGTGATTGTAGCATGTAGCTACGTATACGCACACGCCTACGTATCTAATATCAATTAATATTTGCGTGTAGTAAAACCTTATGCGTATTTGGTAACAAATGTGTGCGTGTAAAAGTCAGCTACGTTAGTTCTCGAAGAAATTGTTTTAAATGCCGTTTCCATATACTCCGTCGTTAACCCTAATTACAGCAAGTATAAAGCAATGCCTAGTTCAATATTCCGGTAGTTATGAAACTTAATGTCGATATCAATTAAATATCACATCCCTATCTGTAGATTGTCAACTTTTCGCTTTTGTTTCAAGA
Source organism: Hyposmocoma kahamanoa (assembly GCF_003589595.1). Classification (NCBI taxonomy): domain Eukaryota; kingdom Metazoa; phylum Arthropoda; class Insecta; order Lepidoptera; family Cosmopterigidae; genus Hyposmocoma; species Hyposmocoma kahamanoa. Next base: position 13,036,614 of record NW_020654466.1, on the reverse strand, counting down.
AGTTTATGTCCATAGGATTCTTAGCTTTTATGTGACTAGTAATAATGGAGCCATAGACACAAAAGTTGAAGTTGAAGTTGACTAGTAATAATAAAACCTTAATAAATCCAAATAAGTTTCAATTTTTTTTACCAAAAGTTTTTTATTATTGTCTATTTTCGTTTGATAATTTATAACCAATCAAAATTATGTTACTTTAGTACTAATGTAAGATTACGTTTTCAAATTTGTGCGTGTGGCGACATGCTGCTTGAGGCCATTTCCATTCTTTTCTTTCTTCCGTGCTTACATCGAACGTTGACAACTAAACACTATCTCTAAAGTTTCTTTCTACTTTAAAAAAAATAGAAACACATTTTAACATACGTAACGTGCAATTGTACGGAAAATAAATAAAAATCTAGAGATGACTTTTGACACGACTACCTTTATATGTTTTATTTCTATTAAAGTCTTTGCCTGCACATTTCCGTTACACAAATATAAGTTAGATGATATACACGTATGTACAATGCTCTATAACGGGAATTAAACCACACACACGTTATGGACTGTGTGAATGAAGGCAAAGGGGAGTGACAAATATTTGTCCGCATGGACGTCCAGGGCAAATCCTTTGAAGGCTGTCGTTGGTAGTGACGAGCAAAGTCACTAGAGAAACCTTCCAATTATTCGAATCCCACTGCCACTCAACATATTCATCTACGAGGTTTTTATATAGCACCTCAAATTAATTTTTTTTAAGTGAACCCCAAAAAATGAAGTATTAGCCAAAAATCGATCTTATAATAATCGATATTCATCTGTTTTTAGGCAAAAAAAAGCTATCGCGAAACATAAACTTCCCAGGGTAAATATTGACTGTAAAATGTAATTGTAACAAAATATATAAATATATTACTGATACAAAGATCGAACAAACACAAAGAAAAATTCCTTCGATACCGGTGGGCTCGAACCAGCGACTTCGTCACACCGGGACTACTGCTTTCTGAACTGAGATACGGAACAAAAACCATGTACACACACCAAAAAAAGTTTGCGATCACTTCGAAAAACTGAAATCTTTTTTGTTACTGTAGATTATATTATGATTTTTTCTTCTTTTTAGATTCTTTATTTAAAAATAAATTAGAACATAAAACAATGACCCCGTTCAATTGTTTTTTCATATAAAAAGGCTTTCAGTCCTAGCTTACGCTCATTCAGAAATCTGATTTAGTCAATTATAAGCGATTCAAGATATTTTTCACGGAAAGTTGTGATTGAAAAAATGCCAAGAGGATTATCAGAGGTTTTACGAGCTAGAATAGTAACTTTGAGGGAAGAAGGATACACCACGAGAGTAATAGCACGCAGGCTTGCTATATCCCAATCCTGTGTCGTGGCTACGTTGCACAGGTATCACGGAATGGGGAATTTAGCTGACCGACCCCGCAGCGGTCGCCCAACTGTTTTGACAGCTGCCCAAAAGCGCTATATTAGATTGCTGGCAGCCCGTGATCCAACAATCAACGCCACTAAAATAAAAGCAGAAGTCAGGGCCGCCTCTGGGCTTGAAGTTTGCACGCAGACCGTTCGCAATTGCTTGCACCAGGCTGGATTACGAGCACGGAGTTCTTGGCGAGCTCCGCTCAATTCCCGGCAACGTCAACAACGAAGATTGCAGTGGGCTAGACTTCGGCAAAATGAAGAAGGTGAGGAAGAAAACATTTGGCAAAACTGTCTCTTCGTTGACGAATCCCGAATCAGCACTCATCCAGATAACCGACGTGTCCGTGTCTGGAGAAGACCAGGCGACCGTGAAAGACAAAGAACTGCCACTGGAACAGTTCAGCAAGGCGGAAAATCGGTGTCCTTTTGGGGTGGCATTATGATTGGAGCTAGAACGCCTTTGATCCCGTATCGGGGCTTCATGACAGCAGACATGTACAAAGCAGTTGCTATTGATGATATCGTCAGACCATTCTGAGTAAACCATGGGCACCAATTTGTACTGGTCGATGATAATGCGCCCGCACATCGAGCTCAACGAGTCAATGCTGCTCTTCAAGAATACGATATCACACGATTAGACTGGCCTGCCGGCTCGCCCGACTTAAACCCAATAGAGCACGCGTGGGATGCTCTTAAACGAGCAGTATGGAACCGTGAGCCACGTCCCCAGACAGTTCCAGAGCTCAGGGAAGCCGCTATTGAAGAATGGGATAGGTTACCCCAGGAAATGCTGGATAACTTGATCCTCAGCATGCCCAGGAGGATCTTCGCATGTATTCGAGCCAGGGGAGGAGTTATTTTATATTGAATTCACACCTTTTAATAATAAATTGTTGTTTAAGTTTAATTAAACAGTCTTTTTCTTTCTATGAAATTTCTATCACTATTACATTATGATTATTGGCTCAATTTTTTAAAATAAATAATAAAAAATAGTTTTATATTTTAATTTCAAACAGGGTATTCCTATTTAAAGAAAGCACACAACATAGATTTTTTCTTGATAAAGTTAAATTTAAAGAATTATAGGAGCTTATGCTATTGATCGCAAACTTTTTTTGATGTGTGTATGTAATCATGGTATTAAAAAAGTAATTAAATAAAACAAATATTATATGTATAAAAATCGATATATTTCCGCCTGTTTTAAATTAAATTTTAAAACTTAAATTTAAATAAACCCAAAATTTCATAGATAGTTGAGATACTATTTTATTTAAATTGCATATCTTTATATTTTTGTTTATTTTCTTAAATTCAATTACACGATAAATTTACATTGAAAGGGGCTGCGACTCAAGCCTGTGCTTAGTAGTGAGGTAAACGAAAACGGTAAACTTTTCATGTAATGTTCTTTATATTATTTATTAGTGTGGGAGACAAATAAATGATTTATTATAATTATTTAGTACATGGGGCAACTCGAAAAATTAAATAATCAACTCGAATAGGAACATCACTAACTGACCAATCCCGCACAAGCACGAAACCCTTATTACGTCGTGCAACACCGTATTGTGTCCAGGAATGATGGTGTTCTTTGTCAGGTAAAACAGCCTGGTATAGAAATACCAGGAACATTTTTTGATAGGTTAAGCTGAGGTTATTCAATTGAAGTTAGTTTCTGGCTGAGTAATGGGAAATTAGGTCTTCTTATGCTAATTAGTAATGCAGAGATCTATTTACTATGTAACACGATTTTTATTTCTGGGTTAGCAATATCTTTTTCTAATTATTTCTATCATAAAAACATGATAACACTTTACTTCCCTGCATCGAGAATATAACCCGAAATCTTAGACTATGTAAACCAAAGAACACGTTATATTGACTTATATAAATCAGACGTTACATGTTTAGGATGCATTTCGACGTTGAAATATAAACACTTAATTGCCTTTATTTAACTACTGTGTGCTGTCGTAACCCAAAAGAGATAGCATTACAGTGATTTGTGTCAAACACGGGAATCGAAAATACGTAGCGTCGTCTTAAATACCAACGGTACCGATTTTACCATTTTTCGAGTACCGTTTGACATCCGTATCCGGTTGACAAAGGGAATATAAATAAATAACGCACACATTGAACAAAGCCCCGCACTAGGGAAACCGTGTGTCGCGGGTGCCATGGACACACACATAGACAACCACAAATTACACCCAAACTCACGAGAGAAATAAATGTAAGCCATACAAACATTTCCCCCGGCCCGGGAATCGAACCTGGATCCTCTGCGTGGCAGTCCGGCATGGTAACCGTTCGGCCACGGAGGCAGTTAAAAGTGAAGTTAAAAGGGAAGTACATCAAATATCAAAACCAATGTTTCGCCAAATGTTTTGATGAATTATTCGCATGAATTGTAATGAAATGGACAAAAATAGTGACAGTGAGAACAATTAAGTATTGATAAAAATGCGTCGCTGCAGCATTAAGGGGTGCGGCAGTAGAAAAAGCGAAAATAGTTTATCATAAGTCTTGCCGAATTTTGCTTTGGTTACTTTAGATTGTCTGTTTGTTAGTATATTTTGATGACTGTTGATAACGATTATTTTGAGATAGTGTTGTTCTTGTAAGCAGACATATTATCGATATTCTATTATTGAAACAATAACGATACGAGGTTTTTATTTTTTCAATATTATTATTTTAATTTTTAATAATTACCTACAAATGAAAAAAAGGAAGAAAGAATGGTTGGAAATTACAGGACTGCCGATTATAAACATTGGATCAAATATCACACATCTTCGTTCGCTCCATTTTGAAAAGTAAAATTTTAATAGAACTTTGAATGTAACTAGATTACATGATTATACAATTCCATCGTTACATTTATTGGTAAATAACTTTATATTTAATTTTGATTAAAATGGCTTTACTAGACTAGGCATTCTCAGTTCCTTAAAACAAAACTAACAGCGACCAACATGTGGACAGCTCGAGATTAAAATATTAGACTCATGTTTGTTTAAAACGAAGTTAAATATTTTTTATGACGTAAATGAATTATTTGACAGGAAATAAGATGTAAAATTTTATCTTGATTTTAATCATTCTTGGCAAATTTAATTCGTAACTTGTGACATTTCTTGTGACTTTTTTATTGGTGTCGTAACCATATATTAATATGGTTGTTTAATACGCGAAACATGTTTGTAGTCGCACTGTCGCTTGTTACATCTTCTGTTATGCCAAATTAAGCAAATAAACGTATTATTAATATTATATGTGATTTCATGGGTATCATATTATTATATAAACTATGTACAAAGTATGATTAATAAATAATATTTATTAATCATACTTTTATTACAGTAAACTATACAAATTACAAACATAAACAGTTTCAACATTCAAACCAAACATTTGCTTGTCGATATTGAGTTATCTATGATTATGGTACAACACTAAATCCGCCATATGTGTGGTACAATTTTGGTTTAGGTAGATAGGGCAGCTCTTTTCCTCCCAGCCAAAAATAGAGATGAAATGTCATTTATTTTGTTAGAAAACTATTCCGCCATATCACAATTGGTGACAACTGCGCTCCGATTGGTAAGCCCGAATTCGAAATATCACATTAGAGTTGAGCAAGGAAATACTATATTATAGATGATTAAACGAACTTCTTGAATTGTATAATATTTAACCAGGTAATATCCTTAACTTGCTACGTAACACTACACGGTTTTTAGAGAAAAAAAAAAGTTTTGACGTTGACACTCCCTACCAGGCATCAATCGCCATTTTGTATCCTCACTCCTTTTAGAATAGGAAGCAAAACTTATTTGGGAATTTCAGAATCTTCACTTCTGATATGATGATGTCAAGGGAGGGAGGGTGTTGATTATATCTTCGAATGAAGCGACTCACATAATAGTGATCGAACTTCACTTCAAGAAGTTCATTTGATCATCTATTATATTTCGTCGCTTCATTCTCGCTATAATAATTAACCAAATAGAGTTTTAGAATATTCAGTTTTTTATAATTATTAATACATTAATAATTATAATAAACTAGTGGAGTAATTTCCCAAAAAATAATTGACTAACAATTCAATAAAAATTTAAAATATTCAGTTTTGCTTCTTCTGAACATACATAACGGTTTACCTCCTGAGATCACAATCATAACAATTTTTAAATCATACAATCATATAATAATTTTATTAATGAAGATTATTATTAATTTAGAATAGTGTAATTTGACGTTCTATTATGTTCGAACGTGTGTTCGTTTTCAGTAAGTATTAGTCTATTATGAAATCTAGTAAAGGATGTGAGATGTCGGAGTCTAACTCACAGCCTTGCGTATGAGCTCTATCGACACCTCAAGTGCGCGCGCGGCCGGCGGGCGTGGAGGCGTACCGCGTCCTATGCGCGCCGAAAACTGCTGTGTCCACACCCGCCGCTCCGCATCCATCCAATACCTGCAGTACACATCGGCTCATGGTTTCACTCGTGGCTACTCTGTGGGGAGCGCTGTGTGTCAGCAAGAGCGTTCACTGACGTCCAATTGTCTTATTTTGTGTTACCAAAATATAATGTTTGAAAACTGCGACAAGGCAAATCCTCTCTGAAATGTGGAAAATTTAATGTGGGCTGTACGAGACCAGGCGCAAACGTTTTGATCAAATCAGGTATTACAATTTTAATCGGAATATCTGATATTTGTATGTTTTTCATTTTAATCAATACCAGTTTGTACGCGGTGTGCAGTACAAAGCGCAAGTAAAATAACATGCTTTTTCGTAAGATTTTCAAGAGGAAGTTCTGTGTTGGGAAACCTCGTTAAGACTAATGCGAAAATGACTTAGGGATTCCAAGTATTGCTATACATTGGTGCACTAGGTTTCAATCTTTTTATGCGAGCGTCTGAGCCTGTTTCATGCTATAAAAGAGACAAAGCAGAGCGATGGCTGTTCAAAGTTCCATACGAACTGAACTTACTTAACTTAACTTAACATAATTCCTGCGTTAAGAATTTTATTATTTATGTCATTGATATGTTAAAGGGATTTAGACTGTTATTATTGCAAAATTCCCACTAGGTATTTAGGGACACATTATTGTGTCTAAGTGCATTTTAAGAAAGAGAAGCTAAGGGTAAAGTAATCACCTCTTGTGGGACTCCGCGGGAAGCGAAGGGCGTGCTAATAATGGCAGAAAGGGTAAGACTGGTGTGCAGTCGATGAGGCCACCTGTAATAAGACTTAATAATGATTCGCTTGAGTTAAAATATATCACGTCGGAAACCAACAGGCTTTGCAGCAGGAGGAGCCAAGGCTGGGAAGGCTAATATGGAAAACCAAGAGTACCATTTGCTTGGTCATCAATAATTTTGCGTATGCATTTCAATTATAAAAAGAAGGGTGGGAAAGCGTAGAAAGAAAAATGGGAATTCCAATTAAGTGTAAAGATATCTACGTCAAATACATCTGGTTCCTGAAACCGAGAGACAAAAATAGTGGATTTGGCATTGGTGCGGGATCCAAAAAGATCAATCTCGGGTTGTTTGAAACGTCTGACAATGGTCTGGAAGGCGCGAGAGGACAAATCCCACTCGGGGGGATTATCTTTTATATTTACGTAATGTACACATATGCATACAAAATTATGTTGCGGTTTTTGTACCATTGCCAAATTTGTTTACTTAAATCGTTAAGGTATTGGATCTTGGGGTATTGGATCCCACCCTTGCGATTTATGCAACTGATCGCCATAGTATTGCGTACTCGCAGCAATATAACACAATCAGATTATACTAATAAAATATAGGAATACTGCAATTCTTAGTAATTGATATGGTGCTTCTCCTCAACAACCTTCCGTTGGCCTCCTGTGCTACTCGCGCCACATACAGAATTCCAACCGGTGCGCGGTGCCTCTGATGAGGTTCTCATATATGATGAAGCCGAGTAAATATCTCTGTCTGTCCACCAACTCAAATCACTTAGAATTATATCTGGAAGATAAATTGTTCTTTCATAGTTACCGTCATGTTTTTGAAGACTTAGAAATTTCTGTATTTCCAGTAATTTTGTATATAACCAACCGTATTTAGTGGCTGGGCAAGCCGAGATGAGGACACCAATCAATTGAGTGTACTCCCGTATGGTACATCGGGGTAACCTCATTATTTTTTAAAGTTAATGGTAAATTTTTTGACGTTTTTCTAAAGGCAAACTTATACTTAAATTTCATGAATCAAAATTGAATCTTAGAAATTTACAAAATTGACATGGTTGTAACACAGAATTGCCGTAATTAACGATGAAGCCTAAACATTGCAATAAGTTAATGGTTGCATTAACATTATTGATGCATTGTCATTTTCAACTGCTATACAACAAATATCATCTAAATATACCACGGACTTAAATCCTTATTGTCTCAAATGTGTTACAACTTCTTTCATGATTTTGGTAAACACCTTCGATGCTGTGGACAAGCCGTATGCCAGAGCAGTAAATTCGTAGGTTTCAATTTCATTCGAACCACAAGGTAAATACTGGAATCTGTGGTACTTTCGATCTGCTTCGGAGATAGATGTCAGTGAATACACCTCTTCGGGTCTTTTGGCCATGAAACCCCTGCGAGGTATCAATTTTGAGGCAATTCGATAGTCTTCCATTTTAAAATGAGTTCTTGTTACAAATTTGTTAAAGGACTTTATGTTCAATATGAAACGACTAATACCGTTCCATTTTAGGGCTAAAAAAGTACTAGAAATGTACTGATGTTTTCTAGGGCAGCATTTTGTCACTGCTCCCAAGTCAATTAAGTTTTTAATTGTGACATGCCATTTTTTTATTGTCGTCTGGCGATAACCTAATGCCGGGTATTACAGACTCGTGTTCGTACCTGTTTACATAATGTTATTGCTAGCGAAGCTGCATATTGGTTTTGCCGGTGGCTGTCGCCTAAAACCATTAACCATCTTCTTTAGAATTGTATTAGATAGGTAATTGAGTTTTAACTGTGGCGTGTTTCGTTAACACTTGTTAATTGCACGTATGTGATTTTTAAATTGAAATAACTCGCAGTTGATTTCTTATCGCAGTTAACTCATGGTTAACCCCAACTTAATTTCATTTTAAATACACTTACTTTTCTTAGAATAATATAATTATTAAAATCGATTTGTAGTCGATTTCATTATCGCGGTTAACTTACGGTTAACCCTGACATAAATTTATTTAAAATTAACTTTACTTATTAGCACGTAGGTACTAATATTGTTTGAATTAAAATCGACTTGCAGTCGATTTCATTATCGTGTTTAACTCGCAGTTAACCTCGACGTAATTTTATTTAAAAAAATATTTGACTAATTAGCACGTAGGTAATAATATTGTTCGAATCAAAATCAACTCGCAGTCGATTTCATTATCGAGGCTAACTCGCAGTTAACCCCGACGAAACTTTATTTTAATAAAATCTTTATTCTTATTATTAATATTAGCATGTAGGAACTAATATTGTTCAAATTAAAATCGACTCGCAGTCAATTTCGTTATCGTGTTTAATTCGCAGTTAACCCCGACGTAATTTTATTTTTTTAAGTCTTTACTTAATGTATAACATTAGCACGTAGGAACTAATATTGGTCAAATTAAAATCGATTCACAGTCGATTTCGTTATCGTGGTTAACTTGCAGTTAACCTCGACGTAATTTTATTTAAAAAAATATTTGCTTATTAGCATGTAAGAACTAATATTGTTCAAATTAAAATCGATCGCAGTCGATTTCATTATCGTGATAACTCGCGGTTATCCCCGAGGCAGTTTTATTATAAATCATGTAAAATGCACATATTAGTATATCTGTTCGGATTTTCATCCACCAATGTTCGATTTGGTTATCGGGGATAACTCGCAGTTAACCCGATGTTTTATAAAATGTAGGTTAGATTCACATTTGCGATGCGTGAAAGCGAATATTTATTATAATTGCGGAAGTAGCAAGTAGTGCTATATGATAAAAATGAATATTTTCATTATTTTTGACCGTAAGAAAAAAATCTTACCTTGATCAATGTCCGACTCTTCCGATGATATTATGATCCTATAACGCCGACGACGTTTGGCATCTGTATTTTCCAAGTATGTCAGTTTACTTTTATAATATTCTATTTTCGAAGTTTGTTCGCGTTGACATTTTAACGGAGCTGTGGAGGTGTGCTTGTTGCCTTTATTTTTTTCCATCCTCTAAGTTGTTGCTATGCACGAAAAAGGAATGAGGATAGAAAATGGAGGTTGATGCCTGGTAGCGTAGACGAAGAAACTGGTAGGGAGTGTCAACGTCAAAACATTTTTTTTACTCTAAAAACCGTACATTGTTTACTACCAAGTTAAGGAAACTACCTTAAATATTAAATCGAGAATGAAGCGACGAAATATAATCGAAATCGATAGTCAAGATATAAAAATGAAAACGATACGCTCCTTTGTTTAGTCAGTCGTGAAAAAAGGAGGTAATGATATATATATATATTTATTTATATATGTATATATATATCTAAATATATATAATATTTATACATAGATAAATTCTTTATAGTATTTAAAGAGCAATATCTCCATATAAAAATGATGTGCAAAGTTAGATTCGTTAGATTTTTATTTTAGCCTGCGGGAATTTTCTGTGATCGAGTAAACCTTCCTATCGTGTAACGAATTAGCACATTCTTTAAACAATATCCTTAGGTGTATCGTATATTTTTTAATAACCAACTTAAAAAAGAAGAAGTTTCTCAAGGCGACATAAGCTGACAAGTCTCTTTTAATCTATAATTTCACCAGCACCTTTATCCTTCAAAACCGGGAGGCAGTAATGCTGACATTACTGGTTGGCGATAGAATTAGGTAAGGTGGCATATTTCCCTGGACGAACTCTTTCACGTGGAGCTCTACTGCCACTAAATGTATAGTGTATTTATTTGAAATAATTCCATTAGAAGATGTTATTCTTTGGTTGCACCTTGGGCATGCGAACCGAGTACCCGGTTAACCGAAAATACCGGTTAACCGTCCATTTTGGAAACTGGTTTTCAGCTAAGGAAAACCCGTTTTTTTCGGGATTTTCGGTTTTGTCTTTAAACTATTAAAACGTAAGTTTGTAAATAAACGTTAATTAAATGCTAGGAATTTGGGTGCCTAACTATAAGACAGCGACAGCGTCCTCGAGACGGAGACGGGTAACTTTTGGGATAGAGAGAGGTGGGTGAGGTGCGCGAAGAAGGTGCGCGAGCAGTATAGCAACAAATCCGTGTTACCTATGCTCTTGGCAGGTGTTTCGACAGAATCAAAGGCTGCTCGTTGGAATTCAGCAGAACTATCCCAAAGTAAAGTACTCTATATACGACCGGATATGTGCTTGGCACAGCTATTTTGAAGCAACTGTCCCGGTGTGAAGTAACACCTCACCTTGAAAAGGATGTCAAGGTTCCTGGTTACATTTTTGGCTATGGATTGTATGCGTCTACCGAAGAACAGACTGGACAACAGGTTCATTCCAAGTATCTGGCGATGGTCGGCTATCAACATGGATATATCACAAACAGTCGGAGTCAGGTCAAAGGGACTCCATTTTGTGGAGAATAGATACGCCTGCGTTTTAGAGCGTTCCATTTTATAAGTTTGGCACCACCCCAATCAGAGACAACCGATGTGTCAAATCCAAATGACTAATCATAGGCTCTGGACAAGGCTGGATTTCTTTTCTACTGACCTTTGCATTGATCAAGTACCTATCTACAACTGTGCAGTAATCAGTATACCTGAAGGTACCTGGAATTAACATATCGTTGATATGCGGCAGAAAGAGAGTTGCGGACAGTACGGAACCCTGACGCACTCCGAAACTCTATCGCCCAATGTAGTGTAGTAACATCGAATCGAACGCTCACTCAAAAAATCCGAGATCCAATTGCAAAGGTCATTTGGAAGCCCAGAAGAATGAAGCTTGCTTAAGGTTTGCATGCCAGATATTGTCAAAGGCTTTAGAAATATTCCAAGACATTGCAAGTGCTTCGTCTTTCTCTTCTAGAGCCTCGCTCCATATGTGAAGCGCAAACACAAGAAGATCACTCTCGTCGGAATATGTACTGGCGATCACTAAGAAAGTCGTTGTCGAGGAGATGGTTATTAAAAACACGTTTCATAGTCTTGCAGAATATGGACGTCCTGGAGACAGATCTATAGTGAACAGGTCAACATTGTTCCCTTTTTTTGGGCATAGGTTGCACGTTTGCCACGCTTCCACGACCTGAGAACAGGAGATAACTCGGGCACATATTTACGCAGGACTATTGCTGGAATTCCGCAATAAAATTCCGCTGAGTTCTGAGTAGATCTTTTTGGCATGACGCAGACACGTATTCTCTGTAAAGAGTGAAGCAAAAGATTCGCCTTCTCTTCCCCAGTACGGGCCAGCAAGCCGTCGAGCCTCAGCAGAGGTGGTAAAGAAGGACGATTAAAGTTTGTGACAGCTTTGGCCAGGGATATGAAGCAAATCGTATTGCGTCCCAATCTGCTAACCTGTTTCGCCACACCTTTCTCATACCGCCATCTTATCGGGTGAAGATAGGTTTCAAAAGACAATAGACAGAGCAATTAGTCGTATAATACTTAACATCTGGAATCCTGATGGCGCTACTGACAAGCTGGGAAAGTTTGATAGCCAACGCAAATTTTTGCGTCTGTCTCCCGGCATAATTAGGTAATTTGGTATGGGCATAACTATTCCTTCATTCCCCAGAATAACTAGCTTATGAGCATCATCAGACTTCTTCCTCAGATGTTGGAACATCTTGAACTGAGAATCAGACTGAAAACGAAGATGTTTAATCGCTAGTCTTTTAAATATGTATTTTTTTTACGGTATTCGTATTGCTGTTGATTTTTTTAATTATAATTCGAGACGTTATTGATCTCATTACATGTGAATTCTATAAAAAATAATTTACAAAACACTAGCTTTTTTTAATGATATATAAGTGCGCATTTGACCTCCATCTCAACTGATGGACGATGAGGTCGATATTGGAGCATGTACATTTAGATAATGCTTACTGCTTGTAATAATGCTTTACTCTCGCCTTGAAAAAGCCCAAGTTATAGCGTTCAGGGAACAAGTCTGCAGGCAGGGAATTCCACTCCATAGCCGTTCGCCATATAAATGTGGAATCTTTGGAATATCCACAACATAGGGGTGGAACCCAAGCCTACGAATAGTCCCCCAGTGATGGAAAGGAGAAGGTGGAAAACCATTTGGGAATTCGATTGCGTCGGGAGGGTGGTGACTAGGCACGGCCGAAGCCAAGCACCAGTAGTTATTGCTCTTTAGCACCACCTAGGGTTCAGTTGTAGGGTCTCGAGGGCAAACCGATGGAAGCGAGCAACATCAATCCCCAAATTTGACGATTTTTAGTTTCCTGACACTTTTAAAGAATTATTAGGGTGACAATAGAAAAATATCCGAAAAAACCGGGTAACCGGTTAACCGAGACTTAATTACCGAAAAAAACGGTTTTCAAAATCACTCGGTTTTTTCATGCCCTAGTTGCACCCCCCTTTCCAACTGTTACATTTTTAAAAATTCTATTTACCAGGCTATTCTGATCATCAATTTGACCAACGGAAAACACTATAAATTTCTATCCTAATGCCGCCTGATAAACGTAAACTTATTCTATGATTATTTACATTTTTAATGAGCAATAAATAATATTTCATTCATTCATTTACTTTTATTCAAAAATGCATCAATTTTCATACATTTTCCCTAGTGCGGGGCTATGTTGAGTGTGTGCGTTATTATACCTCCCTAGAAGTAGAATATCGCATAACTTTCTGAAGATTATCATCTGACAGACTTATAGTTATTGCTAGCAACGCTATACTATCTCCTTTTGATAGGTCTGCAGTTGCTTCTCGTAATCAGCTCTCTCATCTGAGGTGGCATTCAATGCTAATATAGGTCTTCTAACATTGCCTTCCACAATATCTAGTACACGTAATCCTCTCAGAGCTATAATTAATTTGTACCTCCGTGTCGTCCAGTTCTTATTATCGAGCAGACCAACTTGTATTATGGTCACTTCAAAAAACGATTTGTCCATTTTTGCTACTTAATTAGTTAAGGTGAACTTCCGGCATTCCTTTCTTAATAAAACAACGATCTTTAACCATGTTCTACTACCATGTTAGCGTAGTAACGTGAATCTATATTGCCATTGACCTACCAAAATAGGCTAATGTGTATTGCAGACGATGTTGTTTAAAGTATTTATCAAAGAGAATTTAAGCACTACGTTTAGTATTTATTACGAAAGGTACACAATTGACAGCGATGTTAGGAAAAATGTAGTTGCTAGGATACATAAACCACAAAGCATGTAATCTTCTTAACTTAAACATATTTATTTCGTATTTAATATTTTTATATGTTGACATTGATTGACAGATATGTTACACCTCTACAATCTATTCTTCCGTAGATTATCCTATAAATTACTCTTCCTTTGATATGCAATCTTAGCAGTAGAAGCGTTTCCGCTTCTAGCTGCTCACACTTTGGCTCTTCATTTCAAATTCAAAATTGGCTATTCGAATTTTGATGCTCTCTATCGCTTTACTAAACGCTCGTCATTCTTGTCGCTCTCATTGTCAGTTCCCATCAGGCGAGATGTAGGTCAAATGCGCACTTATTTTCTTACAAAAAAATTAAGTTATGGGAATTCTGATGAGCAGCTGAGTTCATCAGGATCCCCTGAGGGATTGGGCTAGGGGATCCTGTTGGATTGAATATTTGTTTGGAAGTCTGTAATTCCGAGAACCTGTTGTATTAGAAACCTTCTGGGACGGAAGCAGTAGAGCTCCTTGTGAAAGGCAAGTACTGTCATCTTACTTATTTCTGTTCCCGTTCAGAAAGGTAAGAGTACTAGTGAAAATACAGGCAGATGAGACTTAAGAATTTATGTCTCAAGATGACGGGCGCAGTGGTAGTGTGCCTCAGATGTTTGCGAAGGCGTGTAACTAATATCAAGCACACGACTTTTTTGTCCCGTCACTAGATATATTAAAAGAAAGAAAAAAGAGAGAGAAATAGGTCAATTCATATAACAATTAAACAAAGAGGTGAAATAGTGATCAAAATGACACTTATTCTTTCTCTCGATTCTTAATCCAAAGCTAACTTAGGTACCAAAGCGACTCCAAACAAAGGTTCATGTAGTAGCTAATTGTCTGAGTCTCCAACTTCATACATAACAAAACTCCGATCGGTATTTCAAAAACTCCCACAAGTTTGACCATAAAGAAACACTTGAGTGCGCTTTTCTCAGTTCTCGAACGAATTCTTCACTTCAAACTTCGAGTAACTTGGCTACGATTCATCATCTCTCATAATACAAGGTACGAGCTTATAATATCTTCTGGTCCGTTTAACCTGAGTTATTTTGCCTTCCTTGTTGAGGGCGCGACAGAGGCTAAATTTTCAAAGTATGGGTTTACAAAGTTTAGACATAAAGTAGAGTAATGCTGCTAATATTGGATGTGATGGCTAGTATCAAATTTCTGAATAAGCAAATCAACAATCTAAACATTAATTTAATATAAATTAGGTAATTGTAAAGCTTAAAAAGGTAATAGAAAGGCAATAACTCCAAGCCATAATATAACCGCATTATGTCACGTAAAAAGTATTCCTATTATCTCTCAGATTACAAGTAATCTGACTATTATCTATTAAGTTCTTAGGTTTTCGCGATTGTTACACTGACTGACAGTCAACCGTGACCATAGGACCTGTAAAGGGCCCGAAACGTCAGTTTGCTTGAAAAAACAAATATACGCGATTTAAATCCGGAAAAATAGTTTCATTTCCTATTATCTATTACTTATTTTCACCATTACTTTAACCAAAAAATTTTTTAATCGCCATTTCCCGAAAGTTACCTTTTCATTTAATGTCGGTACTGGTATCAACCTGCATTAAAAATTAACACTCTTTATTAAAGTTTGAATACTTATTCCAATTACCTACGATGTATGAATTAAGAATGTAAATATATGTATAAGAGTTCTGTGTGACGCGAGGTACGTTTAGTTATAAAATTATCTATTTCGTCAACAATGCGATTTAATTTGTTTACAAAACCATGACGCACTGCATTTGGGTGTATGAATTATGTATATTTTATAATATATTATGTAATTTTGATTACAATTTTGATTACAACCCGCTGCTGGGTGATCCGCCGCTGTCCGATCCTCTCGACCCGCTTCCCGACCCGCTGTCTGATCCTCCTTCCGAAATCCAGTCAGTCACTTGGTATCCATAAAGAAAAATTAAAGATGTATGTTGTTATTAGAAGTAGTTATTTCATACACATTTTATTATTGTGGTTACCAATTGCAACGCTATGTAATAGTTTTTTGGTTGTTAAGAATTTGGTTGTAGAGCTGTTTTGTGTAACAAAAGGAATAAAACGGATTCCAAGTACTAAAATTTGTAGCTGTAGAGCACCTTGTGAAAGAGTTCATCCAGGGTATACTGCCACCTTACCTATTTCTGCCGCCAAGGAGTAATGTCAGCATTACTGTGTTCCGGTTTTGAAGGCTAAGTGTGCTGGTGAAATTACAGGCACATGGAACTTGTCAACTTATGCCTCAGGATGACGAGTGCAGTGGCACCGCCCGCCCCTTTGATAGGCGTGTAGCTTATCATCAGGCACACGACTTGTTCATCCCGTCACTTAATATTATTAAAAAAAAAATGTGTTTACTAGCGATTTTCCATTGAGTTTTAATACTCGTATATGCATTATTTCAAAAGACATGGGTGCAGAGGTAGGCGTTCTTCCAACAAAAGTATTGCAAATGTTACTTCAAAACAGTGCTACAACTTATAAATATAAGCAGATCCTAATTTACTGCCTCCGTGGCCGAACGGTTACCATGCCGGACTGCCACGCAGAGGTCCCAGGTTCGATTCCCGGGCCGGGAGAAATGTTTGTATGGCCTACATTTATTTCTCTCGTGAGTTTGGGTGTAATTTATGGTTGTCTATATGTGTGTCCATGGCGCCCGCGACACAGGGTTTCCCTAGTGCGGGGATATGTTGAGTGTGTGCGTTATTATTTAAAAAAAAAAATTTACTTCAAAATATTTGGAGTGGAGTCTGACATACTCGAACTAGCTTGATTCAGATATACCTACTATTATAATGTACCAAAAATTGTATTCCGAAAGGTCGTCAAACAATTTGCAGTAGTAAATCTCCAAGCATAACAACAAAGTGGAATTGAAAGGTCCCATTAGAGCCAAGGTTTTGTTCTACAGCGGAAAATCAAAGAGCGAGGAATAAAGGGCCCTTTGAACGAATACCCCACCTGACCTTGACTGAAGACAATTACAGATATTTTCTTTTATAAAGATCCTTAGTCAGCCCATTGTATAAATAAATTTTCCATACTATCACAACAGTTAACTGGTTTCAAACTAGGGAATGCTTTCTAAAACGTGTACAATGCTAAATAATGTTATAATAAAAGAAACGTTTTCATCTTATTTTCCTCACGGAACATCTCCTCACACTTTTTCATTAAATGATACACCTACAGTTGTTCAAACATTTCCTTCCCATACGTACCCACCCACAGTGGAACATTAGTTGAAGCGTACATAAGCGTCGGTAATCGAGCTGCGCCGAAAATATCCGAAACAGCCGTTAAATTGCGAGACGACGTTTCCGTCATTTCGGTCGTGTCATTTCCTCCAGTGGGCATTCCCCGCATTCGGGCGGTGAATCGCCATTGGGTTATTCCCGTTAAGATTAGTCTTGAGGAATACCATTGTCTCCCGTCATTGTAAACACGAGAGCCGTAACTTATAGGTGATATAATGAACATGAATTCTGTCATACTAACATTTAGAAACGGAAATAAACGCGTTTATATACGAATGTAAATTGTGACCCATGACCACGGCCAGTTCAACTTTGGCCGAAACGTCGGGAAACTAGGTAGGTGTGAAAAATACCTATTCGTATGTAAACGCATTTATTCCCTTTTCCAAATGTTAGTACAATGCAACGCGAAAGTTTAAAAGTATGTGAATTCTATTTCTCTGTTCTTATGCATCACCTCAGTGTATAGATATATCCCGAGCAATCTTAGACAAGGCAAGTAATTTGCTTACAATATCAATTCTAAGGTGAAAGACCGGAGGAGCGACAACAAGGAAAATCGGTTTCTCTACATTAAAAAATACGCATTCAAAAGCAAAAGATACCGGTAGTGAACTATGGGATCCGAAGCACGATTGACTAAAAACTTTGTTCGATAAAAAGACATCGCAAAATTTAGCATTATTTTAATATTTTATTACATTTTTACTATGGAAAAATCAATTTCATGCGACTGTTAGGTATTTGAGATATTTCAATCAAAAGTTTTCTGCTATGATCAGTAATAAATACATCAAGTGATTACGAGCTCATGTTACAGTAATAGAATATATTTTATTTTTTAAAAAACAAATGTTTCAATATCGTTCAATGAATTTCTCCGCGTCTATCTCACGCGCCTACGCAACGCCGATATCATTTCACCTTAATAGCATTTATTAGTAGCAGATACATTGTTCGATTTTCAGAACCTTTCACCTACGTTTAAACATACATAACAAATAACGACACCTACCCACACTGTCTTCTACACCACTTTCGCATTATGACGCACTGTTTTTATAAGCATTTTTTTATCATTTTAATCTTAGCAATGAGCGAATCTAAACGGGAACAAACTACCAAATGATTCCGCTTCGGAACATAAACTTGAGCTCCATATTATTTGGTCATTCCGCCTTTTCAGCTTCATATTATCGCCTTGCAATGGAGTTTTAATGAGGGCATAAACTCATAGACCGATGTAAAGTCGAGAATATTTCAATCCTTGAAACAGCGACCCGCAGCATTCAGTAGGCACATTAGCATTCTGGTGCACAACAATTTGACTCTCTAGGAAAGTGAATATTTATCACCGATTGAGATAGATATATTTCTTGACAAACGCATAAAGACTTTTGGATTTTCAGTTCATATCCTCCATGAGATTACAGTAGTAGTTCTAGCTAGCGACCGCGTAAAATATTTGTATACAAATATTATACAAAATGTTGTTTCTTCTTGTAACCGCTACGGGCGCTGTATAATTTGCCATATAAAATTATGAAGTAATTTACGCTGTCGCTAGTGACAACTGTCATAGTAATCTCGTAGTAGAAGCGCAGATTCTTTCCGTCTGCTAAATAATAATGAATTTTGAAAACATTTCACCGGAAATTATTATTCATTATCATTACATATAAAACATAGAATAATAGTATCAAAAATTATTTTCAAACCATCTGTTTAATTACTGAACTTTACTTTTGTTATTGAACGATTATTCCGTAAAAGTTATCCAATTGAAATGTAAATAAGGACACGCGCAATTTACTTTGGTTTTTTTTCGTTTCGTCAACCGACACGATACTGAAGACCCGCAGTCGCCAATAACAGCTTATAGTTGCAGTCGCCAATAACAGCTGACAGTTGCTATCATTCTTAAATCAGACGTCTTATCAGGCATAACTATTAATGGACAGTGGCCATCGTTCTTTAATCAGACATCGTACCAGAGTGACATCTAACGAACAGTAGCTATCATTCTTTAATCAGACATCCTATCAATCGCAACTAACGAACAGTAGCTATTACGCTGACTCTCGACTTCGTACCAACTACTAATGGACAGTGCCTATCATTCTTTAATCAGACATCGTACCAGTGACAACTAACGAACAGTAGCTTTCATTGTTTAATCAGACAACGTACCAGTAACAACTAACGAACAGTAGCTATCATTCTTTAACCACACATCCTACCAGTTGCAACTAACGAACAGTAGCTTTTATGCTTAACTCTCGACATCGTACCAACAAGTAATGGACAGTAGCTATCATTCTTTAACCAGACATCGTACAAGTAACAACCAACGAACAGTAGCTATCATCGTACCAGTCACAACTACTACCTAATGGAAAGTGATCATCCTTTAATCCGACATCGTACTAGTCACAACTAACGAACAGTAGCTTTCATTCTTTAATGAGACATTGCACCAGTCACAACTACTACCTAAAGGACAGTGGCTATCATACTTTAATCAGATATCTTACCAGTCATAACTACTACCTAATGAACAGAGGCTATCATACTTTAATCAAACATCGTGCCAGTTACAACTAAATTTCTAAGAATTTATTCTTTAAACATTTTTACATAAAATGAGATAATTTTGAAGGTGCACCGCATTTCTACACCACGTCCTAAAATTTGATATAGTTAAATCTTTATATGTAATGAATATCATAATGATTTTACCACCTAGATACATTTATAGTCAATGCCTAGATATCCATATATTTTTATGAAAATGCACCACTGTTACCACCAATGTTATTATTGATACAAAGATTAAACAAACACTAAGAAAAATTTCTTCGATCTGACTAAACTCAAACCAGTTATCTATGCAGTAAGTAGGTATGCCGACCGGGCAAGTCAGTAGATATTACGAATTTCTCTATGAATGTTATGGATCTTTGCATTAGGTTCTAAACGGCTTTTGTACCGTTGCACCACTGTGAAAACCTAAGACAGTATAATTCAATATGTTAAAGTTAAACAAGTAAAATATGAATTTAATAATATAATAATTGTTCTAAGCCAAATTCGCTTCCGTTGCCTTCTCCGCCAACGCTAAACACTGACGCATAAGTGATATATAGCTCTCCAATATCACTCGTTCTGCAACAAAAAAGTGTTTTTTTATTACACACAAGGGTATAAAGCAAGAAATAAAATACCGAATGCGATCGCTAAATTCTGATATTATTAAAATGCTGCATATATTTCGAGCAGCTAAAGAAAATATAGCTTGTCGTAAACTTAAAATTTTATTACACTTTTTACAACCACTTTCAAGTACCTGAAGACAGAGATTCTTGACTCTATAATTACTCGTCTCGTGAATGATGTATTGAATAATCTAAACTCGTACGGAAACTCCATGAAATTACATCGAAGCCTTTCATGTACATAAACCTGCCCGGTAATGCCTATGATAGTATACCAGAATCTAATGGCACTTAGACAAATTTGAATTTGTAGTGAGCAACATCAATATAGTAGGAAAAATGTACTAGATACTTTATATATAAAATTAAACAGAAATATATCAATTACATTGTGGGTGTTAGATTTATTTACGTTTGCAGTTTGAAGTAACTCGCATTTACGCCATTTACATTTTTTATACTGTAGTCTTGCCGACCAACACCAGTACCAACAAAAATTACATTCCATATAAGTACGGACAACGGCACATCCGAGTACAATTTTTTGTTCGAAAATCGCCTCCATTGCAACGGAATAAGATACGTCAATGTGTGGCTTGATGGAATAGCGTGTGCACATTGATTTGGCTTCGTTAAAATTTCAAAGATCAAGTTAAATAAACTTTTTTATTTTTTGATAATGATTCCTATTAATCGGCAAGATTTGAGACCTTCTGAATCGTGAATTGTGAGTTAGATGCACCTAATTTGTCGCTGAGTTTGCGATAAACATTATTACAATATTTTCTGCCAAAGATTGAAGCGGATTCTCAGTAATTATTGCTACAAAATCGTTATTTTCATGTGAAAAAAGTTCAGCAGACAGCTATTTGACACTAAGTAATATTTTAAATTGACATGTGACAAGTTAAAGGTGATGTCAATTTTTCTAATATTTAATGCCATGAGATTCTGGTACACCTATATACTTAAATGGTCATAAAAAGTTTTCCTTTATCTTTTAATCATGTATTCACAACGTTCACACGGAATAATCATTAGTTGCTGCCACCAACTGTGGGATAGCTCTGCTACATACCAACTGGCCACCTTGGATTCAATTGACAACCTTGCCAAGAGCCTTATAGGTGACGCGGAATTAGTGCATGCAAAGCTGCAGAGCCTTATCAGCAGCAGCAGGACATGTCACCGAGAGTGTGCGATGGAATTACACGATTTAATTCCGCCATCCCCTTTCCATCACCGGGGGACCAGGCGCAGGCTTGGGTTCCACCACTACGTTGTGGATATTCCAAAGATTGGCACGAAGCGTTACGCTTCCACATTTATATCGCGACCGGCTATGTAGTGCAATTCCCTCCCTGCAGACTTGTTTTCTAAACACTAACTTGGGCCTTTTCAAGGCGAGAGTGAATAGGCACTATTTAGGTGTGCATGCTCCATACTCAACCTCATAGTCACTTTCCATCGGGTGGAAGTCAAATGCGCACTTGCAATTTATAAAAAAAAAAGGTAAGCAATCGCAGTAAGGCTTAGGCTTTCCAAGGTTTAGAGTATTTTAAAGGTCACGGATCCTTGGCACCGAGGGATTGACGTATGTCAAAAGATAGGTGCGCCTCACTTGTGTGAAATCAAATAAACTAATATGATATGCGCTCATATAATATAAAAAGTTCTCTTTATATTGCATTTGTCAATTCAAATAATTTTAACGACGTATTTACCTGTACCTGTAATGTGCGCATCTCCTTAAGTAGGTTAGGTTAGTATTGAAAAAGCAAAACTCAATTTGTTTGCGTTTCGGAACATCGTTTTAGGACAATTTTATTTCAGTTTAATCTATTTACTTATATGAACTGAGGTTTATAACTTATAATAATTGCTATTTCAAATAAGTGTTACGAGTTAATCATTGTTATCAAAAAGAAAATTATAGAATGTACGTATATATGAAACGTTCATTATAGTAAAAGTAAGGGAATTGTTATAACATAAATATAGATAAGAAATTTCTATCAATACCCACAAACCAAAACACACACCATTATCTGGAAAGTGGGCTAGAGAAAAATGTAATAATATTTAAAGTTCATGTTTGGGTTAGTAACGAAATTGTGTGAAACGAAAAAGCATGACATTTACGGATGTGGGTAAATCAATTCAACGGGAGGCGCAAACATTACCCACGTCAGCGCCTGACGCAGGATTGTTTCAGAAATTGATTTGAACCCTATCTAAGCGACATAAATTTCAGCAAACGCACAATATTTTAGGCCCATAGGGACTTGGCCGTATATTGTCACAGAAAACATAAGGTAGACAAACATGGTTCGGTCATAATATTATGCGTATAAATCCGATGGAGATGTTACGGACATCTATCTTTTTTTTTCTTTGATGGTTGGGTATTCTTGGGCACCTCTCTTTGAAGATTTTTTTACTTTTGATTTTTCGTTTCAACTCTCGTATTTGGAGAATTTCAGTACCTACAAACGGTACGATCGGTACAGCGTCAAGTTATTTTTGTCTATTTACATTGATTAGACGTTTTCATAGAATGAATGAATTCCATTCCTTTAGAGAGTTCTAATTTGGAGGCGATCCAGTTAAAGAAAGATTGCTTCTCAATTGTGAGGTCAACTATTCGAATTCGTGCAGCGACATTTTATTTCTAAGTTACATATATTTTGTGAATGATTCGTAACAATACATTTCGTTAACAGTAAATTTAAAAAAATACCAATAAAGCTCCTTGCGAAAGAGTTCGTCCAGAGTAGTACTGCCACCTTACAAGCAGTATTATAGGCATTATTGCGTAAGGGTAACAATGCTGGCGAAATTACAGGCACATGAGACTTGTCAACTATGTCTCAGGGTGACGGGCGCACAGCCCCATCGGATCTTTGAGATTTAAATCTTTGAGGGGCACTGCAACTGCTATGGACAGGCGTTTCGCTTACCACCAGGCGCACTAGGTATCATTAAAAAAAATTGAAGCATCGTGATAAAACCTGCATGTCATACATCAGACGGACTCTAAGAGAGGACCCGTGTCCAGTAGTGGGATGTGTTATGTATTGACGATGATGGTGTCCCAATGCAAAATAAATTACACAAACCGTACTTTACTCTTTTTTAAATATTTTATTTTACTAATCAATCTCGATGTAATAAAACTAATAAGCCATAGCATCTACCTACAGAACAGTCGAATCAATCCCTTTCCAAGTTTATTTACAAGATACACAGGAGAGCACTAATTCTCCACCACTTTTATATAAAACGCTGTACAAGTTGGGGGTTAGACCCCCCCCCCCCCCCTTTAAGCTCCTACCCCCCGTCTACCCCCTCCCGTGTCCGTCAGTTGATCCGATCGCGAGCCTGGCTGATTGATGACGCCGATTAGTGATGCCCAACCCGCCCCCGAATAAATTGTCGACCGTTTTTTTGCGCACTCGCTTCTCCTTTTTGTATGTGGCAAATTTTAATGAGAGTTCCGATCACGTGGCGAAGTTATGTTTTATATTAAATAGTAGCTGTTATTGTATGTAACGTTTATGTGAATCGACAGCGGTAATAACAAGAGTGTTGTATATTTGCCAATAATCCTTTTTTCTTTTAAAACATATTTCATTAAACGACAATAAGGAATAAAAAGAAACATTAACAATTATAAATAAAATATTAGGGTAATATAGAATACAGAGTAGAAATATGCGTGGGGTGAATGGTGTGGGGAGTGAATGTAGGTTAAGATGGTATCAAGACGTAAAGCTGACTCGGGGTTAGAGACCTCTAACTCGAGGACTTGGGCGAAGACCAGCACGAAGGTAAACGCCGTCACACGGAGGCAGGTTCACAACGAAATACAGGTAGAAGCTCATGTAAAACCACGGCGCACTACGAATATCGACACGCGCAGTCAGGACCACATGAAGGCTGATCTGTGTAGACTGATACTTAGGCGAACTCGAATAGGCCCTTCACGAGATCTCTAGCGCGTATACAGGTCCGTAGGTAGGTCAAGATTGTGCTCCAGGGACTCTAGAAAGAGGTGCTTCGGGGCAGCAGGGCTTCGAATTTAGACCTGTAAAATTTTTTAAGCTTCTCTCAGAAATAGTTAAAGAAGTGGGTCATCAATTTCGAAACGCACGACCGCTTCTAATTAGGAAGCCAAAAAACTTATCGACCTAGAACGAAAAACACTCCTTTTGCCAAAGATCGCATACCATAAAGGAAGAAACCACATCATTGTATTGTTTATGACATAATAGATTATAGAAGAGTAGTTACTTATTAACAGTGGCATTGCAGGCAGATCAGTACCTAACGTCAAAATTCAGAATTATCGGAATATGCATTAGCATATTCCTCTAAACTCTTTTAAAACGTGTTAATCATAACACAGAGCAAACTGGGCAGCAGAGTTTAGAGGAATTCCCTGTGTGATAGGATATGCATAGGCCTACAAATCAGGGGGCCTACCATAACCTTTCCAAAACAATCTTATTTCAATGTAAGCTTAAAGTAAGCTTATTATAATATTACTCGTATTCGTACTGTGACAAACCTGTCAACCAAGTAAATTATTTGTCAACCAAGAAATTGTTATTGCTAAAGTGTTTGAAAGAACGAATGATTTCCCAATACTGTCTATTCCTTATTAAAAATAGGAAAAAAATAACGCTATATGAACTATATAATGCCATCTCTTTCTTTTTTGATGTTTCGAATCGTGTTATCGTAGTATAATGTTTAAGTGTTTAATGTTATTTATATTCAGAGAATATTAACTGGTAAAAAAGAAAAATATGTAATAATAAAGTCTATTCAAATTACGTTGTTTTCAATTATATTTCCGCATTTCCATGAAGAAGAATAAATAAAACAAGCTGAGTCTTGATAGTCAAGTTGTGAATTCGGAATTATAGTCTAGTGTCAACTGTTAGTGTCGCCAAGGAGCATATAGATGTTGCTGTCATAATTTTACGAAATCAACATCGCGTATATAACGAGAAACGATTTAATATGTACAGTCAAGAGCACGTCAAGCTTCACACTTTGTACGTTGGACTGTTTTTATTGTAA
>NW_020654466.1:12985823-13011104 GCF_003589595.1 Hyposmocoma kahamanoa | reverse complement strand
TCAATATATAGACAATAAATCAGAAAATAATATTGTTTCCGCTGCGTCCGGGTAACTATTTTAAGGTTGCTAAATTTGACATAAGAACAATATTATTTTATTGCTAAAGTAGCGTCATAGTATGAACTGAGCGAATGAATAGTCACAAAGCTGCCAATAAAACATCATAGTTTTAACATTATAATGCTTATTTAAAAGTCATGGTACGAAAAGTCAATGTAAGGTTAAAGTGATATTGTTTTAAGAGGTTGTGGTAGGCCCTCTGACGCAAACAGTAAATAGTCTTTGAAGGTGTGAAGAGAATAGCATGTAAAGGGAAAATTAGAAGATTTAGAAATTTTGTGCTATATTATTATATCACTTGAAAATGCGTATTAAAAGAGATGAAAATTACGACATATTCATCATAATGAGGTACGTTGTTGCACGACAAGAAAGATAAAATTGATTCAAAGAACACTATTTTAATTTCAGAACTATTGTACGACACAGTTTAATTCAAGATACATAAGTTCATCCAGTTTCATTTCATTCACTAAATGAAAATATGCATAAAATTTTCAATATTTAAAAATATCGATAAATAATAAAGCATATGCCTGAAACTATTGTTCAAATATCCCATTGATGTTGCCGACTCATGGGCAGCTACCTCCGTTTAAGAGTTGAAATAATTTCAGCTTTACGGTTTATTTATTTTCCATAATGGAACGTGAGCCAGCATTTTCAATGTAATATTAAATACAAAGCATTTTTCATATTCATGTAGGAAGGTTTGTGAAATATTCGATGACCACAATAAAGATCATACGCAATGTATCAATTTACTTTGCTACGTTTTTGACATACGTGCGAAATTCATACATTTTAATTTACAAGAATCGTAAATGTCTATAGATTGTTATTTCCATTGGTAGTAGAATGCAATCTGAATTTGGTAAAACAGACAACTGGAGTAATTTAACTTCTACTAGTAAAACAAATTGGGCGTAACGATTTTCTAGTCAAATTGAAAATCATGCTATATTATGATATTAGTTATATATTTAACGCTGAAAGATAATGAAGTATCCTAGTAAAACTTCTAGATCAGCGTTCCATCAGACTGATGAAGATGTTTGCTCATTTAGTGTGACGTTAAATTACAAGTTGTAGTTGTGGTATAACTTATCAGAATATCAATCGTTAAATTTATGAACTTCACATTGCTAAACACAGATTATCAAAAACTTATACCTACAAAGTCGTGGTTTGCAACCTCGAGTCAATGCGGCATGGTAACGTATCACATACAAAATATCATCGTCTGGTAGCTTCATTGACTTACAATTATATGGACGTCGGGTCCGCGCTAAAAAGTGTCCGCACTTGTAAGGCGCTAAAATGGTATACAGAGCGCGACACTCCGCTTTAGTCTTCATTTGTTCTACTGACAGCGCGATACTGCGATGACATTACAATTTAAATTTCGAATAGGTTGACTTGGGACATTTTTTTCGTGGTTTTTGTATTAGACCCGTCGTCCATTTATTTGTAAGTCAATGGGTAGCTTTCATCCCCCTTAGAATTACTTCCACATCAACGTAATATCACCATAAACAATGTCAGCTAAGCTATAAACACTGGCATCCGGAAGTTTATCAGGAGGTGCCGTTGGAAGAGATAATAAATCGGTTACTTGCACAGGAATTACAAAGACTAAGCTCCACTGAATATATGTTCACTACTCCTAGAGAATAAAGCTCAATTTTAAGTAACATAGTAAGTAATGAGATAAACAATCTTCTATTAAAAAGTTCATTGCACTCCGATAATCTGGCCTTTGCTACCAAGACCAAGCTGGCCGTCTATAACGAGTTTCGAACTTTCTCCGATATTATCTCAAACAGATTTCTTTCACTGTGAAATTAGTATGCAGCTAAGTCCAGCTGGACATACCATGTACGCGTAATATGTCCAGTCTGCATTTTGCATACTCACCGCCATCGCTGCACTGTAAGGGCAGGCGCACGTCAGGCACGTCCGGTTGCGCGCCGTCCGCGTCCGCAGGAAGTGACGCGTCTTCGGGGGCGCCCCCATCTTCCGCTACACAGAGCCCCGCAAAATCACATGTTAGTGCTTTTATTGTGTAATAGATTTAGTCGAGGAACTTTGAATTTACTTTCCTTAGTTTTGAATAATCTATTTTGCCCTGAGCTGAAATTCTCATATGTAGCAGTAAAAATAGGTAATCTACATATTTTGGACGTTATTTTCCTTAATAGACATGCTCGTGTACGTACTTCACGGTTGTGAAAGCAAAATATTTCGTCCTGGAATGCTATAAGCAAGAGTCATCGACGGAACAAAGTCAACAAAGTAATACCACAACAAACTTAGTCTTTGAACTATCTCAGAGAAGTTCAAGCTGTGCAAAACAAATCAGACTTGTGGGCAGACTCTTTAGGATGCTGGCTTTCTCTATAAATATCCAACGTGCATACTTGCATCGTACACAGCAAAAGTGCAATATACAGTCGGTGCCTTCACATAGGTATCCACTATTTTATAGCATTTAGTACAAGATGGTGGATACTTAAGTAAGGGCACGGACCCTACGTTGCAAAAAATCATAACTAGTTTTATTTGTTACATGGAAAAGCTGAAACTTTTAAGTTTCCGTACAACAAATAAAATTAGAGCTGTGATTTTTTTCTTAATAAAAAATATAAAAATCGCTCTCCTGTAATGTTTTTCAATTTCACGTTAGTCTTTTACCTTTCCAGTGTCGAAATGTATAAGTTTGGTCACTCTGACGCCACTATACTTTTCATAAAGTAAATTTTGACTCAATCTTGCCAAAGGAGTGCATTGCATCCACCAGCGCGAGTGAATTCAATTATAAATGAAGTACTTACCGCTGATGTAATCCATAAAAATGTGAAGTATAGAGTTTAGATCAAATGCACCGTTGTCCTCCATTTTTGAAATAGATTAAACTGATTAAATACTTGGCAAATAAAAACCAATTACTTTCCCTTAACAAATTCCTTTTATCACCCTTTCGGGATTTGTCAATTACTTATTGCACTAAAAAATTAAGTAAGTAATTAATATTAATTCTATAATAGAAACATATAAAAAAAATTATGACACAAGTATTTATCTTCAAGTATTGTACACATTTTTTCTTCGTTTTTTGCGACTGCCAATAATATTGTGTACTGTGTAGACTTTATGCTAACCAAAAGATTTGAAGCAAAAATTATTGAACATGTGTGAAAAATAAATTAATTGTATTGAACTGTAAAATAGTGACGGATTATAAGGCGCGTACAGAAAGTTCCCTTTGGTCCATCTTCGTAACTGTTTTTCATAACTAGTTACGAAAGAAGATTTTTCCTTCACTGTTTCGTAACCAGTTATTAAAAAGGAATATTTTGGTCCATCTTCGTAACTGTTTTTCATAACTTGTTACGAAAGAAGTTCATACTAATCATTAAGTTTTATTCAAATCAAACAATGCCATAGTACCTATAACCTTCTACTAAGACAATAAATTATCAACCCATACTACTCTAACAATCTTTCATTCACTAGCGTCACCAGTTCAACTGACAGGCATCCGAACTAATCTAATGACAAATAATTTAATAAAAACTGAAACATCCTATTATTAACTTCCCAGGATTCAGCCAACTGAATGGAAAAAGCGCTAAACGCCCAATGTGCATCAAAATGTACTAAATATTGTAAACATAATTATATGCTTCAGGCTCAGTTTTGAAAAAATGAAATGAAAAACGCAACAGGGATTTTTTACCGTACACCTGGTACAAAAACAGCACTATTGAAGATTTATAAATTTGTAATATAACCTAAAAAAAATTACTTTTAGTCTCGGCTGTATGGCGCACAAGTTCCTTTGCCTTTTCTACAAAAATAATACAAACTCCATGAAACAAATTATGTATATGTCATTGATGTACGGTCAATGGTTTCGGTGAAATTTTATAACCATCCTACTTAAGCATAAAAAAGTTACCGATTAATTTCGTTCGGAGAATTTTCAAACCTCTCTCCTGAAAAGTTGTCATTTTGCATATGTGGTCATAATATACCAAGCTATTGAATTTGATTACTATATTTTCATTATAATGTACACAGAGCACTTACGTGAACATAGGACTTATATTATATCAGTGTGAATCGTTTCACATAATATTACGTAAATTTTAAAAATTAATATTTTTAATCACCGAAACTATTTGATTTTCAACTTTTAAAGGTTACAAAAACAACTTTTGTCCTTTCATAGAAATTGATTTATACATCGAATTTTTGAACGTCATATAGGTCAATGACGTCATATAATTAAAATTACTGTAAATAATACAAGAGCCCAGGTAAAACATAAATATATTAAAAATACCCAGTATAATATCGTTTGTTAATGGTAAAGATTACTTGACGTGACACCGCCATTATGATTTTTTATTTTTAAACAAACATCTCATTAGACAATGTTATCAAGTCAAAAACATCAATAACAAATTCAAATATCCGAACAATGCCTGCATTTTCTTTGATCTTCAATTCGCCTCTCCAACATCTTCTTTTATCCAAAATGAATGACAAATCAACATCAAACAAATTCACTAGACAAAGATGACAATCGCTCTTTGATCCTAACTTCCTTAGATTTAAATTAATGAGGAATATCCAGAAATATCAATAAATATCAACAACATTGCTTTTATGTAACGACTTCAAATAAAAAGTGATGCTTGAGTTGTTGGTAGAGTAGGCGGGTTTACGTCACGCACGCAATAATATTTATAAATAGGAAGGTCCAAAAAACAATAAATGCGAATCGACTATTTGCAACTTTTCACAAAAAAAGTACGGGATCGAGTTAGAAAATTCGTTCACGGACGCCTATAAAACAAGGAAAACTCGTTCAATGTGAATGGAGTCTAACTAGTGTCTGTTGCCATTCCGCTGTTAACCAATTAAGTTACAGACCCAGTCAATAGTGGAATATTTGCATAAATAACTATGTGATTTTTTTAATATGAAGTGAGACGAAAGATTAGACGACCAACTGATAGCAGGTAGTCATCGTTCTATAAGGACATCTGCAACATCAGATAAGTTGCCTACGCGTTGCCAGCCTTTCAGAGCCCTGTTGACACGCTTTTTGTAGAACCGCATATCATAATGCAAAGGAAGAGGGAAACTATTGCACATCTTGCAGGTTATCCGAGGGGATGTGGCGATGGGTTTCTACTCCTTTGGCGGGAGGTGCAATGGTGGAAGCGTGACGGTGGCACCGGTTTGAAAAAGTTCCTCAGAGCTCTCCCATCCATCCATTATAAAATTTACAAGAGAGTTTTTACCTTTTCTCGTCAGCTATATTACATAGACATCCACATGTTCAAATTATTTCAAAACTAATGCTCTCAGATATGGCAGAATATTATCTGACCTTCTATTTTTACACGATATACTAAATAAGACAACAAAATGATGTAATATTCTGAATCAATTATACCTGATTACTCAATTATTCACCAAAATATTCAATGTACCACGATACCGGACTAGCTCCATCAGCCGGCCCATGGAATCCTCTTAGCTTCACTGTGGGATGAAATCGACCACGGCTACTGAGTTCCTCCGCCACGACAAGGCAGGAACCCATTCTTTGGACAAGACGAGAACCCATTCGCGGGGGTCCGATGCCGGACTAATTTAACACTGCACAGTCCACAATCTAGATTATGCTCTACTTACAACCAAATAAACGCTTGAACAGATATAGACATTTTTCATTATTCTCGTAATGTTTTCAAAAATAACATTCTTGAATCGTTTCCCTAGTAATGTCATAAGTTCTTTGTTGTTCTCTTTGTTGCTTATACATTAAATGCTATGTACTTTCAGTAGCAGTGGAGCTCCTTGTGAAAGAGTTCTGCATTGAGGTACTGCCACCTTACCTATTTCTGCCGCGAAGCAGTAATGTCAGCACTATTGCGTTCCGGATTTGAAGGATAATTAGGTTCTGGTGAAATTACAGGCACATGGGTAAACTTATATCTCAGGGTGACAGGCGCAGTGGCAGTGCCCCTCAGAACTTTGCGATATTAAGCTTTGAGTGGTACTGCAACTATTATGGACAGGCGGGTAGCTTACCATCACGCACACGACTTGTTCGTCCCGTCACTTGATACTATAAATAAAAAATCGTCAAAACTAATGTAAAATTGCACTGTTAGAGTGTAAGAGTATAACGAACTACTGTTGATGTACCTTAAATATAAAACAATGAAATAAATAATAGAATACACACACACACACGCACGCACGCACGCACAGAGATAGATAGATAGATAGATAGAGAGAGAGAGAGAGAGAGAGAGAGAGAGAAAATCAACATAATATTCAATAAATAACAAAACACTACATTACATTTTTCCGATCTTCATTTTATACTCACTACTTATTCCCCATGGAATTAGGTACATAACACACTGTACTTCAGTATATACAATATATGTGATATTTATTAAGTTCAATAAATAGTATACTCCGCGTATTTGTGGCGGAACAATAGACCTATGGAAGACTATTTTCGCAAACTTTAACGGTCCATTTCTTCGCACAAACAAAAACTTTACCACACTGTCCTATTCGTTTTTATGGGGTAGTTTTGAGAAATAAGAACTACGTGTTTCGTTATTTGTTTAGAAGTGTATGCTTACCAAGTTTCAGGTTTATAGGCCCGACAAATACGACATTTCCATACAAACTGAAACACGTTTTATCGCCTCCAGGGTACCTTTACCTGAAACACACGTTTGATCTTCAATTACGTGTTTCATAATTTGAGGAGTACTTATTCTTGACAAGGTAAATAAACATACAACCTTGGCCAAAAGTACAGTATAGAACAGCCTATGAATTCCGAGCGTTCACAATAAATATTGCAGAAAACTGGCATAACTGTTTAAGGATTACTTTTCCGGTATCTAAAAAGGTTTAAAAACTATGACCCCGTGCCGAAACTAGCAATAAATCACATGGTGCAATAAAATTTGGCATTTTACCATTTTTGTTGTAGGCAGTAGGGAATAATCCTATATGGAATTTCTTCGTCTTTAAGGGGAGTTTTAAGAAACAAAAAATATGCACATATACATAGGTATACATAGTTTCATGTTGGTAGAACTATAAAATAGGATTTTTTTTAAACCAAATTTCAGAAAAAATTGCTATCCTATTTCATTTAAGGATTGATTTACAAAAAATGATAGAACGTACTTTTACATCCTCGGTAACCCAATGTTTTACACTGTGGACACTAGATAATGACGTCTCGGTCTCTTCGGTTCCCAGTAGGATCATTACAAGAAATTAATTTTTGTACATTTTTCTGGTATTGGTGTTCTGGGTTATATGCTGAAGCGAATTTCGTTTCTTGTACTGATCGTACAAAGGACTCCATACTTTGAGACCAAAAAATTGGAGTGGTTGTCTGGTACGATTACGAATCAGAACTTCAGAAGTCCGAAGTTACATTTTCCGGAGTCACGTTTGCTCTTATTTTTATATTCCCTAAAATAATGTTCCGTAATGATTTTTTTTATTTGCGAAAGGCATGCATAATAATTTAACATAATGACGGTTTCGTTATAAATCGGTTTTGAAAATTCGAACAACGGTATTTCGGACAAATGTAATTTCGGACTTGTAATCGGTTAACCTTCTAATAGAGATTTACAATTTTTATACAACAATCTTGTAATCTTTTTAACCCTTTTAAAAAAAATCCATCTATATATTATTAGTACATTGCTTATTTACGACTTCGTGACATAATATGTATACATCCAAAAATAAACAAAACATTTTAAATCAAGTTTACGTGAATATACGGGTAAGAGACCTATTAAGTGAAGTGGATTACGGGAAGTGGATTATGGAAGACGGGTTTAATCTCAGATACTGTATAATAATAACATATTATAGTAATATTCGTATATTTATTCCCACGTCATGAAAAAAAAGTATTTAGTATGTGTAGTTGAGGTTTTATGTTCTTTTTTTAAGAAAAAGATGTAAGGGTGCTTTTTTTTACGACGACTTGAAAATGGAGACGGTTCTCATTTCGACTGTATTTTTTTGTGTGTATGTTACGCGATTACTCCGATATTTGTGAACCGATTTTGACGATTCTTTTTTTGCTGATAAAATGGTGCATCAGTAGTGGTTCCATATAAAATTGAAGAAAATATTCCACCTCTAACGGTGGCAGATTAGGGGTTGAATCCTATTTATTTAATTTTTGTAATAGCCACCATAGAAAAAAATCGATTATCTCCCCATATGTTCTTTCAATAATTAATTGATAAGTAACTGATATCAATGCTATTTACTACAATACAACATTCTACCTTAATTATAAAAAAAAAACAGAAGATACTCGTAGATATAGATACAACTGACGGCTTAATTGCTGGTTGGCTATCTGTTCCAAGCAACCTCCGAGTTAAACTTAAAATAATAATTAACTGAGGCCGCAGCGAATATTCACTAAATGCGAATTTAATATACTCGTATGCACTGCACTTACATAAATGAAAATAAATAAATGAAAATCTTCAATATCGAGTCTTAGGTTTTCACGATTGTTACACGTTGGAAATGAAACAATTTTTTTCGGCTCTAAATCGCATACATAAATGACCCCAGTCATTGGAAATGAAACAACTTTTTCGGATTTAAATAGCATATCAATTTTTTTTACAAAAAAAACAAAATGTTGTGTAAAAAAATATAATTAAGCAATTTAAATAATCAATGAATGGGATGGTTCCTTACTGTAAATGTGGCCTAAAAATACTGACATTTGCATTTTTAAATTTCCCATTTCCCATTTAAGGCGTTACCGAATTTTTTGCCCATTTGGCGTCATGAGCGGAATGAGCGTTATTTGGCTGAAATATTGTCTGCCATATGTTTTCTCCTCGTATAATTGACTTTACCCTAATGAAATACTCCGCCATAATAAGCAAAAAAGTGTTTCACGTGTTGTTCTCAAATTCTATTGGTGGAATCAACCGTGTTGATATACTTTTGTGTGTTTTCCAAGAAATGTAAATTTGCTAATTCACAGTGTATTTATGACCTAAGTTATTTTCTTATAGAATATTCAGTTCTTACCCTCTTGGCAGGACCTCAATTTCAGGTAAATAACGTTAAAAAATTATTCCAAAAAATAGCGATTTACATACACACATGTCACACCATCACACAACTAAACTTACGCATGCTATAAATGTAAAATAACATTTCTCACTTTTTTGCCTCTTTTTAACTGAAATTTAACTGTAATTGATTTTATGCACAAAATAAAAATTACTTACATACTTACGCCTGTCTCCCCCTGGAATAAGCAGAAATTACGGACCTTCACTCGCCACGCTCCTAACATTACAACGGTGCAAATTTGAAAATGTCCCTTACGACATTTCAAAATTCGGTACATCAACAAAATTATTACCTTTATGTCGACTGTGGACACATTTTAAAGGACATTTTTGTCATCATATTTTACGATACAATGGCCTTTACAACATTTCAAGTTTCCACTATCGATAACGCTTTTACTCCAATCGAATAAGTTTATTTATACGCGTAATTTATGACAATTCATCAAAAACTTTGTCAACCCTGACACGGGGGAAGAGGAACATATGTTTCTCTTACCCCGTAAGTACTAGACCCTCTTACCCCAACAATGTTTTTGGCGGTTAGGATTTTGATTCCAATGAAACTTGTATTGTTTGTTGTTTTTGGTCTGAAATAACTGATAAAAAGTAAAACTTACCGATTTCTCTACGTGTTTTATTTTCTATAAAAATAATCTCCAGCACTTTTTTCACCAAGATAAGCCACCAGCCAAGAAAAAATTACGCGCCCATCTTGTGTTTTCATACACAACTCTAAATTTTGTTTTCTCTCTGTTTTGTTTTCTTTCTTTCAAATTTGGAACATCGTAGCGACATCTCTTTACAACCGTTAAAACTAATTTATTAGCCTGTTTTATCCACTGAGAGACTATATAGTGTTAAACGCTTTAGTTTAGGCATTATGGGCTTTTGTCCCTCTTCCCCCGGTGCACCTCTTACCCTATCTGACCTTAAAATGTGTTTTATAACCACTTGCGCGGTTACTTAGAGCGGCCGTGTCTTTATCGTTATAGATATTCAAACGTAAATGCTCTCAATGGCTATATGACAAGCAATCACGGGATGCAGGTTTCTTATAATTCGTGCCTTGTGTGTTGCTTATTAAAAACCAGTATTTTTAATCGTTTGGAACATTTTGCAATTATTAATTTATTCTGACGCGCATGTGCGTGCTATATGATTAATTATATATATTTTTTGTGTGTTCCCGGCAATTAAGGGCTATGGCAGAATATCAGCGAGGACAATGGACATCATTGTCCTCTGTATCAGAGTCATAAACCCATTTGACGTGTGTTTTTGTTTAATATGATTAATTTGCAAATATTTTCTTTGTGTTGTATTGCATGTCAAATAAGCTATTTTATTTTATTTCATAAAGCTCCTACTTTAGCATAAAAAAGATATCGAATGATTTCGTTTGTAGAATCTTCAAACATCTCCCTTGAAAAACTGCCATTTTCAGATGTGACTTATGCGAAAAAATTTAAGTACCAAATTTAATTATGTTGTCATTGATTCTATCAAGAATCTGATGAATGATAGGCTAACTCGATTATACTCCCTTTTTTCAGTATGTCCCTGTGATTCCACAATATTGGACAAATTTCAAACGACTTTGTAGGTTGTTTATTGCTGTTTTGGACATTACGAATTTAAGTAAATACGTAGTCTAAACTTATTGAGGTTATCAGCGCGAAAGCGGTGTAACCAACATTTAATTTTTTTTACAATATTACTTTAAATTATATTAAAGTACATGATTAATATACATATTTGGATGCTATTTTCTATATATTGGTCACATATATTTTTTATATACGGGTCGTATATGATTCCTCATTATCTTCTATATACATTTCATGGGGTATGAATTTTAATGCTAACTAAATATGACCATCAATACAAACAATACTTATTGGTCATAACATTATGACATGGTCTAGTGGTCATGGTATGGTGGTCATACTAGACCACCAGTAAACAGCGGGGTAAGGGTTTTTCATATTTATGTCATAATTAGTGATCGGATACACCGGGGTCTTATGTATCTAAATTCACTTTCATCTCCGCGAAATAATGTCCATATTATTTCTTCGTGGGTGGTAAAAACCAATATCCGATCACTGGTCAATTATTGTTATTCTAAACATTGTTATTCTATCGGATATTGCTGGGAGTAGCACTGAATTCATGTTTTTCTTGTCTATGACTGCGGCAATATCGTCTATTAGACCACAGTGTAGGCAATATATTCAGCAATTGTAACATGCAGAGTAGTGAGTGTCTATCGAAGTAACTTTCTTAATAGAAATGGAAACTACTCCGAGGAGGAAGCAATCCAAAGGAAGCAATACTACCAATTCTCAATCGATCTCAATTTATGCTATTTATGAACTGCATCTCATATACACACAGACACTTCGACATTTGTGACACTTACTAATATTATAATATTAAAACTTACGATTCACAACTGTATAATGCTAGAAATCTAAATAAATAGTATACCGAATCACAGCTGTCGCTACAATTGTTTTTTGTACATATATATTTTATATAATTATGACTATGGTTTACCTAGCCCTATGCCAGTCTATCTTGTCCTACTACATTCTTGAATGGGGCGGAACGTATAAAACTGTTCTTTTACACTTAGAGAGAGCTGTCCTTAAGGTTATGCACCATAAACCGCCTGATTACCCTACTCATAAATTGTATAGTGAGTGCCAGGTATTGTCGGTGCGTCAGTTAGATATGTATACTCCGTTCCATTTTACGTCAGCATAATAATCTGTCACTGGACAGAGAAATTCTTCGCAGGAGTAGGTAAATGGTTGCAAACGCTTGACTATACAGATACTGAAAATCTTTTAATATAGCTATTATTACTAAATTTAGCGTATAGATTGGCATTTACATTGAATAAGTATATATCGTTACTATTTTTTTTTAAGGATTATTATTTTCATACACAGGGCGCACTATAAATTTCCGGAACTGGTCACTTACGTAAACAAAGAATACAATTTGTTTCATCTGACTGTCAATTGTTTTAACATTGTGGCGTCATTTTAGAAATTGGTTGTCTACATCACCATGGATTTAACTCGTGAAAATTTTCGTAGTATGATTTTCTACGACTTTAAGTGTAATTTAACAGCTCAACGGAGCTTTCCTCGGCTTCAAACAGCTTTTGGCGATGAAGCACCATGCAAGACGACTACTTATATCTGGTTTACAGAATTCAAACGTGGTCGTGTGAATCTCAGTGACGAATATCGCGATGGTCGCCCGTCCGCTGCAGTGAACAACAAAAACATCGATGCTGTGCGCCGTATGATCAAAACAGACACGCATGTGACATACCATGAGATTCGGGCATCTTTAGGCACAGGCATGAGTTAAATACAATTAATACTACACAAACATTGGGGTATGAAAAAGCTGTGCTCTCGGTGGATCCCACACAATTTGACTGAAGCTCAAAAAACGGATCGCGTCACTTGGTGCAATGCCATGCTTACCAGATTCAACGAAGGGGCACCAAATTTAGTGTGGCACATAGTAACAGGTGACGAAACATGGATTTATAGTTACGATCCCAAAACAAAGCAGCAATCGAGCGTATGGGTCTTTCGAGATGAGCCGAAACCAACAAAAGTGGCGCGCGTGCAAAGTGCCTCTAAGCGGATGATTGCTTCTTTTTTAATAAAACTGGACACGTGGCTACTGTTGCTTTGGAGAATAGTTGTACCGGGAATAGTGATTGATACACGACCATTTGTTTGCCAAACTCCGTAAAAATAACCGTAAACGCCGTATCATCTTGCACAACGACAATGCCAGTTCTCACACGGCCAGACAGACAAATGAATTTTTCAAGGTGAACAATGTTGACCTTATGAGACATCCTGCGTACAGTCCTGACCTGGCACCTTGTGACTTTTGGTTATATCCAAGAATTAAGAACCAGTTACGCGGTCAATGATTTTCATCACCTGAAGAGGCTCTCGAAGATTATGAAAAATATATTTCAGAGATTGTCGCGGATGAGTGGCATAAATGTTCTCAAAATTGGTTCATTCGTTTGAAAAAGTGCATTAACGCTAACGGAGTATATTTTGAGATACACATTTATATTATGTTATATTCTAATAATATTTTTAATATTATTAGCATTCTTTTATTTTATTATTGTCGTAGTTTTTATAATTACATATCATAGCAATTGTCTTTTTATACTGTTCATTTTTACCTCTTGGTTGTACTGTATTCACCTAGTGAAAGCCAGTGAGTGGAGGAACACTCTATCCCAAAATACAAGCTTTTGCTTACTTTGGGATTCGGTAGTTTAAACATTTTATATAAGTAGCACGTACATGCAATGATTGAAATAAGTTTTTTTTATATAACGTACCCATTTGTCTTAATTTTGCTGAAGGTATGTGTATATGAATGAAATAAATATTATTATTATTATTCTATAGTCTTTTTAGCAGTTTAAAATTAGATTGAAATTCTGAATTGAAATGTACTTGCTTTTTGTGCCTTTTTCTTTGTTATTGTCATTGTTAGTTTTCTGTTTGATTCGTAGCTGTAAATTTCTTGTCCTTAGATTTTGCTCACTCTTCTATAGCGACTACGTAATAATGTCAACTGAACTAACATAATGTTACTGGAATGTGTCCGGTACGAACAACAGAGGGCGGCGTTAATAAGAGACCTGCAGATCAACCGAACATCCTTAGGTGCTATAAATTGTATATTAAGCTATTCCCACGAGAAAGGGGCAAAAGGACTGTTACTATTAAATAAAACAAATTTTGTTGAATCGGCTCCCCAGCAACACCGCCTAGACATGTAAGCTGTAGTATAGGATACAATGGAACGGCCACTGAGTAAACCGTTGGAGCATAGAGTTCGTTCCATTAAAATTCCGAAGTATATGATTTTATACATTTCTTTTACCTTTCGAGCTTGCTTATTGCTTAATCATTATATTTTAGCATATGCTTATCACCAAAGTTCATATTTATATTTCAGTGTGTATATTATATTCACTTCACACAGTTAGACACCGATCCAAAATCAAATGCATCTGGAGGCCTACCATGAAATAAGTTCATACGTACTACACATGTCAGTTTTACTACGAAAATAATATCAACATTCGATACGATAGCTGTCACATGAGCTTCGTTGTCACGTAGAATCGTATTTCGTGGTAGACCTCCTGGTAGACCCTTAGACGGGATTGTTCAAAGAATGCAATTTCGGCGCCTAAACGGTTAAAATATATACTGACCCGAGAGATAGGGTTTTCCGGAGAGGCTACGGGCACGGGCATTCTTTTTTCATATGACATATCAATCATTATTAATAAGTAATCTGACATAGATTATGAAAAAGTAATAAATGACACTATAATATTATTGACTGGCTTAAGACAAATAATCTGAAAGTAAATGTTTCAAAAGCAAAGCTCATACAATTTTATAATTATAATGGAAAGCCCCAGACACTCTCTGTAAGTTGTTATGGAGATGAAATTGTGGAATGCTCATCCAGCAATTTTCTCGGCTTAGTATTGGACTCTCAACTGACATGGAAACCACAGGTTGATTCAGTATGTGCAAAGCTGAATCGATTCGTATTTGGTTTACACCGCCTAACGCACATACGTGATCAAAGGACTGCCTTGATGGCTTACCTTGCATTTGTCAGCTCAAGCTTGCGGTATGGTCTCATCATCTGGGGGAACTGCGTAGAGCTAAACCGTGTATTTGCTATCCAGAAAAAATATGTCAGAGCTATATTTAGAGTAGGCTCGCTTGAATCTTGTAGACCGCTTTTTAGAAAGCTAAATCTTGTAACGCTTCCCGCCATGTACGTATATGAGGTACGCATGTTTGTTAAAAAAAACTTGGTCTTATTTACTAGGAAAAGTGAAGTATGTAATTTTTAAACTAGATATCCAAACCGCTTTGCTGGCCCCTCCCATAACACTACTTGCTTTTATAGGAATTGCTATAACATATCCATACAAATATATAATACTTTGTCTGCAGCTATCGCAAACTTACCTACGAAAATATTTTAAAAAAAGTTATTTGATTTGCTATGTGATCCGTGTTTATATGATATCAAAGATTTTTTTAATAATAAAAAGAAATTGATATTTTGTTTGTATTTGACATTTGTTTATATTTGTACAGTTCGTACTTCTTTGATATTGTTTAATTTATGATTTTATTGCTGTTGCTATTTATTATTTATTTAACTGCCTCCGTGGCCGAACGGTTACCATGCCGGACTGCCACGCGGAGGTCCCAGGTTCGATTCCCGGGCCGGGAAAATATTTGTATGGCTTACATTTATTTGTCTCGTGAGTTTGGGTGTAATTTGTGGTTGTCTATGTGTGTGTCCATGGCACCCGCGACCCAGGGTTTCGCTAGTGTGGGTCTATGTTGAGTGTGTGTGTTATTGGCATTTTTACTTAATTTTATTTGACATTGCTTATTTGACATTACATAATTTTTATTTATGACATTATTTAACTTCAGTTTAATTTTAATATTTGCGTGCCAGTATCTGGTGCAACACGTGTTCTTGATACCTTGTATCTTTTGTTACCGTGTTTGCTTGCGAATAAATATTTCATTTCATTTCATTTCGACAGCAAGACCAGGGTACTGCGGGCGTCCGGGCCAACACCTCCGCCAGTTACGCGTCTTCACGGGCGTCTCTGGCGGACCCGGACTTGGATATGGACTCGCCGGGGTTTGTGGTTAACTACAGGGATGA
This sequence comes from Hyposmocoma kahamanoa, assembly GCF_003589595.1. Taxonomy (NCBI): domain Eukaryota; kingdom Metazoa; phylum Arthropoda; class Insecta; order Lepidoptera; family Cosmopterigidae; genus Hyposmocoma; species Hyposmocoma kahamanoa. The sequence continues at coordinate 12,995,064 of NW_020654466.1, read as the reverse complement.
ACATGTTCGTCTGCCCCGGTAGGGTGTAACCGGGGCGTTCGTTCCGCGCGCAGTCAGCGCGTCTTAGTAGCAGTCTAGTTGAGGGCCTGAGGGCGAGGAGACGCGCGGGACACGTAAGTTGCCCTATAAGTCGGTGGCTGTGTCAGGACATTGTCGCAGGACACTGCCACTTGGCATCTCCGGCACTAGCCTGGAGAGGTAGTAGAGGATGAGCTAGACATCTTCCGGTCCCTCTGGCCGCGTAGGAATTTGGGAACTGAAGAGACGCCGTTCATTGGGCGTCGAGAAGTGAGCGTGCCTACAGCTCCGGTACCTATCTAGAAAACAGAGAGAGTGCTATACGTGCACCCGGGGCGACTCACCTAAGGCACTAGCCTTACAGAGAACCGGATAAAGTACGTGCAAACGTGCTGATCAGGGGTTAAGACCTGACTTAGATGATCCCTGTGCGAGCGAGCTTGCACAGGGACCATCATAGTGCCCTTCCCGCATAACCAAGAGGTTGATAGGGAGGGGCACTATAAACAAAACTTACGTAGAATGATATACGACTGTACCTCTTTGTTACACCTGAGTGAGTATAACACATATATGGGAGACTGGTAAAATATTAGAAGTTATATATTTATTATGTACATACAAAACTTGTCTCGAAATTCATTTCGTTTCTTAATGAGTACTAAGGTCAAATAACTGACAATCTATGTCGCCAATAAAAACCGCTATAAAATTCTAATCAAATCTCTCTCTTAACAACTCACACATTTATGTTATCAATAATTACAAACCCATTAAAACATTATCTTTGAAATTACCAATTTACATAACAAATATTATCAACTCGAGCATCACAAATTAATTTTCACCGTCGCCCTAATGCAGCATTTTATCACTAAACGAAAAAGTCAACTTTTGGGAAATAGACAATAGCGTTTTTGAATTTAAATTTAAGCTTTGACATTACAGATTTAAATTTTAAAATTCGTTTGGTGACGATATTGTTTTCATAGTGCGATATAATCATGTATAAAGAACACAAACATATCACTACCACTACTATTAATTTTTGACAAAAATTATATCATTTCAAACACAAAACTGGTCTTCATTATTGGACGTATCTTCTTTCTGCCTAATTAACCCGTCACACATCCTGGAAACACACGGTGTCTCTAAAGCGCAGCTGTGTTCGCATTCACCATTGTTAAATTTATATAACCATTTTACGCAAATTTAAAACAGAAAATCACCAAAATCGTAAAAGACACCGTGTAAATGCGCTTGGTCCACCGAACAAATTACACTAAAAATATTTACCCCGATTTTAACAGCAAACAACACGAAGGTGAGAGCTAATAAGCAGAAAGGCTTTGTCCCTGTAATGAGCTCTCACGGAGGGTTAGCTACAAATACAAATAAACTGCTTTTGTTCCGTTCTAGCGATCCTTATTTGTAAAACGTAAAACGGTACGTTACTGTTAAACCGTTCGAGTTGCGTGATGAAAGTAAATTAATTTAATCATCATCATCATCATAAACCGATTATACGTCACACAAAGAAATGCAAATCAATAAAGAACTTTCTATTCTATTTTATTTCCATTTCCCACACGGTTGAACCCGTGTCCACTCCAAGGAGAGGACACGTGACACTTTGTACCTATTTTTGCCGCCAAGCAGTAATGTATGCTTTACTGCCATTTTTGAACGGTTAAGGGTGCTGGTGAAACTACAGGTAAATGAGACTTGTCAACTTTATATACTTTTTTGTAATATCAGGTGACTCGTGCGCCTGGTATTAAATAACACGCCTACCCATAACAGTTGCAGTGCCACTCAGAGCTTCAAAACACAAAGACCTTAGGGGCTCCGCCACTGCCCCCGTCATCCAAATACATAAGTTGAGAAGTCCCATGTACCTATAATTTCACCAGCAAAAGGTTACCGCCATGACCTCGCCGATTGTTGTCTTGAATGCGCCAGACGTATAGGAAAGGAAAGGTACGCCGTGCAGGGAGGCTCCTTTCGTAGACACCTCTGGCAATACGAACATTGACGTAAAAAAACTATTGTTGTCTCCATATCAGAAACTAAAAGTAGTAACCATCTTGAACGGTGTACAATTCCATTGAAACCTAAATTGTTAAATGTGGAGAGGAGATTTAAACAGATATTCAAAGAAAAAACTGATGTTTTAATGATTGATAGCAAAAACCGAAAAGCAGCAACGTTATTCATATATATACCATATACATTACGAGAAAACACATTGTAAAATCATCATACATCTTCAAAAAGGTACGGAACTTTGTTTACTTGCTTTGTTTTGCTGCAGTTTTCTCTGAATTGTGAGAAATGCAGTCAGAAATAATAATAAAATGTTCGTTATTTACTTTCTCCACTAGGAATTTATTATTTAGTTAATTAACGTTTTCTTTACAACTTTACAAGAACAATTAAATAAAAGATTCAGAATCAAAATAGCTCGAAGTATATTATCCTTCTAATAAAGTTATCAAGTTATATATCATACCACTGCACACAAACGATATTCTCATAATAACAGAAATTAAATGATCATCACATCATTCCTAAAGATTGCTGTCTCTTGAGGCTTTCACTATTAGTTCAACATCCAAGTACTTACAAAGCTAGACACCTCATTTCTTACTATGTCATATGCAGTTGTGCTTATGCATCTTTAACCTTTATGTATTTTTTTCTAATCCAAAATAAAGATAACATACAATGTTAGCAGATAACAATCCTTTTCAACATTTTTAAACAACAATATCGAGCAGGAAGAGAAATCGAACAGAAAGAACACACTTTCTTTAATGGCCTAATTAGTTGAACAAATTGTTGAGCTGAGTCTTATTAAACTTGTAGATATCTTCTTTTCCCGAGTGGATGGTGGGATAACACAAAGGGTTAAAGTATCTGTGTTCGCCTGCCTTGAGCGGTTCAGAGTCTGCACGGTTGAATTAAGTTGCAAGTAAGAGAACTAGTTACAAAAATGGATTTCCGCAAAGTAACGCTTAAATTTATTCATAATTATTATAGCAGCAGTAGAGCTCTATATGTACGAGTTCATCCAGGGTAGTACTGCCACCTTACCTATTTCTGCCGCCAAAGCAGTAATGTCAGCATTACTGTGTTCCGGTTTTAAAGGGTAAGGGTGCTGGTGAAATCACAGGCACATGGAACTTGTCAACTTGTGTCTCAGGGTGACGGGCGCAGTGGCAGATCTTTACGATTTAAAACTCTGAGTGGCACTGTAACTGTTATGGATAGATTGTAACTTACCAGCAGGCTCACGACTTGTTCGTCCCGTCACTTTATATTTAAAAAAATATTGAATTACAAAAAGCCTTCACCGCATTGTCTCAATAGCCGCTCATGCACAGCATTATGGATAACTTAATGAAACTACTTTGTTATAATTATTAATACAAAGATCGAACACTCAGAAAAATTCCTTCGATCCGGTCGGATTCGAACCGAAAAAAAAAAAAGTCGTTGAAAGACCAAGTACAAAGACACGACGCAAGCACATAGAGAAATTCGTGAGATTCGTTGGTTCGTTCCGTTAGATGTTCTAATTATTTGTCGTAAAACTGCACGCTTGGTGTAATAAAGCTACATCTGCAAAATAACAACTTTTCAGGAGAAAAGGTTAAAGATAAAGTTTTAAGATTCTATGAACAAAATTAGTTGATAACTTTTTTATGCTTAAATAAGAGCGTTATAAAATTTCACAAAATATGTAATTAGTATCGTGTAGTTCGTATTATTTTTATGACTTTCAAAATGTACGAAATCTTGACCTAAAAATTATAACCTAAGCCTTGAACGGCTGAAAATTATTAAAATATTCTCCTCTAAGTTGTGGGTTTTAAAATATTCTCATATGCGATGCGGGTTTGAGTTTTCATGACTTCGAAGAAAGAGTCAACCATCTTTGCTTACTTAAAGAACGAACAAAAAGTGTTTTATGTGTCATTGCTCATTTTATTTTCTTTTTAACCGACTTTAAAAAAGGAGGAGGTTCTCAATTCGACTGTATGTTTTTTTTTGTATGTATGTTACGCGATAACTCCGGTATTTGTGAACCGATTTTCATGATTCTTTTTTGTTGGAAAGAGTATAGTGGTCCCATTTAATTTGAAGAAAATCATCCACCTCTAAGAGTGGGTAAGTAAGGGTAACACATGAAGATTCATTTTATAAATAGCGCCAAAATTTTAATAAAATTTTGGCTATTTATAAAAAATTTTTAAGGAGCATTTATTTTAATGGTTGATTTTGCTATTCTCCAATTCTAGGCGTTTTTCGCTCTCAATATACTTTGAGTAGTGAGAACCGATTTTTCTTATCTCCTGTGTCAAGTCCCGTGTAGTGGCGAACTAGGGGATGAATCCGGGTTTGCGTACTTTCCGGTAACCGATTTCAATAAAACTTGGTAATTATATGTAATTCCACGTATTTTTGAGGTCGGTTTTTTTAGTACTCTGTATTGAGATTATAAGGAGCAATTATTTTAATGGTTGATTTTGCTATTCTCCAATTCAAGGCGTTTTCTCTCTCAATATACTCTGAGCAGTGAGAACCGATTTTTATTATCTGCTGTGTCAAGTTCCGTATAGTGGCGTACTAGAGGATAAATCCGAGCTTGCGCACTTGACGATAACCGATTTCAATAAAACTTGGCAAATAGATGTAATTCCACGTACTTTTGAGGTCGGTTTTTTTATTATGATACCAAGTGTCGGGACGAATAAGTCGTGTGCCTAGTAAGTGACAAGCCTGTCCATAGCAGTTGCAATGCCATTCAGAGTTTTATATCGCAGAGATCGAGGGGCACTGCCACTGCGTCCGGCCCACTGAGACATAAGTTGACAAGTCACATGTGCCTGTCTTTTCGTAATGTTCACATTTCCGCTTGGCGGCAGAAACGGTTAAGGTGGCAGTACTTTGCTGCACGAACTGTTTCACAAGGAACTAATGTAAATCATAAGTGTAAAATAACGACTCTATGGAAATGACATTAGACGCATACCAATGCACAGACAAAAACGTGATAAAAATTGAAGGGTAAAGTATACTATAGTTGAAAGCGTAAATTACAAAAATAGCTACTGTAGAGTTACTTACATCGGGGAAGTATCGGATGCAATCGCTAGCCTCTGTTTACATAAATGCTGTTAGTGGAAACTACTTTCCCCGTGTGTTAGCGCGTAGCATTCCACACTTATCCAAGCACGCACACTTATGGTATAAAGTACTTGAAACTTGTGTCACCTACTGTACATTATATACACATACACGCTTTACTATTAAAGACGTACATTGTGTATTGAGGATGGTTAATAAGAAATTACTAACGAAGATCTATTAGAAGCTTTATTAATTCGAGTTTTGTATTTTTTTACCGTGCGTGATATATATGAAGTTTTTCATAGCATTTGCAGAGAAATAAATACAATATAAATATGGTTCACAACATAAAAAATATGGATTTGGCAAATGGCGGGTTTTTGTTTTTTTTTAAACCTTCCATAGATAATACAACTCGAACTAAAATGTTGTACAAAGCAAACACGCGTAAAGTCATGATGGATTGTAAAAAAATTTGGTAAATTTTTGTACAGAAAATAATTAAAATCAATTATAAGAAACTGTTAATAATAAGTGTTTACCCAAGTCGTATGTAGTTGAATTGCAATTAAATTTCTATTTAGATAAAATTTTAGGTGAATGTTTCGAGCATAAGTAATCTCCTTGCTTGAACTTTGACCTCACCTGTATAAGGAAGTATGTCGTGCTACAAATTAAAACAACGCTCCTTACCGACTATGGCTGTAATGGAAAGAAAAAAGGCCCGTAGGTTTTATTTGGGGCATTATAGTCAAGTTAGCAATCATACCATTTACGAGCAAGTGTGATGAAAAAGTTAAAGTCTGTTAAAATTTCATATGTATCTACAGATTACGTGTTACATCCTGTACAAATCTTTTATGAAATAAAGAATTATTATTATTATTATTATTAAAGTATTTTTTTAGTGTTTACACAATTTTAGTATATGTGAATATTATATATCGATGTTAGATGCATACCGGCAGATGCGCAGACAAAAATGTAATACAAACAAAAGGGTAAAATATACTATTATTAAAAGCGTAAATTAAAAAAATAGCGACTGTAGAGCCGCTTACATCGGGTAAGTGTCGGATGCAATCGCTGGCCTTGGTTGACATATACGTTGTTAGTGGCCAAGCTACTTTTCCCGCACTTCGACATATAGCATTGTACACTTATCCAAGGACGCGCATTTATAGTGTGCAGTGCTTAAAACTTGTGTCAACTGCTATACGTATGTTGCATTCATATACACACTTTCCTATTAACGAAAGAATATTCTTTTTAACATAGGTATGTAGAATCTTAGGATATGTGAAAGATCGTAAAACCTATGGCTGAAGAAATATAAAACATTTGTGCATTTGTGATTGCTCTTTAGTTAGTATAGTATCAGTAATCTTCTTGTGAAAGAGTTCGTTCGGGGGAGTACTGCCACCTCACCTATTTCTGCCGCCAAGCAGTAATGTTAAAGCATTACTGCATTCCGGTTTTGAAGGGTAAGGGTGGTGGTGAAATTACAGGCACGTGGGGCTTGTCAACTTTATGTTTCAGGTAACGGGGCGCAATGGCAGTGACCAACTTTGTAAATAAAAGCTCTGAATGGCACTGCAACTATAATGGGTAGACAAGTCGCTTACCACCTGACGCACGACTTGTCCGTTCCGTCCACTGAAGATGGTCTGTGGTCCCGTTAATTTATATCATAATAAAGTATGACAAATTTTAGACAAATTATAATTTGATCACTGAAATGTTGTAGCCATAGTAAATCTGTTTTGTATATTATATAGCGAACGGCCTACTGCCACAAGCTACGTTGTAAGCAGTGGATGAATTCTATTTTTACATCGTCATGGTAGTGCAAATTCACGTTTATTTACAGTGGTAGAGAGTGAAAACGATGGAGTCAAAAATAAAATACCTGAGTTATTATAAACTTCTCAAAATTGCACTGTATTTACATTTTGTTCATGGCGTATCTCTTAGACATTTTGTAATGAATGGCGTCTATATTTAAATGAAACTAATATTTCCGAGCTTTGTTTCCGAATTGGACGGATTCGTAGCGATAATGAAATTGACGTGCACTATAGTGTAGTAGTGATATCATCATAATATCGATAGCTTTCTAGAATAGCGGATTATGTCAAAAACACATAATTTCATCTGAATATGGTTCAAACCAAACTCATGCGCATCTGGAGTGCAAAACCGACGCTTCGTACATCAGCTCGTTATTGTAACATGATTATTTTAACTAATGGAAAGCTCGATGATCTTAAACACTATAAAATCTGACTACATCTGACTGCACAATCTTATTTCAGCTGTTTAATATAAGTAAAAAATCGAACTAATTTTGGACCTGTGAATTAGTTTGGACCGCTATTCATGAATAGCAACTATATGTACGAGTATTTACATTAGGCACAAACCTTCAACGAATCAAATCGCTCCAGCACATGTTGTAATGCTATGAACGCAGAATCAAATTAACCTCCAATACCCTAATAATGTCTATCCTACGAACAAACCCGTGACTAGCTGTGTGACATATCTGGGATGATACAGATAATAAGTACTGGACACAGTAAACTTCCGAGGGATTTATCACAATAATGCTTATTACCTAGTTTTTAAACGACTTCAAAAAATAAGGAGGAGGTTATACGGTCGACTGTATATACATACACATACATAAAATATACGTTTTATGTATGTTTTTCGGTTTCTCCGTCAATTGAGGACCCATTTTGAAAATTCTTCTTGTGTTTGAAAGGGTGCACTCTCGTAGTAATCCCATTTTCACCAAGTCAGAATCTGAGAAGGGGATCTCATGGAAATCGAGGAAAATCCTCAAATTTTATAGGCACGTCAGTGTACTCATCTATTTTTCCATCAATTGTGGACCGATTTTGAAAATTCTTTTTTGTTTGAAAGGGTATACTTTCAAGGTGGTCCCCGATGCCGACGACGCCGTTCCGGGTTCGTTTCGGCTATCACAAATAATTATTTTCCGTAAATAAAAGTCGACTTTTCACTTGACACAATACATGTGGTCAACAAATCACCGTCACCATGACAACCAGAAAAAAGTATAAAATGTACAAAGGAATCCGTAACAGTCCCGTTGTCACCAAGATGTCAGAATCTGATGAGGGGATCCCATGGAAATCAAAAAACGCCGATAAGCAAACTTATAAAGTCGGTTTTATTTTTTAAATTAAATGTTACAATTATTATCTAGTGTACATTTATTTTATAACCCACGAACAAGAACAACAAACTGTTGCATATATGTATCTACATAAAATATGTACAGAATAAAAGTAATTTTTTTTCTTTACAAATAGGTATGTGTTCTAAATTATGTTTTACGTACTTTTAAGTTATACTGTGAAGTGATTGTAAATGTTTGTTGCTGCAGGTCTTTGTGCCGAACCTAAAAAGTTCAAGGGGGTAGGCAACCCTATGGACTATCTATGGGATTAATAATATATGAGGAATCCATGTACGTTCTTCTGCTGAGCAATGAAAGCGCATGGTGATACTCGGACAATTTTACGTAGGATATTCTTTAGGAACAATTTTAAATTTGAACCTCACTATTTCTCGAACCTACCTATCGAGTAATTTCGCCTAGTGGTACGCTAAAACGAAGCCGACAGTGACAGCACAACGCAAAGTGCCGTTTTGACCATTAAAACTTCAGACAGTTTTCATATGCATTATCTAGTAGGCACTTACACCAGGTAAAGGCTTATCCTGATCACTTTTAAAATATGTACGGACCTTTATTTTAGTTCGGCTACCACTTGAACGTAGATAGGACTGTGGAAATAAAAGCAAACGATTTTATATTTGTAATTAAATTCACTTATTGTATTTTACAATGTTACATATAAAGGTACATTTAACGGAACAAAAAGAAAGTGAGAATATAAAATTGTATTTTTATATTTCAATAAATAAGAATCAACACTATGACTTGAAATGAAATGAAATTTATTTGCCTGAAATATGGTTTACAAAAGATGGTACTGTAGACTAGGCTGTACTCTTTGAGTAGAATTGCTGGCTGAACATAGGTAATGAT
>NW_020654466.1:12957994-12985813 GCF_003589595.1 Hyposmocoma kahamanoa | reverse complement strand
TGGAACGCTAAGAAAATAAGGGAAGAGCTTGACATTAATAGTAATAAAGATTGTTTTGTAACCCAAAGTGAAAATATGTAAAAATGGTAAAATAAACCAAAGTTTTAAGATGATCCCGGTTTTATATTATTAGAAGTACCTCTCGCAATGCATCTGAGCTACAGCCCTCTATTATAGTACATATAATATATAATAATAGGAAAGTCCTCATATTTCACCAAAATTGGCATGCAAATAACATATAGTCATCTATATTTTATAATTTAACAATTTTAAAGCAATTCTAATAGCAGTACAGAGTTATTAACATTTATTAAAATACTAAATAATTGGTATGTCTTTAAGAAATAAAAAAATAAAATTGGTAAATATTTTTTTTTCTTTTTGGTCAAATACTTTTAATTAAATATTAACATACTATCATAGCAACTCATTATCATGTCATGAAGATGTAATAAAAAATAGTTAATAAGTAAAGTTTTCTTTCTCTTTGGTCAAAACAAATTAAATTAATTTAAATTAAGTAGTCAGATTTGTTGAAATTTGTATGAAAATAAGTCTTTAATGGAGTAGAAATTTTTGTCTCTTAACCATGACATTAGCTTACGTTTGAACATAAGATTATTATCGAGTTCTTAGGTTTTCGCGATTGTTACACATAGGAAATGAAACTATTTTTCCGGATTTAAATCGCGTATATTTGTTTTTTCAAATAACCATGTGACCTGTAAAGGGCCCGAAACGTCGGTTTGTTTGAAAAAACAAATATACGCGATTTGAATGCGGAAAAATAGTTTCATTTCCTATAAGGTTATTATTTATCAGTTTTATGTCTGACGGTAAGGCGTTATATGTCTTTACACACATAGCCCCGCATTGTTTCTGGTAATAACTTAATTTGCTAGTACTATTATACACTAACCTGTCTTGGTAGTAGAAATAGTAGTAGAAATACTACTATTTCTACTACGAATATTCCGAGTCTTTTTAAAGGGCTTACTATTGTACTTCGCAATTTTTTTTCACGTCAAAAATATACATGCGGGGTATATATATTGGGGTCATAAACCGCACAATGCCCTTACGCATTTTTTTTGTGCTACAAATAAGTTATTCACATCTGTTCAGTTCCCCCACACAATCAGGCCATATCGAAGTAAAAATGCTACGTAGCCATGAAATGCCTCTAAAGTCGTAGATAATAATATAGTTCAAGTATTACGTAATCTTCTTAGCACATATATGTACATAACGATGTTTGCATCGTCATCATTTCTTATTGTATCAATGTGAAGTTTCCATTAAAGCCTATCGTCAATCGTTACACCTAAAAACTTTGTGTGTTCTACTTCTTGTACAATTTATCCTTTGTAGTTAATTTTCAGTTCTGATAGTCCCAAATTGAATGAAGTTTGTTTTACTAAAGTTCAACGTCAAGTTATTATTGTTGAGCCAATTAACCACTAATGCAATTGTATTATTTATGTCCGATTCGTAGTTTACTATATTGTCTTTATATGGTATCATTATAGAAATGTCACCTGCAAATAATACACATCTGTGTTGTGGTATGTCAGGTAGGTCTTTAATGTAGAGTAGCAATAGAATTGGCCCAAGTACGCTACCTTGGGGCATACCACATGCGTTTACTCGATATAACGATTTATTCGTAACTACGTGAGAATGACTATCTAGAGATCTTATTTCCATTAGGAGACCCTATTACTTAAATATGAGGTTAACCAATCAAATGCTAGCCCTCCAATTCCAAGATTGTCCTGCTTTTGGAGAAGCAAGTCATGAAACATGCTTAGTAACACACTACGTAACACGCACACTAAGTAACAATTAAGTTAACATATTTTAACGTCAACTAAGAAAATCTTATGCAACCTACATTGAAATAATATAGGTTGCCTTTTTATATAAAAAACAAACCTCAAAAATTTGTGGAATTACAGCTATTTACAAGGTTTTATTGAAATCGGTTAACGGAAAGTGGGTGAAATCCAATAAACTGGATGCCTCAATTTGCAACCCTTAGAGATGGAATATTTTCTTCAAATTTGAAAGACACCACTACTGGGTCCTCTCTGGTCGACAAAAGGAAGATTCATCGAAATCGGTTCACAAATGTCGGAGTGATCCCGTAACATACACAAAAAAATACAGCCGAATCGAGAACCTCCTTTTTTTGAAAATCGTTAAAATCGAAATTAAACAAACTGCATTTTTTGGTTTTCTGACTCTGTGTTCAAATTATACCTAAAATAAAAAGGTGAAATAGCAGCCAAACTTTTGATGCAATACTGCATAATTTGGATTAGTTGACATAGAACGTATTCGCAAAATTATCTATCTAGTCGTAAAAGTACGTACCACGAGTAGGCCTCTTTCTGAAAATACCTTACTCGCGAAGAACTCTATTCTACTAAAGGCTTCAAATCAAATCAAATCATTTATTGTGTACGCACGTCTATAAGGTCTTATTTAACATTGTTGTGTCAGTACGTATTGCCAATTTTACGGCATACAATTTACATAATTAAATTAATTTAACAGTATACTACTAAATTTTCATTACAAAATGTCAAATCTTAATTTTAATTCTTAATTATATTTATGTCATTATTTTGTGGTGGTTAACCATTATTCTATGTTCTTGTCATTTAAGTAATCGCTGACTTTATAATATGCTTTTCCAGTCAATAAATTAAATAATCGCTTTTTAAAATTGGCATTCGTCGTTAGTCTCAAGTATATAATTAGGCAGCTTATTGTATAGTTTTGGCGCCATAGCACAAATATTATCATGAAAGAGGGTAGTCTTACAGGCAACCAGTTTCAATTTATTGTTTCTTCGTGTACTTTCCACCTTGCTGAAGAGTGTGAGATTTCTCCGAACAAAAAGAACCGTTTCAAATATATATATTGAAGGAACTGTTAATAATCTCAGTTTTTGAAATTGCGGTATACAGCTGTCCATACGGCACAGGCTTATTCGTACAAAGACTTATTCTTAAAAGGACTTATTCTTAAAACTAGTTAACCACTATAAATACATATGTATATTCAAATACTTTAAGAAAATATAAATGGTAAATGAAAATTATAATGTAAATTTATGAGTACTCAAAGGTAGGTCCAAAACGGTGAATATTGAATGGAAAACATTGCATAAATGCAGTATTTGCTGCTTACGTCCTACATGGACTTACCTCCATTCCACCCTTGTCTACCGACGCTTTTAATAACTTTATGTTATACATACACTTTTCTTTTTCTAGTTCGAAGTTTTTAAAGTACGCAATATAAATACATAATCTGCCCTAATAAAAAGAAACGATCCACTTTACCGTTTTTTATACTACCGAACATAAAACTTCGCACTGTCGAAAGAATAGTAAAGAAAAGACATGAAGATTTCCGGTGTAATTTCCTATGAAATAGAGATCAAACTGGCACGACTATTTGAGTAAAATCAAAGTAGGTAGTGAAATCGCAGATAGAAGCTTCAATAGAATTTGGAAAGACATATATAATATAAATATAATTGGAATACTACTATACGTCATATGAATCACAATATTCGTCCTCTTTGTTCCCTGCTGGTCGGAGTTAAAGTTACAAGCTCACTTAAATAAATGCCAACGTGAAAAACCTTCCTTTGATTGATCCTCAGCGTCTATCTTTCTCCTCCACGCTTGAAAGGTGGTTTAGGTACCAGAAGTATGTGTTTCTGGTACCTAAACCACCAAAGTCATAACCCTTCTTTCTGTTCTCTATCTAAATCATAGTTAACTTCATGCACAATATTCCGCTGGGTAGTAGCAAGTTGGAAGTGAGAATCTAGCCACTGGATGAACCGACCCGGATAGTCAGTTTTAAGTTCCAGAGCGACAAGACTATTCGCCTATCCATCGGTCTCTGCCTTCGACATATGACCTTATTTGTGTATAGTTTGCCGCCGATGGTTTCTACAATAAACACAACAACATTAGAATCCTAACTGAAACGAGTGCCGATGATAAACACCTGAACGACACGAACTAGTGCTGGACACCACATGGTGGCATCCTACTTTCAACATACCAGCATTATGTGATGGCTGAATGAGCTGACTGAATAAAAAAGCTGACAGTATCACTCAAGGAGCAGATCTATCTAAATATATACTATAGGATATCTAATACAATTCAATTCGATTGTCTATGTTAAGTGTTAAAGTTCCCTCAAGACATTATGGTAAGTTTTTAAAATATGATTAGTATAAAGAATATCTACTTACTTCAAACGTAATGTAACAGGATTCGGTTTACTAAGCGCGGATTAACAAAAGGAACTTTTAGTGTGAGGTACTTGAAAAGTGAACAAGTGCTAACAAGCGCTATGTGAATTTGCCGCGTGACATTAAAATCCATTTTAACCTGGTCTGTCTTTTGTACTTTTGTACTAATTACTGTGAAAAGTGGATAAACAAAAATAATTGCAATTAACTTACGTTATTATTTCACCACCAGGTGAATGAATTGATAAAGATAATGTGAATAGGCAAATTATGAAATGATTTCTGACTAAATTGGCAACGAGGATTTTCCTTCAATTACAACTTAGCCAGGTGAATTCAATCAGATCGAAGGAATTTTCCTTTATGTTCGATCTTTGTATCAATAATAACTAATGGAGTATTATCACAAAAAACATGAAAATCATTGTAGTTAAACACATCTATGGTTAAACATCACGGTATTCAGTAAATAAATATTTCATTTGTAGAGTTGAGTCGCTTGTGGAACTTATGTACCTACTAAAATCCAAAGTGTCAAGTTTTTTTTTTATAATACCAAGTGACGGGATGAACAAGTCTGCTGGTAAGCGATACGCCTATTCATAATGGTTGCTGTGCCACTCGGAGCTTTAAATCGCAAAAATTTTAGGGGTACTGCCACTGCGCCCGTCACCCTGAGACATAAGTTGACAAACTCGATGCGCTCTGGACCGTAACAAAATGTGAAAATAATATAAGAAAACAAAATGTATGTGCTAATAATGTGTGAATAACGTCGAAGTAAGCTATATGACCCTATTACCGTATCCCACAAACGAAGAAGTGATGAGTTAGAACACAAACAATTTTTGTTAACAAAACAAAAATTAAACGCTTTAAGACATTTTTCATCAAACATGAGCGACAAAAAGTTAACTAGAGTTAGCTCGAGTTGATTTATTATCATTAATTCCACAATGTTTATACAGTTTGAAGAGATTCCAAAGTTCTCAGACATGTCTTTATTTAAGCCCTCACTCGCAACCAGGTGGAAGTTATAATGCACTTTCAGTTAACTTTAGGGATATGACGAAGTTTTAACAGGCACGTGTTCGTTCAAGCACTTTTATTACTTATTACCATCTTGTGGTATTGCCGTAAGATATTCGAGGATGTTGATTTTCGTTCAATAAATCAAATTCCATTTACAAGACGACGTATGAACAAATCGTGTGCAAAGTACAATGGCGAATTAGTAAGTAGTGATTTACTCGTCTAAGGTTGTGTATTAAACATACAAAAGAATCGCCATCTACTAAAACCGGTAAGAGAGATTTTAATTTTTAAATTTGGCAGACGGTTCTTATCCTGTACAACCATCGTCCTAATCAAGAAAATTATTACCTATACATCACAGTGCTAGGTGTACTATATGTCTCCTCTGTATTTTACGCACATACTCATAGCCCCTGCTATAGGGAACCCTGCAATACTAGTGCCATGGGGATTTCAAAGTGTCGTCTTTATTTTGACTTTCAATTATTTTGTGAAATCTAGTTTAAAGTGGAATAGGATAGTGCCATTGTGCCTTAATGCCGAAGATTAAACGCGAAATTATACGAATCTCGAACTAAAATACCCGTATCGGCCCGTTCTAAGGAATCCGGAGTCAATCCAAGCACGCCACCTCAAATTGCCTATCCTCTTTGTGGCGGCCATATTTACAGAAAAACTTATTTTTATGTTTTCGGTCTGAAGGACTTTGTTTCCATGGCCAGAAATATTTTTTTTTTAAAAGTGCCATGGACACAAACACAGACAACCACAAAATAGAGTGCGTACAGATCTAGCGAATTCGCCACAAACGCGCTACATATGTGCGCTGCACACGCGCGGAACACGCACAAGTAATGCGCGTGAGCAGCTCGCGAGCCTTTCGCATTTGCGGCGCATTCGCCAGATATGGGATCCTACCACAACCTCTAAAACAATATTACTTTAACCTTACATTGATTTTTTCGTACCATGACGCGCTTAAAGTAAGCTTATTATAATGTTAAAATTATGATGTATTATTGGCAGCTTTGTGCCTATTCATTTACTAGTTCGTACTATGATGCGACTTTTACATTAAAGTAATATTGTTCTTATGTCAAATTTAGCGACCTTAAAATTGTAACTCGGACGCAGTGGAAACAATATTATTTTCGAATTTATTGTCTAAGTATTGTTAAGTAAGTATTAAAAGTTATGTTGAACTTATTTATTTACATAAATCTCTTCAATAGTTTGTTTATTTTTTTATTTAATAGTACATAGGAAATAATTTCTCGTTAAATAAAAATACGCGATGTTTATTTCGTAAAATTATAACAGCGACATCTATCCTTGGCGACACTAACAGTTGACACTAGACTATAATTCCGAATTCACAACGTAAGTATCAAGACTCAGCTTGTTTTATTTATTTTTCTTCAAGAAAATGCGGAGAAATAATTGAAAACAACGTATTTTTTAATAGATTTTATTATTACATACCTTTCTTTTTTTTAACAATTAATATTCTCTGAATGTAAATAACGTTCAGTACTTAAACATTACACTACGATAAGACGATTCGGAACATCAAAAAGGAAAGAGATGGCATTATATCGTTCATATAGCGTTATTTCTTTCCTATTTTTAGTAAGGAATAGACAATATTGGGAAATCATTCGTTCTTTATGTGGTCTGTGGTTCTTTCAATCACTTTAGCAATAATCTTAGAGGATGGAAAAAAAACAATAATACATTACTTGGTTGACAGGTTTGTCATGGTACGAATATGAGTAATAAGATTGTTTTTGGAAAGTTTATGGTAGGCCCCTTGTACGCACCCTGACATCTAAACTCACGAGACAAATAAATGTAGGTCATACAAATATTTCTCATATAATTCCTTTACTGTACGTCTGACGCACCCTGGGCAACAATCGGCGAGTTACTTACGCTGACTGGCAAATTCTTTCACTACGAAACGACACCATAGGAAGATCTTGAAGTACGAATATCGACAGTAAAACGCAACATAATAAATTTTCATAAACTTAAATGTAAAATTTCATGATGTTCCATTAATTTAAGATAGTATGTTGCTTGAAAGGAATTAATTCTTGTAATTGACCCTTTCGATTAGCATCATAAAAATACAGATGCTTTTTTATTCACATTTCGTCGGTTCGTTTCTTATTGTCTCCTTCGAAATCTTTGAATACAGTACTACTTACATTTAATAATTTTGATTGATCAGGGGCAAAGAAAAGCTTGTTTTTGTACTGCCTGTTAAGAAAATAATAACAGGAGATATTTCCGAGTAAAGTAAATTTCCAATTGTTTTTCTGTTTCAACCATAACCTAACCTACGGTTAAAAAACCGAGCTCAAAAGTCATTCAACCCCTAGTTTACCACTCTAAGACGTGGAATATTTTCTTCAAATTTAAATGGGACCACTTCTGAGGTACCCTCTTTCCAACAAATAAAGAATCATCAATATCGGTTCACAAATGGCGGAGTTATCGCGTAACATACATACAAAAAAAACATACAGACGAATTGAGAACCTCCTCCTTTTTTTGAAGTCAGCTAAAAATAAAACCATGTTTCAATGAATCATAATATCCTATCTACAATATTTATAACTATAGCATTTTATTAAAATAACCGACCTCAAAAGTTAGCTCCACTTTCACTGTATACGTTACCGTTGTCTCCTCAATGCCACTGGAACGCATAAAATGAAAGTCCTCGACAAAACGAATAATCTAAACCCAAACACAAAACACAAGCTAATTGCTACACGTTGTTGAAGAGTTCCTTTCACCTGTCTGCCATTTCCATCATCGCATCAGCTCCAGATCACCATAACATCTTACATTCATTGGAATTACATCTATGTGCTAAGTTTTATTCAATGCGATTAACGGAAAGTGAGTGAAATTCAATAAACTGGATTCATCTCTTAATTTGCCATCCTTAAAGGTGGAATATCTTCTTCAAATCCGAATAGGCCCACTACCTTGTTTTGTTGAAAAGGGGTACCCGTTTTCAATAAAACGAGAATAATCGAAATCAGCTTCCAAATAATGCCGGAGTAATCGCGTAACATACACAGAAAAATAACTGTCGAATTGAGAACCTCCTCCTTTTCTGAAGTCGGTTAAAAATAAGTCCCATGTCAAATTTACCGCACATCTAAAGTTAGTGTGAGAGACTAAACTGTATCTGATTCTAAAGACTTAGTGGTGCACCCGGAAATTGAAACCCTTTACGTACTAAATAGGAAACAAACTTTCTCCTAAGTAGATTATCATTGCTCTCGTCGTTAATTTCACAAACTATATCGTACGAGCACGCTGACAAAATTATCGGGAATGTTGTATCGGATGAACAGCTGTCATTAATCTGACATTGCCAAGGCCAGCTTTGATTGATCGCCAAATCCACATTACCTATGTTCCGACACATCCATCACAAGCCTTCATATTATATCAAAATCGGATATCAACTCGCTATGGGAATTTGTTTAGCGTAATATAATTCTCGTCTAGTGCTTCCTATATTTGATAATAAACGTACGTCATGCTCGTTTTCCAGTAAAGCAGAGATCTCAAAATGTTGGAAACCAAAATTACTCTTGGCATACTTTACTTAATAAGACAGCCTGGGAAACCCAAGGGCCGGCAGCTATGTATCTTGCCCAACGTATTAGCATAGCTATACAAAGGGCAACCCTGCCAGCATCTTGGGCACCTTGCTGCGGGTACCCAATTTTATTCACATATTGTTCGTCCCGTCACTTCTTTCTATGTTTTATTTAGCTAAAAACACCATTATTTTAATTATATTTTGCATTATCGTATTAATTAGTTCTCCGCGCGCACTTGATCGCACATTTTGGCGAGCAGTTTTTCGAGCAAGCGCTCGAAAAACTTCTTCTAACCAGCTTGATTAGTATTAACAATATTATTCATAATAAATTTCTTTGTATTAATAATTATAACAAACTAGTAGAGTAATTTCACAAAAAATAATTGAATATCAATTCTATAAAAAATTAATTACAGTTAATAGCGAGATCTCTTTGGCTGGTAGCTGTAAGGGTATCTAACTGGGTGACGAAATACTTTCATAAATTTCTCATAGATGGCGGTACGGCTAAAAAGTCGTTGAAAACCAAATACAAACATCCGACAACAAGCACATAGAAAAATTCATGAGGTCCGCTGGTTCGTTCCGTGGTTTAGTTGACATAGCATCTGGCACGGTTTGTTGGGAGACGTCGGTTCGAATCCGCCCGGATCGAAGGATTTTTTTCTAAGTGTTCGATCTTTGTATTAATAATTATTATTACAAGTTCTTCTATCGTTCTTGTCCTTTCTCTTCTTGAATTGACTTTGGTGACTTTTTTTATAAAACGCAGAAACGACATCGTGTTCAATTTACATTTGGACCTCAGGGTCCAAATGTAAATTGAAAAAATTCTGATATTATATAGTATTGGTTTTTAAATCAATATTTTTATAAAAGTCAGATATTAAAAAATCTACTAGAAATCGATGGTAAATCGGTTTTTGATTCCATCTCTCCACATCACGTCTTGGTACGGCTTTTCGCTACTGTAAACTTTATAAACCGTGTCTAATATTAACAACGGCACTGTTAGCAGCACACATAACTTTGTAGCTACTGTAGTTCCAGCGACATTAATTAAAGATCCTGCCATCACAAGAAGGCGCATCTCCCGTATCAGACAGCTAGCACGTATCCAAAATAGCAAGATCCTTCGTTTATTTAACACCACGTGCAACGAAATAGTCTTTTAAAGCAAAACTACAATATGCGATCTCAAGTTAGTCTGGTTTATTTTAGATGTAGTTCCAATAGGTTAGTTTAATTATAACATGAACTTTTAATGAAACTCTGGTCTAGTTGAACAAAATGCATCTAAGTTCGGTTGACGGAAAAATAAAGACGTTTTTAATTATTAACATCATCTAAATAAAACGGCTGCAGTATACGGCTTCAACACCGTAGCCTTGTGACAGATGAGGTATACATAAAATAATAATAATGCGTTCCTATAAAATTCTGAAACTAATAGACTTTTGTAGCCTTATAGCCAAAGCCAGATAAAAACGTTTTCAAAATGGCGTCGCGTTTAAAGTTAGCAATTGTAAATTAATAACTATTAATGTGAGACACATTTCTATAGAAGAACGCTGTTTGGTTATAGTATCAAGTGACGGGACCCACAAGTGGTGCACCTGGTGGTGGAGCAATACGCCCTGTCTGTAACAATTGCAATGCCACTCAAAGCTTTAAATTGGAAAGATCTGAAGGGCACACCCTGAACATCACGCTCATTTGGTGCACATTGACGTAATTGTAATTTTGGCAATATTTAATTAAATATGTCAACTCACTTATAACATGTTATGTTATAAGTGTTTACATTTGAAGAAAAATCGGCAGTAATTTTAAATTGTAAAAACGCACAAAGTTTTATTGACACGCCATCAATTTAAAAAGAAGTGCAATTGCGTCATTGTAGCAGCAAATGAGCGATAAGATGAACCATGTGCCTGTGATAATGCTCACATTACTGTTTGGCGACAGAAATATACGTGACTCTTTCTTATAAGGAGCCCTACAATTTTAAAATCTAGAAAGATTTTAAAAGATTTAATAAATTACAAAAAGTTAAATTTATTTGACAGACTGAAAGAACAATTATATGATTACCGCAAGTCCCCACTCAGGCAATCCTGTATTCCATACACGCCAATTTACATTTAATGATGTCTCGAAAATGAACAGAATAAACCTGAAAACTAATACAAACTAGTAAAGCTAAAGACTTTATTGTATTGGTACATCATCGATATTTTAGTTTTGAGACAAAATAAATCTTACATAAAAATTTTAAAAATAAAATTATATTCTTTCATACTTTCAGATAATGATAAAAAGACACTAAACAACAACTGCAAGCAATTACTATTAAAAATGACCGCCTCTATTCCTAATACAAGCTCTAAATTTATATAGTAGAATTTAAACCTGTATTATGATATTTATTATTTATTAAATATTAGCGTATTTAAGCGTATATTGTTCGGAAGCACAGTTTATTTTACGTACAAACGTAATGTGAAAAAACTCTTGTTTATTTGACAAATATGATTAAGTTTCTCGGTATAATTCTGTGTTCATTTTTCTGTAATTCATTTTAATGCAGCTTTGTTAGTATTCCATTTAATTACAGTTCGCTGCAATTTCGTTTGTTTTTCGAATTCTTTATTATTTTATCATTTTAAATATGGAGTTAAGAACGCCGGAATCCTATATCTATGGCCGGAATAGAACCAACACAAAAAGGACGTATACACGCAAAGTGGACATTTTAAACAAATTTTACGCTTTATTTGGCAAAGCAGACATCGATCACACGGGTTGCCTCAATTTATTTATGGTAATATTCGCAGCTGGTTGGATTTCAATATGAATTATAGTATTATACAGTTGATACGCAACATGTACGGCTACATTATTGTGAAGTGGAAATTGTAGAATCCAATCCCACTCATAGCATAAATAGAATACTGTATATGGCGGTTTGTTACACTAACTGAGCGTATTTGTATTAGAGCGATTATATTTGTGGTTCTAGTAAAAAGGGGTACAAGTCAAAAAACCCAACTTTAAAGGAGACGCGAAAAACAGTTAACGCTTAATATTATTCGACCTTAGGTTCATTACTAAACATATTTGGTTTTCTTTAGTGGTTTAACTGGACTTTTGCTTTTTTACGCACACTGTATGAAAAAATAACATATCTAACTTAATTTAGATTAGAAATCACAAATAAAACTTTAGTTAACAGAAATACTAACATAAATCGTTTGATGCCGGAATTTTTATGATAATTGTATCTTTTGACATAAGAAAATTTCGTCATTTTAAAAGATATCCTAAATCTTTTAACAATAATCGACGCGTCATTTCTTTCTGATATTTTTGGTACAAAAAACTCAATTTGGCCAAAATCAGACTTGTGCCCTTTTTCACTAGAGCCACAGATATAATAACGCATAACGCAGTCACTGGCGGTAAATCCATAAAACATCTTGTTTACGTCATTATTTTTCTACTATAGACAAGCGAGCAGAAAAGATAGTTTCAAGAAATAAATAATCGAATAGGATATAGTGAATATGTAGGGTATTTCGTAATAAATGTCTGTCGGTTCGCTGTATTTCGACCCGAATGAACTAGAACTACGGTTGTGCTTATAACTGCTTTTTAGGACGGAATTTATATTGTCTGTTTAATACATTGATACAGTACCTACGTAACATATATATCATTATATCATCATTATATAGCTACAGAATAAAATAAAAACAGGCAGAGTAAATTTAACACAGATCCGACTTTGACAAGCGCCCGATAGCTACTGACAGGTCAACGAGCGGCACGGCGTATCGTTGAACAGCTGGGTAATTTGCAAATTTTGGAATAAATATGAATTTAAGAACTATAATAATAAAATAGGGCTTCAGTTGAAATCAAAAATCTTGCAGGTTCTCTGTAGTATTTAAAGAGAAATGTCTCCATATAAAAATGATGTACAAAGTTTCATTCTAGCCTGTTTTCAGGATTTTATATGATCGGATAAAGTACATCTTATCGCGTAACATATTAGCACATTCTTTAGACAATATCCTTAAGTATATCGTATTTTTTTTGTAAGACCGTTATTTAACAGTAAATACCTAAAAACATTTGATCTAGCAAAACAGTTTTTTGCCGCTTACCCTCTGGTGACACGCCTTAACTGGATCCTTGAATATTGTCGCTGAAGTCGAAATTGGACGTGAAGCATTACTGGTGC
The DNA here is from genome assembly GCF_003589595.1 of Hyposmocoma kahamanoa. Taxonomy (NCBI): domain Eukaryota; kingdom Metazoa; phylum Arthropoda; class Insecta; order Lepidoptera; family Cosmopterigidae; genus Hyposmocoma; species Hyposmocoma kahamanoa. The sequence continues at coordinate 12,972,613 of NW_020654466.1, read as the reverse complement.
TACATTGTACAGTAGGTACTGTAGTACAGGCAACTTAGATTTTGTATTTAGAATTGTAAGAACAATAGAGTGTTGATGTCGAACAGACATCTAGGAGTTCTGGACAAAGCTTTGAAATTGAATACACGTATAAAGTTATAATTATGATATAATCGTCGCTTACATTTATAAAGTACCTCTTGCTACGCAAGCCCAGGTTACGTCCCATGCTAAAAGTGGTGGAGGCCGCCTTACAAGTGGTATACAATCGCCTTACGTGAAAATTCCGATGTGGAAAATTGTTCATCATAAAAATTAATCGCCGAGGAAGGAAAGAAGACAATATAAAGTCATAATTTGTATTTTATTTTTATTTTTGATATTTTATTGTTGTTCGTATGGCGGCGCAAAAGTTTACGGGGTTGAATGATGTAGATGAATTTCTAAACCAGTTTAAGGCGATCAGCGTAATAAATAATTGGTCGGAAGTGAAAAAGAGATACGTGATTGCAATTTTATTTGAAGGGGCCAGCTCTGAAATGGTACAAATCTAGTTTTTCCGCATACGCGACGTATGGTATAATTGCACAGAAGCTAAAAGAGGAGTTCCCCTGGCAAATAGACCGGGCCGGAGAGTTTTATTATAGGCGACAATTGCCTAATGAATCGCTCTTGAATTATTTTTATAGTTTAGATAAGTTAGCGATGAAAGCGAAGATTCAAGATGTTCAGTTTATTAGACATTTCTTGAAGTCTTTGATACCCAGTTTTCAATAGATGCTGGCTAGTAATTTGTATTTGTGGAAAGAGGAGTTGAGTGAAACAATTATGCAAGTAGAAGATATATTTAATCAAAATATTGAATTGCCAGTATATTTTCATAAGGAGCACTGTCACTGTTGGCAAACACAGGGTGACTCTACACGGATAGTTGGACCCGAGTCTAAACAGTCGAAATATCAGGTGCCACGGGCACCAATCGTGCAGCAGGATACGCCACGTCAAGTTATTCACAGGCGCATAGTAGTGGGGATCTCCTTAACGTGGATGTCAGCAAAGCGCGGCTGAACATTTAGGAAATTTGTATACAATTGATGGTTTTAGTGTAGATAGGGCCTGTTATATCTGTTTTTGTTAATAATGTAAGGTGCGAGGCGTTGGTGGATTCTAGTGCTCCGGTTGTTTTGTAGAAAGGTTACATTTGCAGATTGATGATATTCCGAGCTTTCCATTGCGTACAGTGGGCGGAATGCCAATAAAAGTACAGGCGTTCACCAAAGTATCGTTAACAATAAATGGCAACTAAATTAACCTATTGTTGACAAATAAATTAACCTATCGAGGTTGGTTGTTGAACAAGGTGATGAGGAATTTCTTATCCTCGGCCAGGATATTTTAAAGGAATATAATTTCAAGTTGTCAAAATTGAAAATTGACAATAAAATTTCTTCTAAGTTATATCTGTCATGGGATATCGGGTCAAAGAAAGAAAAGTCTTCTATCGGGCCGGTGTCTTGGATTTCTGATAACTTGGCGGTAAAGAACTCGGAATATATACATTCTGCTCGGTTATCGGAAATAAAGAAAAAAGTTGACGTAACTGGCAAGACGGGTCAATGGCGTCAAAAGGGTAATTCCTTAGAAACATTTTGTAAATATATTTTGCCAAAAGTGCGTAGTTCGTATGAAAATATTGCCTGAGTTATACAAGTCGGAAAATGGTAATTTTAAACGTGGTTGTGTAAGTGTTGCGGTAAATTTACGGGACAATTTTCGGAAACGAGCAGCCTTGATTGGTTCCCACTATGAGCAGATAGGAAGTACACGGTCAGAACAGGAGCGGAATTTTGATAAAAAAGATAGAGTTGCTTTGTTGTCCAGGAGATATGATGATATGCGGAAGTTAGGTTAACTAGATCTGCTCCTAGTTTGGTAGACAGACTCTCTGGTAAGCAGGATCTGGTGCATGTAAATAAGATGAAGAGATTCTTCTGTATGTAAATTAACGAATTTTCTATGTCTAATGGCTGGTAAGATATTCGTATTTATTTGTTAAATGTTTGTTAATCTTTTGTGTTTGTTTTTCATATGGAGCCATGATGACGGATATATCTTGACGATTGTTTTGATGAAAGTTTTTTCTGGCGAATGCAAACATGAAGAGACAGGAGGAGAAGATGGATCACTTACTAACTTGATTGGATATATCACCCTATTTTATTTATGATTTTATGAATATATAATATTTATGATTTTATATACCCCAGCGAACATCCGATGAGTGCTCAAGCCTGTGATGTCGTCGTAACAGCGTGCACGATGAGGATTGTTATTTGTTTGGAATTATATAAAGATTCTGCGAGGATTTAGGTTAGGTAGGAAGCCTAAATAAAGAATTAAGGTTTTATAGCTAGGATACCTAAATAGCTAGGATAGCTAATATTAAATTATTAGCTAATATTTATAGATTGTTTGATTAGGATGTGGTCATAGTCTGTCCTTTTAGATAGGTTTTTGACAGATTAAAGCCACAGCCTTCTCAGTGGTTTTGTTTGATATGAAATGACAGTTTCCGAGCAGTGTGTGGCTACCCTATAGTAAAGATTGATCACATATGTATGTTGACTATCGTAGGTAGTGCACTAGCTAGGAATGTTCACCCCTTCAGTTGTGGGGAAGAGGAATGTAGTACAGGCAGCTTAAGTTTTGTATTTAGAAATAAGTACAATGGAGTGTTGATGTCGAACAGACATCTAGGAGTCCTGGGCAAAGCTTTGAAATTGAATACACGTATAAAGTTATAACTATGATATAATCGTCGTTTATATTTACTCTCGCTACGCTACCTGAGTAACGTCTCATGCTATAGTACGTATACAGGAATTTTGCGTATATAAAAATTTGATAGAGTACAACTTACCACTATTTATTATTATGCGAGGAAAGTAATATTAAAGTACATAATAAAGTAAATTCTGAAACAAATGGATTTTAAAGTTTGAACTTTGGACTTTTTGTATTGAAGTGGCATTTGAAGTTGTCTTTTGTTTTCCTTTAAAGTTTAAAACGGAATTTTTATTTTATATATCAGATATCCAATATCAGATTCTTCTAAATTCATCTTCGACAATAGTAACTCTTGCTTGTTTACATTAAGATTCAAATTCAACTCTGAGTTGCTTACGATAAGACAACCTAAAATACGAAGTACCTAAGTAAAGTCAACGTTTTGTATCTGACAAAACATTTGTTTAGAACTCACTGATGAAGAAGTCATAATCCATACAAAGAGCTCTACACTCTAATTCTCATTTGAACACTCCAACGATTAGCACTCTGGATCGTTCAAACGTAGTCTCAAGAGCTCAAAGATTCGCAAAGTGCAAAGCGAATTATCCGGCTTCACACGAGCGGTCAGTGGTTGCTATCGCCAGACGGCTAGCGTGCACTTACTTAGCACTAAACCAATCACTAGCCCTATCAAGCGAAGCTGTGTAGAGCTCTTATTATTATACTTACTATATACTGATACAAATTTTTACCATGCTCAATAAACAAGTCTCTGTCTTGAAAGAGATGGGCTTGCGAGGATGATACCAAAAGTGACTTAAGTCAATTAATTATGACCTCATCGTTTGTGCACAAAACAGATCCGATTGTTGGCGAACGCCACTTACGTTTAACAAAAAGTTAAACGCAGCGATCGTGGAAGGGACGTACTCTCGATACGACGGGATCAGATGCCGTCAAATGCGGCCAGAGCGTACTGGATGAGGTCATAAAGTGAATTTAGTTAACTTTATAGTTTCCATGTAATTTAACTGCCTTTGTAGCCGAACGGTTACCATGTTGCCATGACTGACAAGCAGAGGTCCCAGGTTCGATTCCCGGGCCGGGAGACATATTTGTATGGCCTACATTTATTTCTCTCGTGAGTTTGGGTGTAACTTGTGGTTGTCTATGTGTGTGTCCATGGCACCCGCGACACAGGGTTTTCCTGCGGGGGTATGTTGAGTGTGTGCGTTAGTTACTAATTTATTTTTATGAGTGGCGAGACGAACAAGTCGTGCGCCTGGTGGTAAGCGACACGCCTATCCATAACAGTTGCAGTGCCACTTAGACTTTTTAATCTTAGATCTTTTTAGATCTCAAAGGCACTGCCACTCTACTCATCACCCTAAGACTTAGGTGGACAAATCCCATGTTTCAGTAATTTCACCGGAACTCTTACCATTCCAAACCGGAACGCAATAATGCTCACATTACTGCTTAGCGGCAGAAGTAGGCAAAGTGGCAGTACTTCCTTGGACGAACTCTTTCACTGCTACTAAAATTACACAATTACATTTACATGGAATTACGCAACGTAAAGCAACTAACTCCACGCAATTAATTGTAATATCCGGCTTCACTAAATGAATCGTTAGAGTTTGTTGTCGCTAGATACGAACGTGTCATGCGCCTAAATCACGCGGAATGTCCCTATGAGTCAGTCTAGAATTCTCATTGTTATACCCACAATTGACACAAGTGTATTTAGTGATGTACGATTCCATGCAATGATGTTGGGTTAAATGATCCTACTTCACATAATTATGAGCGCGAGCGGTTAGAGGTCACTATCGTTGTATGTACCAAGCGCTATACCGACGACGGCTGTCATAATCGAACAAACCTGTGCTATCATTATACGAGTACTTAATATCGGTGTAAGTGTATTTAATCGTATTAATCAGTCCTATAATATTACAGATTCCATGCAATGTTATAGATTGAATTATCCGGCTTCATACGAGCTCTAGCTAAATCACTGATTGTCCTTATCAGACAAGCTAGTCTAGGTAGATTCCTTGTTGCTATAGTAACTATTGACACAAGTGTATTTGGTTATATATATTCATCGAGTATATAACCAGAAATATAGACGAAATAAGGGCCATCCATCCTTAACAACTCATTATGCAAATGGACCTTATGTCACTTTTAAATTTAACCTCTCGTTTGCGCTGAAATCACAAACTAGAAAGCTGAAATAGTACAGCGTCAACAATTGACCTGTGTGTACGTCTCCGTACATTCCAAAACTATTCTGTATTTATTGTAATAAAGATAATATCTCAAACTATGGGCGGCTGTTCCGGTGTAGGAAAAACAGCACAACATCTAATTACAAAACAAACGGAATCACATTTCATCGGTAATTAGATATTAAATACGTAATTTTTCAATTTTCTTCCATTATAGCAAAGCTCAATTTAAACTGGACTATTTGAAAAAAAAAAAAACAATTGACGACTCCCGGCAATTGTCGTTTTCGACGTTGTCGAATTCGGGCTGGCCAATCGCAAAGCGCAGTTGTCACCGTAATGCATTCTGTTATATGGCAGAACAGTTTTCAAACAAATTAAATGACATTTCGCCTGTATTTCTGGTTACATATACTCGATGTATATATTTTACATGTTACAATATTGCAGATAATCTTACTGATTGAATTATATCGCCTCACATGGAACGGTTAGTGGTTGCTAACACCAAACAGTAACGTACTAAATTATTCTATGGAAGTTGTTTCTCACCATGAGTACGATCAAAGACTTCAATCTATCGACAAGAACATTCACGGAAACAAAACACTATCAATTGTGTCAAAGAGTATCAGTAAAGCAGTATCGTGAACAGACGTGACAGTTTATCCCTGTAGGTAATAAGTTAAGCTAGCAGGTAAAATCGAGATAGTATTATCGTCATTTTAAAATAATACAAAACAAAACCAAAACAAATTAATCGAGTACATGTGAAAGGCTTTTTCCATTTTTGTACTGATAGTTTTTGGAGCCTTTTTATAATACCGAAGCACACAAGGCATTATTTAATTGTTACAAAGATGAGAACATACTAGTTACTATCTATATTTTTCAACAAATTAAGTAAAAGAAAAATATACTGTCGAGTTGTTGACATTATTGATGTTATGTTATGTACTTTACCTTGTGGAAACGTAAAGATATTTAAACCATGCAGCCTAGTCTTTTTTTTTAAATTTTAAATTTTTGTGGCAACCATAGTCACAGTTTTATTCATATTTTAAACATACTGTTATTGTGTCGTCAGAACACTCTGTTGCTTCTATCTATCTATATTATATTTTGTCTTGTTTTAATACGAGACAGTCTTGTTTTATACTTTCGAAAACGAGATGGATAGTGTGAAATTTTGCATAGTATTTCGTGATTATCAAATATTATAATACACAAATTAATCAAAAACCATAACATTACTTATAGAATCAATGTGAATAATTTACAACCTTAAGTTTATGTTCACACAATTAGTTACATAGCGAAATGTGAACAACACACCAACTAAATGAAGTGTTGCGCCGGAACCGCACATCTGTAAAACACAATGTGTGTATGGAACGCCGCGTCTCGTACGCTAGTAGGTACATAGATATCGTTGAGAACGATCGTCAGCTGATATTAGGTTGTAACTTTTTGTTCCTTTCTATATACTATATGGATCATAATAGGGATTGTAAACATTTTTAATCTTTTCTTATTTATTAGGTATTAAGATGCTTAAAAGATTGATAAACAGTACGAGACACTACCATGTTATCCAAAAGAGAATAAAAAAATTATAGATAATAATACGTTTGGCCATTACATAATATCTTATTATGTTATTTTTTTTATATAAACCAGCCCCCGTAGCATGGCTACGCATATAGTCACGACACGCGCGGTAAAACTGAAATAAGAGCGCGCTATTGACTATCTAAATTAGATCTAATTGAGACAGTCAATAGCGCGCGCTAATTTAATTTTGTTACTTCAGCCCCCGTAGCCATGCTACGGGGGCTGAAGTAACATCCTCAAAGTAAGTATAAAAACGCACATGCTATCTGTTAGTGTAAACATTTTCAAAAAAGTTTAAACACTTTTACGCATTGGCACTTAATTCGAAACTTGATAAACTTTATGCGGAACTAACTTTGCTGAATTAGTGAGTTCAAAACAAGAACTCAGAAAAAGCGTTTAACGCATCCATGACTCGTGCGATGAACTTGAAATGATGTGTTAATCCATGTACGCTTTAAGTAAAATAAGCGTTAATTGTTTTATTATCCTATTGTAATAGAAAGGATAAGCCGTTCCAAACGAGAACAAATACTATTTTCATCACACTTGCTCGTAAAGAATACTATTGCGAGGTGGCTAACTTGATTATAATGCCCCAAATAAAACCCTCGGGCCATTTTTCTTCCCATTACAGCCAAGGTCGGTAAGGAGTTTTTTGTTCATTTGTAGCATGATAATTCAAAGTACTTCCTTATATATGTATGTCAGGTTCAAGATAAAGCAAGGAGGTTATTTAAGTTCAAAATTAAAACATTAGCTTAAAATGTTATCTAAACAGAAATTTAATTTCAATTCAGTCACATACTACGTAAGACTTATTATTAAGAAATTCTTATAAATTAATTTTCATTATTTTCTGTATAAAAATTTAGCAAATTTTTTGACAATCCTTCATGGCTGTATGCGTCTTTGCGTTTTACAACATTTTAGTTATTTCTAGGATCGACGGAATAAAGCACATAAGTAAAAAAAGTGCTTCATTTGTTAGTATATAATTACAAATTATTTTTTTGGAATATGTGAAGAGAATGATGAATTTGTAATATACGCCTCTAGAATAAAGATACAAATTGAGCAGAATGGAGTAACAAATTAATATGACTTATGTGCTAAACCCTTAGACGTATTAATTTAAAAGAGTATTGTTGGATTTTGACTTATGTGCTTTAGTCCGCGGACCCCAGATTTAAGTTCTATGGAAGAATTGCTAGCTCTGTTGAGAAAAAAAAACCTTGCCATTTACAAAATCCATAATTGTTGTGTTGTGAACCATATTTATTCATTACAAGAAACAAACATTGTATTTATTTCCTATCAATTGCAAAAGTAGACTTATTAAAACCCTCGGCCTGGCTTACCCACGTTAGTAATTTCTATTTACCGTAATATACAATGTACTATTATGAATTAATGACAACATCTCTAGTAAACAAATAGACACTTCATACATAGCTTAAACTAAAACATTAGTCAATTTCGCACATTTCGCTAGTGAATATACGTCGCGTCGGTTATGCTTAATAACTGTAAACGTCTATTAAATTCAGCACTGTAATTGAATCTGTTCCTTTGCCAATAAATTGTTCCAGAAGTGATTTATCTCGCGCTCTGACAGCCACTTCGGCTCGTATTCGGCCCGTTAGACGTGCAAAGTATTAGAATTAGTTGAAGACCGCAGCCAATCTCTTATGAAAAATGAAACTCCAATTTTGAATAAATAAGTATCTATGAAAATGACAGCATTCGTTCACTGATAATAATTTAATGTGTCCGGGAAATTCTAGGTACCGACTTTAATATGAATTGGCAGTAACATTGTTGTTAGAAGTACATTTAGTTACAACGACAGCAATGCATGAGTACATATATGTTATCAATATAGTGATTCTACTGCTTACCTATACGTTCTATTAAAATTTTGAAAATACATACATCTTTTAACGCTTACTTTATACTAAACGTAAAGTGCCACCAATCTTGCTAGCAGATTTTGTCACATGCAATTAGTGAGCGCCAAATGGGGATTAGGAATATCGCTGCGTAGGTCAATGACTTCTCGTCTTAGAAAGCAACCACAGCTCTGTCAGGCATTTCACGAGAGCGGGGGGAATATGTGGTGTAGGGGCACTGCAACCATTACTTTGGCAAATAAAAACGGCTTAGAGTAAAAGCTTATCCAGAAAATATTCTCTACAATAATTTGATTCGACTGTTTGTCCTCGTGCTTACCGTCATATATACAAAAATGGATCAACAACAGACATCCTCCTAACCGACTTCTCCTAAACGCTGGCTAATCGAATAATAAGTCGATTGTCACATCGATGGAGCACAAAATACCGATAAATCGAGTTTCGTGAGCGATATATCACGCGGGGCTGACGCGGCGAGAGGTTGCGGGGAGTGACGTCATGGTACACAATGCCTTCATTATCCTCAGCTAGCTTAGCATTGTGTCTATCCGACTATTGGATTTACGGAAGCAGCAGTACTATCTTTTACCGGCTAAATATACTTCCTTTAGTTAATTAATTGGCAATGTATTTAGCAAATACGAAATTTGAAGATGTCTACAAAGTGGTACATCTCATGATGACAATAAGTATATTTTTAATTTTCGAAAAAAATTTTGGATTGCTATAAAAGTTTTCGATTGACCGTGCATATTTTATACGAGATGGATCATAAAATTGTATTCGCAAAATGGAATTTATTTTTTTGCCTAATTTGTTTGTTGTCAAAGTACAATTAGCATCTGAAATATATTCTAGGACCTTTTTGTTCCATTCTATTCATTTAATTTAAATTTAAAAGTCAACCATGTGTAATAATGAAATATCTATTCGAAAATAGTCTCACTCTATCATTCAACACGTTAAAGACGTCTACCCAGCAAGTTGTATTTGCAACTGTAATTGCAAACTCAGCTCGGCTGTCTGCAATCCGTCGCCTCGACTGACAACCCACATGCAAGATTTATTGAACCTACGGATGTTCGTATACATAATAGGAGAGACTTGCGTAGTAGGATGTTAACAATTTTATTTTCCAATTTCTTGGAAAATACATCACAGGTGTAAGCGACCTTTTATAGGTGTGATAAGACTTTATGCAAGTATTGGTACTTTTGTCATCATCAGCTTACACGTATCTACTGCTGGATATAAGCCTCCCATTGAGGTCGCCAACCCTTCCGGTCCTGTCACGAACACCTTTCTCATGTTGTCCGTTCGTCTTGCCACAAGGCCTCCTGCACTACATTTGCCTTGACGCGGCCGCCATTCTAGAATAAGTCTGCTCCATCAGCCAACAGCCCTCCTGCAGACATGTCCGGCCCACTGCCACTTACGCTTAGCCTGCTGATTTTGGGAGCTATGACGGTAACCTTAGTTCTCAGACGTACGACTTCATTAGGAATAATTTTGTCAACAGTTTTATTCAAAAACGTCACAGTACTTGGATTGGATCCCTTTAAGGAGTGGATTTTAGGCCACTTTACACTCGCCAATGCAATTTGATGATTGGTATATCTAAAAACTTACTAGGAGTTTGCTGTGTGTTAAACAAATTGACGAGCATTACTCTTGTATGTATAGTATCCTCGAACGTTTCAACAGATATCTACAAAATATTCTACAATAAAACTTAAAGACAGATCATGAACCAACGGTGCACCCTTTGTGAGACATGTTCAGACAGACTAATTGCAGAGTCAGCGCCCGTCGGAGTGGTGCTGTCGCGATCCATCTCATACACCGAGATTTATTGAACCTGTCGCGTATTACTTAATTGGGTTAATCTATTTCGGCTTACCTTGGCCGATATTTGGCGGATGTGTTTGTAACCTGCTGTAGGGACTCAAATTGTTAATACGACGTATTCAGGACCGAAGTGCTCAGCTACGTCCTTAACTTTCAAAAAATTCAATATACAAGTTTTCTTTCAAGAAAATTTCGCCGTTCTAGAAATAAGATCAAGAACGGCGAAGCAATATTTTTGTCATGATACTACGAACAAGTCGTACGCCTGATGGTAAGCGACACGCCTGTCCATAACAGTTGCAGTGCCACACGGAGCTTTAAATCGCAAAGATCTGAGGGGCACTGCCACCGCACTCGTCACCCTAAGACATAAGTGGAAAAGTCCTATGCGCCTGCAATTTCACCAGCACCCTTACCCCTTAAAACCGGAACACAGTAATGCTCACATTACTGCTTGGCAACAGAAATAGGTAAGGTGGCAGTACTACCCTGGACGAACTCTTTTATAAGGAGTTCTACTGCTACTAATAACCAATATAATAAATCGATCGATCGAATCGACCATCAATCAATATAATAAATACTTTTAAGATAAATTTAGTCCATAATAATGGACATTCATTTATACAGAGTCGTCGTATTTGCTGTCAATAAGGAATAATTCGAAGTTTTGCGCACACTACGTATATATTTTGTGGAATGGTATGCGTGATACTCTCACCAATCCATGGCACTGTAGAACCATTGTACCTAGAAAGCGAAGACAAACTCAAACGTATTTCTGAGCGAATTCCAGCACCGACTCGGATATAGGAAATGACTCAAACCAAATGACGGAAACAAGCTGAGCTTATTTGTGGTATCCCGGATGCTTACTCTAGAAATTTCTTTCGACAAATGCTCTTGGATTTTATTTACTGAGAGTAAAATACAATAGTCACAACCATCTGTTGAGAAGTACCTTTATTTTTAAGTTTCACAGATAATTCATAGGAATCTCAAGTTGAAGACTAGTGGCCTTACCATGAACTCTTATTACGAGTCAGCTTAGAAACTAAAATGAATCGTTGTGAGACAGCGCTACATGGAGTGTATATCACCATCCCGTTTTTGTGTCGTTGCGAACCTATACTGAACTGTAATAAGAGTTCATGGTAAGGTCACTGTACTTGCTTCCTCACAGTATCCTGAAGAAATTCTACTATAATGCTACTAAATTCTAGTATACATGATTACAGTATCCAACTATAAAATAATTATGTACTTTAGTAGCATTTAAAATAATATTTAAAAAAAAATTCAATGTGGGTTACACTACTTTTGCGCTTCAATCATAAATCATGTTCGGGTCTCTACGGTTTACTTTTTTGAACTATAGCATAGTAACAACAAGAATTTATCAAAATAATTATTGTTACATTAGAGTTTTCATTCACGGGGACCCAAGTGGCTCAACAGTTTGCATTGTAGACGCTGGATGAGGATGTCCCTGGTTCGAGTCCCGGCTTGGGAAATGGAAATGAACTTTCCTAAATTGATTTTGATCTGCGTGTTTCAGGTAGTGCCTTGGAGTGAATTCCGATACTCTGGTGCTCATAGTACAGAGAATTGCTTAGTTGAGAGGAGACCGGGTAATTTGTGTGGTTGTTTAGCACATTATTATTATTATATATTATTTAAAAAAACGGATTTATGTATTTAAATATTTAATCAGTTACCTGTATAAATTAGGAGAGAGAACGTCATAGTAGTAAAACATCATAAATTAATAAAATAAAAACAAATCTGCGAAACGTTGCAACAACTACGCTACTTATTTTGCATCTCTTGTATTGTCTGCTTAGGTTTCGTGCAATTTTTCAAAAGAGTAATAGAACAATTCTTCTTCACTGTCGCACTTTTGTCTTTATTCTGAGCTGCAGTAATTTCAGGAAGTTTCTTCATAATGCTATAATAATATTTTCTCAATTTTTCCACCTCAGCAAGCTTTTGCATGGCCACCTCTACCTTCGTAACAAAATTTTCCTTTTGCACTGTATCCCTTTCGTTGTTCTTCTTTATTGCGTCTACGAGACTTTCAAAGTCCAATTTCGTCTTTTTTTCAGGTAATTCACGCTTGAAATTCATTGTTTTAATGGTGTTTTTTACTTGTTCTTTAGTCATGTTTCTTACAAACTCCTTATAGGTCGGTTCTAATGTACCATACTTACTAAGAGATGCAGTCTTAGCGTTCGTGAAATTTTTCCGTTCAAATACAACGTCTACCCTCTTCTCGTTTCTATTTGCCATGGCGAAGATATTCTGAGAATTTTCTTATTTGTTTTAAAATAATAAAGAATATTTAGTTTAGTTACTCCATGGAGGTTTTCTTCATTGGAGTAAGAAGAAATAGACAATTGTTGGAAATTCGAGTAGGCTATAATTTCACTTTATTTTTACTCTCCATATTAACTCTAATGTCAATATCATAATAACTATTAAAATCTCTTTGCTAAAGTTCGAAAAAGAAAAACATAGAGACCGAACATGATTTATAATTAATGTAAGCGCCATCTATGACGCCTACCCTATACTGTATTGTTGTAGATACTTTAAACTAGCTTTTGACCAACTCGAATACTACATACTTCCATTTATTACTGCTAGATGGCATTGAAACCTTGTTTATATATATTCCTGTTAGATGTCGCTGTCAGTATAAAAGTATGAAAGTAAGGGTTAGTTATAATTCAGATCAAAAGCGACAAATTTTGTTTTAGAAAATTTCTAAACTTTCGTCATTGACTTACAATTATATGGACGTCGGGTCCGCGCTAAAAAGTGTCCGCACTTGTAAGGCGCTAAAATCGTATACAGAGCGCGACACTCCGCTTTAGTCTTCATTTGTTCTACGGACAGCGCGATACTGCGATGACATAACAATTTAAATTTGGAATAGGTTGACTTGGGACATTTTTTTCGTGGTTTTTGTATTAGACCCGTCGTCCATTTATTTGTAAGTTAATGACTTTCGTACAGTTTTTTGATAAAGGGTGTGATTTCACTATTTCGAAATGTTGATTGATCCCATTTAAATTTGAAGAAAATATTCCATCTCTAAGGGCGGCAAACTACTGTACTTAGAAGCGCGAGATATTGCTATTATCTTTGGGAGTATAACAGTACCTCGCGCTTTATGCCGCTCTCGCGTAAGTCGTGCCTTATCATGCTAGCCCTATTATTTAAAATATGTCATAGGCCCTTCATTACTCTTAATCAACTTCAGAAGATTGCAGTTCCGATGTAAGAATTCGTAGATTAGACTTACTCACTGTTTCGCCTCCATCCTTTAAAGCTTATGAACATTCTTGTTCTTTTTAACCGACTTGAAAAAAAGTCGGAGGTTCTCAATTCGACTGTATGTTTTTTTGGTATGTATGTTACGCGATAACTGCGGCAATTGGTGAACCGATTTTGATGATTATTTTTTTGTTGGAAAGAGGATACCTCAGTGTTGATCCCATTTAATTTTGAAGAAAATATTCCACCTCTAAGGGCGGCAAACTACTGTAGTATGAATCCGGTTTCGCGCACTTTCCGGTAACCAATTTGAATAAAACTTGACAAAAAGATGTAATTCCACAAACTTTTCAGGTCGGTTTTTAGTGCTCTGTACTGAGTTTTTACAGACAATTCTAACGAACCTCATCCAAACCGACAAACAGTTCAATGACATGGCCGCCTGACAACAGTGTCAGTGTCTTAGCTATATAACAGTATATAGCTAAGAAGAATACAATAACCTATATTTGGATTTATAATGGGATTTATAATTTAGAGGTAGTAACAGTGAGCATAAATAAAGCCTAATATCATTGGGTAGTAATAACTGACGTTTAATGAGTTGCAAGTTTTTAATGAAATAAAAATTGTGTTGTCTTAAAAGATTGACTTCACTGATACAATGAACATGGCAAGACTATTTTTCAAAATGACAAGTAGTAGTAGTTTGTTAACTGCTAATATAAATAGAAACATATACATAAATATACATATATTCGTTTGTTTTCGATTTGCTTTGGGAAAGTCACTTAACATAAGAAGGACTTATCGTAGACCATCAATTTATTTGCCACTAACAAGGAGCAAATAAATTATTTCCTAATTAACTAATTAATGAGAAAAGTGAACAAGCAATAAATTTGATGTACCTACTTTGTTCGATTCACTGGATTCTTATCAGACTAGACAAGTTA
>NW_020654466.1:12918369-12952994 GCF_003589595.1 Hyposmocoma kahamanoa | reverse complement strand
TAATATCTTTTTCAGAATCAGTGATGAGTTGGTCCACTTTCAATAAACGTAGCGTCTCCTCGTCAAGCTCCTGTCAATTTTTAACGTAAGGTTTTCGGTTACTGGTTATAAATGGATCAGAAGTACAAAGTAACGTGTGAAATACATCTTCATTTGTTGCAGATCTAGAGCACTTTCTTGCGTGGTGTACTCTAAATTTTTGTAGTCTTTATTACGGGATTCTTGAGCGTCTTCTGAAAGTTGTCCGATAGGTAACACTGCAAAATGATTAATTATACCTTCTCCGTGAATTAATATTTTGTATCCCGAAGATGGCTTATAATACCAATCATATTTATTAACGTATATTCTTGCAGTTTCCAAAGCACATTCCCCAAATTTTTAGCAATCTATCATTATGCCAGACGATAAAGGATTGAAAAATTACATAGAGTCGCTTTATCAAAATTTCATCGACTCCTGTAATTTCAGCTGAGCAGGCTGTGTGTGTGTTACCGTCATTGGTATTACCACCTCCTGGTCGTGGTTTATCAATTATTAATCCAAGCTCTTCTTGAAAGCGTCTTTGTAGCACAGTTTTCTTCTCTTGTTTCATTTGTTTATTTTCGACACTCGTAGCTGACCATTTTTGAAACGAAAGTTTGTAAGAAATATGCAAAATCATCTCCATACAGCGCATACAGGCGCGCAGTGTTGATAATCCATAACGAAAAGTATTGTCATTTTCGGGCCTAACAGTTACATTTTGTAAATTATTTATTAGACGTGTAGAGTAGCACCACAAATATTACATGTTGAACTTGAAGGAGTGTCGATTAATACCAGAGCTACTTTGCCGTCTATCATGAAAAAAAGTTCATATTTAACTTGAATACAAAATTCGGAGCTTCGGCAAGCTTCGCTAACAGTCACAACCTTTGATGAATTTGATAAAGACAGGTTAATGTCTCCGTAATAGTGCAGTATGATAACTGTTCGACCACGGACTCTAAGTTTGTGATAATAATTACTCCTTCAGTTTATTTTTAAATGCTAGTTTAGACTGGTTATTTTCGTAAAGGCAGCGATATTGCAAAATTTAAACAACTAATTTTGAGAGAGAAGTCAAAAATTGTGACATTTTTCGTAATGTTACCATGTCTTGCTACGAACTGTTTTCTTTCCACAAACAACCCCGTATTACTGAATGTTCCATATTGGTTGTCCGTAAATTTTCGTCTAGCCATTTTAACGAGGAACCGTCACCCTCAGTTCTTGACGTAACCAAATGTTTGTGGAAACAGGGTTCTGAAATACTGACGCGACTAATGATTTGAAACTAAAACATAAAATATTCATCTCTAAATCTAATTTTTGAACATCTGTACAGTCCTTTGTAGGATTCCTACAAACTTAGACCTTCGTTAGGCCTCCGCTGCAATGTTCCCATATTTATCACAATATCTCGTTATCTCTATAGGTATCATTTGAAAGGTTTTAAATGCTCGACTGATAATTACATTTTTAGTGCCTCTGTGACCGAATGGCACGCAGACTGCCACGCAGAGATCCCGAGTTCGATTCCCGGGCCGGGAGAAATATTTGTAGCCTACATTTATTTATCTCGTGAGTTTGGAAGTAATCTGTACAATCGATGTCATTTATGCCATTTTGCTCCACGAAACACACCACCACCATACACTTGCTGTTTTTTTATTAACAAAATAAGCGCGCATTTGACGATGGAGCATGCACACCTAAATAATGCCTATTTACTCTCGTCTTGAAAAGGCCCAAGTTATACTGTCCAGAGAACAAGTCTGCAGGCAGGGAATTCCACTCCATAGCCGTTCGCCATATAAGCGCTGCACCGTGTATCCAAATATCATATGTCAAACATGTTAGTTTTCGAGAAATCATTGTTTATGATTTTCTTTAAGAACCTTGATATTTTATCAGTACACATTCGTCGCCCCCGACAAACGAACGAACAGTCCCGTATCTTTCTACATAAGTTTTGTTTATAGTGACCCTTCCTATCAACCTCTTGGTTATACGGGTAGGGCACTATAACTTGTGCAAGCAAGCTCGCACAGGGACCTCCTCAGTCAGGTCCTGACCCCAGACCAGCCCGTTTGCACCAACTTCATCCGGTTCTCAAAAGGCTATTGCCTTGCGTGAGGTGCCCCGGGGGCGCGTACAGCACCCTCCATATTTTCCAGATAGGTACTGGAGCTGTAGGCACACTCACGGTTGCGCAATGTGATTTGGTGGCGGAGTTGTAAGGCATGCTCATTTCCTGACGACGCCGAAGCGTCTTTCCAGTTCTCAGACTAAAGGGACGGCGAAAGGGACATTCAAGTGGTTTCATAAGTTCATTAAATTTTGTTACGCACTGAAAAACGAACTAATTTAAAAGTTATTGTATGATTTCAAGATCATAAACTCGAAGAAAGTTACAGCTTTGTACCATTATTGTACTATATATATAATTCAGATGTTTAAACAAACACTAAGTTGATACTGTTACTGAAAAAAAAATCAACTTAAAGAATGTTATAAAAAAAACAATCACACTAAAAGAAAAGCGTGAATAGGATGGACTTACGTAGACAGGAACTTAATTAATTTCAATTGTAAATTAATATTGTATTGAAATATAGTGAATAACGAACAAAAAACTGATACTTCAATAAAATAATAGTAGTTTATGAAACGCATTAAAATACGAATTTTTTCGTTTGTTTTAATGCCTAATTATGTACGGTTACATACACTGCTTTATCTATACACGTATTATAAGCTCTCTATTATTCTAAGCTCTCTATAATGTGTCCAGGAATTGCATTTAACGACTAGCGAAATGGCGGTAAATAAAATCACGCATGTGACACAACCGTACTTTTTATTTAATTCATAGACAAACTAGAGTCGGCCCCAACTATCATACCGTTCGATATCAAGTACCTAACGTTAAGTTAGCTAGCGAACAATTTTGACGGAATTTGCCACAATTATTTGCTATTGACATTTCGTTTCGAATAAAACTTCATCTCGACTGATATTAGAATTGAGGTCAAATCAAATTGTTTTGTTTTTCAGAGATGTTCGAAATTTGAATGTCCTAATAAAATCGAATTCGATGATATAAAGAAGCAATAAGAACATTTTCACAGATAAGAAATTAGTTCTAACAAAACAGTTTATCTTTATGCTGGTCGTTAATTGCGGTTTTTGAATACATCATAGAGGGTTTATGATACGTGTGTAGATAAAACAAATTTTTTCTACGCCGATTAAACACCCGGTCATTTTCATCGGCAGGGGCGGCACGGTGCACATGTCCAGTTGTAATTTTCTACACTTAGATATGCCTTTCCGTCCTACTACAAAGTACAAGAAGCAAGAAAAAGCATACATGTATCTGCATATATAGCAATACCAATAGCTAACACAGTTTTATTTCAAAGATTCAAAGAGGAATTTCGAAAGAATATTTTGGATCCTGCGGTCATCAACCTTTTACAATGTCAGGTGCTCAGCTGTGGACCGTAGTAAAACGATAGACACAAACGAAGGCAAAGAAATCAATAGTCCTCACTAATAATGAACTGGACACGATTAAGAGTCCAAAGTATTAATTTGTTACATCGTAAAAATCTACACATGTAAGTTCTCATTGCACTTTTTCACATTGTTTGTCTGATACCCGTATATTTCATAGTCTTCGTTATTGTTATATTATTCGATATTTACTCTGACATTAATATTTTATAATTTTATAATGTACCAAATGTTGCGAGTCGCTGACTTACCTGTATATTTTAGTTGTACCGACATTATGAAATGGGTCACATATTTGCTTCACATAATACGGGTCTCTTTTGAGAAATGTATGACGATGACCATATTTCAAATTGAATTACGACACTTTTTTTTAAAAACAAATGTCTCACACTGTTGTTTCTTTTAAGAATTCAATTATGACCCTTTTTTCTTAAAATAAATGCGTAACATTTGTTTTACACAATTTGTGCTCTCAAGAAATTTTGAACGGTGCCCGTATTTGGAAATGAATTATGACCTTTTTTTGTTGTTACAGATTCAAGATCGAAGAATGCCACTTGAGTATACGAATATTATGTGCTGTCGCTTCCGCCACATAACTTTTATCGAAATAATTGGAGAATTTGTCCTTAATTCTATTATAATAAGGGATCTTAGAAAGGATGCCCCGAAAAATGAATGTAAAATATTTTCCTTTAAGATATAATCAAAGAATTCCAATTCGAGAGCACTTCGTTACGTTGCTTTAACGCTTTTGTAATTGTAACTTCAATATTTCTTCAGAATTCAATTTTTAACAACTAAAAATATTAATGAAGAAAAGAGAAGATTGTAAATTAACAGATCTTTAAGGATGATATGTAAATGTTTGCTTGTGGTTTAGTGTACGTACATTTAATTTGACATGCTTAAAGTTTAAAAAAATACAGTATATAACACCGTAGGTCAATGATAATACCGTATAAAAATAAATAGTAGTTAAGAAAACGTTTTATTTTAATCGCTGTAGAGCTTCTTTAGACACATTTCGTCCATATGGAAGAACTTTTTTTTTCAGCTCTACTGCTATTAAAAATTACTTAGATTTATTTATCCTTCTCCAGATTGTTAATAGGTATTGTTTAAAGTGTTACGTAATTAGGGTTACGGGGTTCACTTCCTTTCTTTTCGATTCCTTTCTACTTTATCTATATTATCAGACACTTAACAATCTTGCTCATAGTCATAGAGTTGTTAAGAAATTCTAAGACTAGTATGTGTTTTTATATGAATTTATAATTATTGGCCGAATTTTTATGTTACATAATATAGATCTCTTTTCACTGCTACTGCAATATACAAAACTTACGCAAGGTGAAATGAAAAACAAAGTAGTTACATTATTTTTATTTCCACTTATAAATAGGTTATTAATAACTTACTACTATTTACATTGCCCATGAAACATACAAAACCAATTAAGACCATTGTACAGAATCGTACATATAATACATAAGATCACGTGTAAACTCCATAAATTTCAATTTTAAGTGTCATTTTGCAATACTGCACTTCTATGTTATATCTCATGTATATCCCCGTTCCGATCGGAATTTCGATCGGATGACAGGGAGAAACCCATTTATTTTACACATTACCCGATGAAAGATAGAGTTGAAAGATAACAAGTTTAAGGACGACTCGTGTACGTAATAGGTAAATTTGGTGTAAATTCGGTCATTCACGGATTCAGTATTCACTGCCTAATTTCTGTGGCAAGTTTTATAATTTTAGTATTCGAGTATTATATTATTATGAAATATTCACTGCATTTCTTTCCCTATTGCATAATTCAACAATTATTTAAGTAATATCCATTACTTTGTCTATATCTAGTGTTAATATTTTTTACGGAGGTAAAGACATGGCGACCTGAAATACAGGATCAACCTAGTTCAAGCACGTCTCTACTAAGATCGAATAGTTCCATCCGTTTATGTAGTGGAGACATGAGTACTACCAAATCCTACTGGACACTAGTGGAACCGAGAGTGGAACCAACAGTCCGAAAGGAAAGATTGTTGCCTGCAATATATTTCAAAATAACGTAATTATACAGTGTACTCTTTGTAGAGAAAATAAAGACTATTATTAATTCGGAGGTTAGGCAGCGACTACACATGATAGGAGCTCTTCTTCTAATCCACAACAGCAATGCGACCACACATCAGAGAAGCCCTCAAGACTACCAGTAAAAGACGCGAAAGTTTTGACCGCCCGATTACCGTGCTTTCACGTAGTAATGTAGGTATTACTGGCGAGTCTGAATTATATTTACTAAGCAACAACATTTAAATTCCTCGGAACAATACAACCGCGCGGTCGCAACGTTGTCGCCGCGTATACCAAACAGAAGCCAGCTCCGCCCGCGCGCCCGGGAGGCTCATTTAAGTTAAAATGTAAAAGCTAGCTAAATATAGCGTATTTTGCCATGACAGTGCCGTGCTTCTAAATACACGCGGTCTCCGCGCGGCGTGAGCGCGATGAAATTCGTGTCGAATAAATGGGCTCTAAATCTCTGTAGAGATCAAAATTTTAATGGGCACATCTTGTAAGTTTCACTTGTGTCCAAGCACAGAAGATCTAATTTTGTGTCATTATTTCTTCACTTGTTTATCTATCATGACAGAAATCAGTAATATTAATTCTACAAGTAAGATTAAACAGTAACAAGTATTAGAATTTAAAAATACGGTAACTCTGACATCGAATTCTACTCAATAAAATACTTAGAAATCTATAATTCGAACTCGAAGAAGGTCATTAATATAAAGGATAAACTAAGAAATAACAATAAGTAAAGCTTGAGTCAGAAATTGAAGTTAAATTACAGTTCTTCGAGCTCTTATACCTTTGTAAAAAGGAAAAACGTATGAGTCCACACGATGGTGTGTTCGACAAAATGTAAACACACAAGAGGTGACAGTTTTATATTTCAAATTTAAAATATGTTATTACATAACTAATAAATAAGTTCTAATACCTCCCCGCAATAGGAGCACTCTGTACGTAACGTTTATAAGCAAAATGAATGCCAGTGTTCCTGTTACATAACTAATAAGTTTTAATACGAGCAAATCACTTTTGAAGTCTTCGAACTAGTTACTAGAAAAATTTATTTGATCTTTTGTGTCTCTGGCCTAGTTACAAGAACATTTAATTAAAATGATTTGAGAACAAATTTCTTACAATTTCCTATTCAACTCTGATATGGCTGACCTTTTGATATTAATGTTTTGGTTATTTGGATAATAAAGCAATGTGGCAGGAGCCGAAGGAATGGTCTAAATATAATATTTTATATCGTATAAAATATCGTGTTTTATAAGGCTCAATTCACACTGGCGCAGAATCGAAGCGTCGCGACGTATCACGTTTTTCGCCTATAGCATATTGACCTCTATTTTTCCATTATTAAAGTATAAATTTGTGGTATGCAAATACGGAATCGCGCGTCGACGCGCAACAACACGCGCCTTCGCGCGTTGATGCTTCGTTAAAGACGAGCGGTTTCGCCGCCGCGGTTTCCTTTCACGGTTTCGCGGTTCACCGCACTGTGATCCGGGCGCGCCAATGCGAGCGTCGTCGCACGACGATGCGCGTCGACATGCGTTGTAGTTGAAAAACAGTACGCGACCCGACGCTACGCAGAGTCGTAGTCGCAGCCCAGTGTGATTTAAGCCCGAGTCAAGTTGTAATTTTTATTTTTAATAATGTTCTAGGATGTCGCACATGATACCAAATATTACAACACAAAATTATGGAATTAAGAGGACACAATTTGAAACTTCAAAAAATTATTGAATGGAAAATGGAACCAAAAAAATTCTATTTTCGTTTATGAGTATTCTCAATTCCAATTATTTTGAGT
Source organism: Hyposmocoma kahamanoa (assembly GCF_003589595.1). NCBI lineage: Eukaryota > Metazoa > Arthropoda > Insecta > Lepidoptera > Cosmopterigidae > Hyposmocoma > Hyposmocoma kahamanoa. The sequence goes on along the minus strand of NW_020654466.1, from coordinate 12,945,538 downwards.
TATGACAGTATTTGGTTTCATACGCGATTGTATCGACGACATCGATACCATTGCCTTTGCCCCCATTCTGAGTAGGTAAAGGGCACAAAGGCGAAGCGTATTATCAGGGTAATATAGAGGATAACCAGGGTAATTTACCCGTTGTCTTAAAACTATGCCAGTCATATACGAACCTTCCTACGACGAGTAAAATTAGTGCTGTTAAGGTAATATTTAATATGTTTATAGGACTTATTGGAAATTCGACGCCGCTCTTGCAGACGTTACCTAGTGCCATCGTACTAATCTGAAACAAGAAACATTTTTTATTAGGTACCTAGTATGGCTCACAATGGTCCAGTACAATACAACAACGCTTTTAGGGTATTGTTTACGGTTTAACCACACTGCATTCAGGGGGCCTACCACAACCTCTTAAAACAATATTACTTTAACCTTACATTGACTTTTCGTACCATAACTTAAAACTTTTTTGTCTTGTTTTATTGGCAGCTTTGTGACTATTCATTCACTCAGGTCGTACTTGTTACATAGGCCAACCCTAAGTAAAAAGCTGAGATTGCATTAAGATATTTCAACATCGATTCCAGCACGCAGCGATATCAATATACCCGTGTAACCTAGTTTATAAAATGCATTATTAATTATATTTTATTTTTTGGCATTGTGATTCTAACATCGAACGCAAACACTTGTAATTTAGCTTAGGAATAATTCCAATTAAATATTAGTTTTTTTTAATCTTTTTGGTTTGTTTAAGTCCTCCGGCCGCAGCCTTCGTAATTGGCGCAGTCGGTACTATACTTGAATAGATTAGCGTAGGACATTTCTAACATCGATTTGTATCACCACATCGCTACCACCGCGAGCGATCGCGTCGCCGTTCGAGTATCCTGAAAAGAACCTGAGGCGAGCGGCTGGGAGAACGAAGAATCCAGACATTGATTCGCAGAGAATCAGAATGATATATATATAAGTCAAACAAGTACATTGAATTATTCTGTGTTGCTTGTCCTTTTTAATCTTTAATGTCCTTAGTTTCCTTTTAACGTAATTTTTTTTTTTCATCATTCAATTCACTACATCGAGTAGGAATTCACGAAGGCAGGCAGTAGATAACTTTAGGAATTTAGAAATACTTTTAGAAGGAGTTGAAATGGCGAATCCTCCACCAGTAGATCCTGAAACAATTTTCAAAATATTAAGACCTGTACCAGAGTTTCATGGGAACCCGAATTTAAGATTTGCGAAGAAGATTTGCGCAGCTTATCTCAGAAATCCACCGGGCAATGAGCTATCTAATCTTTGCTTAATTAACGACATATTAAATAAAATTACTGGACCAGCCGCACGAACAATAAATTCAAATGGCGTTCCAGACAGCCGGCTTGGCAGTAGAAACTCTTTAATAAATAACTTTTCGGATCAAATGGACGAAACAGCCCTTTACAATGACCTGTCTGTTGCCACGCAAGGGAATAGGTCCCCTCAAGAATTTTATGATCACTGTCAAAACTTATTTAGCACCATAATGACTTATGTATCATTGCATGAAGCAATTGCGACTACTATTGAGGTGAAGCGCACTCTGTATAGGAAATTGGCTATGCAGGCATTTAGGTACGTGGATTAAAAGAGCCCTTAGGTTCTCGCATCAGGTGTATGCGCCCCGACAGTATCGAAAAAGCTTTGGAATTTGTGCAAGAAGAGACGAACATAATGTACATGCAACAGAGAATCGACAATACGTCAGAAAGGGAATTCAACTCAAATAAAAATGTTCAATCGGCACCCCTGTTCATGCCGCCAGTACAAAAACCGTTCGCTCTACCTGCACCAATGCCTATGACTATGAATGTACCTTTTCAGCGTCCACCACTTCTTCAACAACCCTGGAAACCAAATACTTCAAATTTTCAAACGAATGGACCTCTTCAAGGTCCCTCTCGCACTCAACAGATGTTCCGCGCCATGCCACCAAACTATAACCCTCAGAGTGCAGTTTTTAAAACGCCACCTAGAAATCAACCCTTTAGTTCAAGCTCTAAGCCTATGAGTGGCGTGAGTAATTTTCAATCTAGATAATTAATGTCTAATAGTTTCCATAATGGTCATAATTCGATGAAATCAGGTAATCCACCACCCAGTAATTATTTCAAATCCCGTGAATTAAATTTGAATGAGTGTTCTGGTTATGATAATTATAATTACTACCACGAATTTTACTCTGACCCTGAAACTTACTATTATTATTCCGAGAATCCAATTTTAAAATTCAAACAAGTCCGAATTTTTAAGATTGGAGACTGCGTATCTTGGCCATGTGATCGGCAGAGACGGTATTAAACCGAACCCCGACAAAGTAGCAGCCATAATGAAGTACTCTATTCCTAAAAGTCCTAAGGAAATTAAGCAATTCCTAGGCCTAGTAGGATACTATAGAAAATTTGTCCCCGATTTTGCTCATCTCATTAAACCATTAACTCGATGTTTAAAAAAAGGAAAGGAAGTTATATTAGATAATGAATATATTAACTGTTTTAAGAAATGCAAAACTCTATTGACTAACGACCCGTTATTACAGTTTCCAGACTTCGATAGGGAATTCCTATTAACGACAGACACTTCTAATGTGGCCATAGGAGCCATACTCTCTCAAGGACCCGTAGGATCAGACAAGCCTGTGTGCTATGCCTCCAGAACTCTGAATGACAGTGAATGCAACTACAGCACTATAGAGAAAGAATTTTAGCAATTGTTTGGGCTACTAAATATTTCCGACCTTACCTATTTGGTCGCAAATTTAAGGTTCTCACAGACCACAAACCCCTACAATGGGTAATGAATCTAAAGGAGCCTAACTCCAGATTAACTCGGTGGAAGCTAAAACTTAGTGAGTATGACTTTACAGTCATTTACAAAAAAGGCAAAAACAATACAAACGTCGACGCCCTCTCCCGAGTTGAAATACATAATGAAGAAATAAGCTCTATCATAGCCAACCCTTAGAAAAACCACCATCCATTGCTAATAACTCAAGCACAGAAACAGTTCATATTAGCCTAGAGCACCCAATCCTTGAAGTTCCTATTACGGATGAGCCCTTAAATAAATTCCATAGAAAAATTGTTACGACTATTGTAGGTGACTTAAAACGCAGACCAACTGTGATAAAACCATTCGAGATCCACACGCGGACTTCCGTATAGACTTCTGAAAATAACTTGCTAGAGTATGTAGTGAAAACCATCAAAGAGTACGTAGACCCTAAAGTAAAGACTGCCTTATTGATAATTCCGCCTCTCGGAATGTATGACATCATACCAATAATTCAAATTCACTTTAAAAGTTCAGCTATGGATCTTGTGTTAGCAAACACTGAAGTCGAAAACGTCAAGGAATATTTACGACAGCAGGACATTATTAAGAACTACCATGATGGAAAAACCAATCACCGTGGTATAAATGAATGTTTCATAAGTCTTTCTAAAAGATATTTTTGGCCTAAGATGAGGGAACAGATTACTAAATTCATAAGCGAATGCACTACGTGTGGTCAGGCCAAATATGACCGAACCCCTATCAAACAAAGGTTCAACATTGTACCTCCTGGAACGAAACCATTTGAAATAGTCCATCTAGACCTATTTACCGCACAAAATGAAAAATATTTGACTATAATAGACGTTTTTTCAAAATACGCTCAAGCCTACTATCTCCGTGACGGTACAGCTCTTGGCATCATTCAAAGCTTACTGCATTTTTGTACTAACCATGGTCTTCCATTAACGTTAGTGACTGACAATGGAACGGAATTCATGAACCAATTATTTACCGAATTTACCCGGCTACATAAAATACAACATCATAGAACTTTACCTCGTTCACCCAATGACAATGGCAATATCGAAAGATTCCATTCCACTTTATTAGAGCATCAACGTTTATTAAAATTACAGCAAAAAAATGAGCCTGTAATAAAACTTATGCCATATGCCATTTTAGCTTATAACAGTTCAGTACATAGTTTTACGAAATGCCGACCGTACGACATAATTAACGGACATCTCGACCCACGAGACCCTACCGACATTGACTTGACCTAACACCTACTACAACAATATTCACAAAACCACAGAAACCAAATGAAAACCGTTTATCAAATAATAAATGAATCATCGCTAGCTGACCGTACCATCCTAATTGAAAATCGTAATAAAGACCGCGAGTCTGAGATTGAATATGAATCCCAATAGCAGGTGTTCATTAGCAACCCTTTTGCTAACCGCCAGAAGCTCGCACCCCGCTACACTCAAGATACAGTCCTAGCAAACTTACCTATTCACATTTACACGACTAAAAAACGCGGCCCTGTAGCTAAATCTCGATTAAAGAGAGTACCTAAATCGGCTAAATTGTTACAGAATCGTTCTAACCCTATCACCAATGACGGCGCAAGAGATAAGACTTGAAAGTCTGGACGACGGACCTGGACTACTCCCGTTTAGACTGGGACCGACTAGACTTGTAACACACTACCATACATTTTTACAATACATCCAACTTGACAATATTGAAGATAAAATAATGACCCAACAAAACGACCTTACAGACTTTAAGACTAGACTACCGAATGTTACCTATGTTCTATATGAATTACAGATTGAATATCTTTCCCTTAAACTTCAAAAAATCATAAGTCATTTAAGTAGCTTAGAACCTAAACACAACAGGAGAGGTCTTGTAAACGGCTTAGGTTCCATTATATTATAAGAGCATCTCAGGTAATCTCGACTATTTAGATGCTGCTAAATACGATGATACCATAAAAGCTCTCCAGAATAATCAATTAAAAATTACAGATGAATTTAACAATCATATTAGTATCAGTAAAGATTGGATGTCACTACATAGTAGTATAATATCTGAAATAGTTAATAATCAAAATAAAATTAAGTCTACATTAGAATCACTTTTGAAAGAAGATGCCTACCGAGAATCAAGTTTAATTAAATATGCCAAATTTGCTTCGCTGTTAACAATTATTACAGAAAATACTGACGATATTCTAACGGAATTACTTCAATTAGAAAATATTTTAGCTTTCACTCGTAGCTTCAGGACTCACCATTCAGTTATTAATGTGCCTACACTGGAAAAAATGATAGATAAATTAAAGTTAATTTATAGTAAAGGAAACGTATTAGACTTAGAATATCGAGAATACTATGACGTAATTAAGCCTGGTTATTATTTCATAGGTAAAAGGTTAGTTTCAACATTCAAATTTCCAATAGCAGATAATGATAGGTACGAACTGTATAGATTGTCCATCCTTCCCAATAAGTTAAACCAATCAATTATTCCTCCATATTCATTAATAGCAACCAGCAGGAAAGCATTCTCGTACATAAAAGTACTCCAGCAACTTTTGCTCTCAAGATACTCAAATGGTTGCTGTTCTAAGGGTGGAGGTGTTACATAGGCCAACTCTAAGTAAAAAGCTCAGATTGCATTAAGATATTTCAACATCGATTCCAGCACGCAGCGATCAGGCGCCGCATCAGCAATATCAATATACTCGTGTAACCTAGTTTATAAAATGCATTATTAATTATATTTTATTTTTTGGCATTGTGATTCTAACATCGAACGCAAACACTTGTAATTTAGCTTAGGAATCATTCCAATTAAATTTTAGTTTTTTAAAATCTTTTTGTTTTTTTTAAGTCCTCCGGCCGCAGCCTTCGTAGTTTACTACAGCGCGACTTTAACATTAAAGTAATATTGCTCTTATGTCAAATTTAGCAATCTTAAAACAGTTACACGGATGCAATAGCAACAATATTATTTTCAGTTTTATTGTCTTATTATTGATTTGTAATGATTAAAAGTTAAGTTGAACTTATTTATTTACATATATCTCTTCAATATTTTGTTTATTTCTTATTTAATAGCACATATTATTTCGTATAATTATTACAGCGCCATATATATTCTCCTTGGCGAAACTAACAGTTGATACTAGACATAGTTCCGAATTCAGAACGTGACTATCAAGACTCAGCTTGTTTTATTTATTTTTCTTCATGAGAATGCGGAATAATTATTGAAAACAACGTAATTTTAATAGATTTTATTATTACATACTTTTCTTTTTTTAACTGTCAAAATTCTCTGAATGTAAATAACATTATTTATTATTTATAAAACATTGGCTTCAGAGCCATCAGCTTAATGATAACAAATAATCAAGAAACGCACAACGCAATTTACATAAACTAAAAATTAATTCGTAAAAAGTATAACTACTAAAACCCGCCATTTTTTTAATGTAAATACTACGATAAGAAGATTCGGAACATCAAAAAAGAAAGAGATGGCATTATATAGTTCACGTAGCGTTATCTCTTTCCTATTATTAGTAAGGAATAGACAATATTGGGAAATCATTCGTTCTTTCAATCACTTTTGCAATAATACATTAGGTCTTGGTTGACTGGTTCGTCATGGTACGAATATGAGTAATATTATAATAAGCTCACTTTAAGCTTACATTAAAATAAGATTGTTTTTGGAAAGGTTATGGTAGGCCGCCAGAATTGTAGATGTTTTGGTAAGTCATCTTTCCTGTGTGAACTCATCAACGTGCGAACGAAGCATTTAAGCTAGTCAGGAAATTTTCGAAACATACAATCCAAGATCAACCCTTTTGTTGGATTACTAAAGTTAAAGAATATCTGGAAGATTCTGAGAACAACTAAATGTGATAGAGAACCTTATCGAATCTACGATGCGACCACGGACAATGTGACCTCAATTTAATTCGCAGCCTCGAACTACGTTATAGTAATAAAGTACTGTTTATTTATAGTGGAAGATAAAAATAAGTGTTATAAAGCCATTAAACAAGGGTTAATAATAATGTACAAAATATGGTAGTCCACTTTATCCACTTTGATATTAGGCCAAAATTCCTCAAATACTCAGTAAATTGTCCAGCCGAACTGAGTCCGAAGCATACTTAAAGATTTCCAGATCTACCATGGCAAACCTGGAGAAAAAGACGAAGACTCTGAAAAGGCGGGACGAAAGTAGATATATGGCACTCTTCCACGCTAAACGTTGTACGTCACTTGAGCCAGCTCCACGAGTCGTTTCGGGCTCCACAGCCATTGTTTGGCTCTTTCGCAAGCCCGCTACAGCCCTGCCAGCCAGTGGACGCAGTATTCTTACCGGTGTCGGTTTAAGATAACGATCCGACAGGTCTTATTTAAGACTGCAAAACCTACCTGGATGGAAAGGTTCCATGTGTATTCACTAGCAGAAAAGAAAAACGCCATCGCAGTAGTACGCATGACTTACGATGAAGCTCCCTATTTGGTGTACGAGTATGAGGTACCGGAACACCTTACCTCCGCCTCTGTTTGCCACTGTTGCGATAGAAAGTGCAAGGCTTAATGTAAGATGAGTACCAAAGGCTTAGGTGAATTGTCTCTGGAATAGTGGTTTGAGTTCTCAAGAACAGCGCTGAGGTTATCCTCAACCTTTCTTTTGGAGATATAAAGCAAGAAATCGTCCATGTATGAAAAACTGGATTTTTTTGGACTGGATTGTTGGTACGCTACCCTAGGGCAAACCGGCTCTTTGCTATCTCCAACAATTTTGAAGATAGTTAACCCGAAAACGACAGTTATGGAGAAGTCTCGGAGTATCATGCCATATTTATGGTCACCGGACAACGATATATAAGTACTAGCCCTTGTTGCCGGCGATGTTTTTACTTAACGTAACAGCCGTGTAAGTTTCACTGTATCGTAGACTGCTAACAAATCCATAAATACAACGCCAGTTATCTTTCTTTCTTAATTGAAAACCTCTTCGATGTGTTGCATAAGTGTTAGAGCATAACTTAGCCGTGAAACACGCCAACAACACTGTGTTTCAATCAAATCTTTTTTTACCCATTTGCATCGAGTTTCCTATTTTTGTCCACACTTTTACATCGCAAGGAATTCATTATTACTTCGCCTATTCCCTACGAGGATTGAAGTTTAAACTATTGCGACGATAACTGCCCAAACATTTGAAGAATTTGAACATTCATTGTACAAACCTTTTGCATTAAATCAATGCAATCAAATTGTGAAATTTAACGAAAATGTGAAACAATTCTTAATTGTTTCACATTTTTTTTGTTTACCTAGAACTTTAACAAGAACATCTCTTGGCAATATAATAAGCAGTAATAGTAACATGTATCGCCAGACACGTTTTCCATAGTTGTGATTATATGAAGGAAGAATATACCTTGGTTGGTAATTTAGATTACGCAGTTTACCAACTCTTGTCGTTTATTTTAACATAGCGATTTTATCTATTTCATCACAAATTATGTATATATTTATTTTACCGTGTAAATATAACATTCTACAGTACCTAAACAAGTTGTCCCAATCGTTTCTATATTTTTTTAACTGATATCAACGCAAAAGATTTTAGTAGTCTTATTTGTAATTTATAAATATCATCTAAGTATGTTTTATGTTATGTTGTAGGGAGCCCGTATCCAATTATTGAATCTGCCAGTACGTTGTACAGCATTCTTAATGTTTTTTTTTTAATTTTTTTTTATAAATAACGCACACACTCAACATAGCCCCGCACTAGGGAAACCCTGTGTCGCTCACGAGATAAATAATTGTAGGCCCATACAACTATTTCTCCCGACCCGGGAATCGAACCTGGGATCTCTGCGTGGTAATCCGGCATAGTAACTGTTCGGCCACAGAGGCAGTAAAGTTTTGTAAAGTGTTTAAATTTGTTTGTTTCTTTGTATGTTTCAGTAAGGAAAGTGTTATCAAAACTGCTCTCAGTTTCTTACATACATGGTCAGTCTATATGAGGTTTCCAGTGGTACATATGCTATGAGACCGATTCTAATACACCACAGTAACATGAACATACAATTACATTTATTATTAATTACTTTATTACAATTCGTGTCATCATCATCATCATTCATCATCATCAATGCATGATGAGTGTGCGCAGGACTCACTGGCCTATTTGCACAATTTAGATGAAGAGAGTGGACATGGATGACTTTCGTCTTTTCATAATTAATAATAAAACCAACATCGCGCACTTACACGATAAATCAAAGTTAGTCTGCATAAAGTTCTGAGGGTCGTTTACGTTTCTCTAGGCCACTAACAGGCACGTGTCATCAGCAAATTGATATATAAAACCCTGTCTGTTGACAGAACTACTTTCTAAATCGAAACTTATGTCACAGGCCAGCAAAAGTAAAATCTTTCCACTAACTAAAAAAAATTCGGCATCTAACATCGGACTTTTAGTCGACGACAAGTTGACATAAGGGGCTCCGGCTTGAGAAATTCCTCACTTGAGTTAGAAGTGGCCGGACTTCAAATTCGACGTAAGTGTCATCGATTTGAGGTAAATCGTAGGTCAATGTGTAAATCTCACAAACTCATAATATATGAGATTTACCATACGTATGAAGTCAGAATGAAATCTTGAGAAGCCAACTGTCAAAGTCAAGATCCTCGTTATGTCTTTACAAGAGGTCTTTGAACGTTTCGACGCGTCTCAAGCATATAGTCGTAACCCATAAAAGCAATATTTCGAGAAACAGACATTTATAATTTTAATCTAGGTTTATGTGTTTCATACAAATATTACTGTTATGGATGTTTGTAATGTTGTTGTATAAGTGTCTGTAGTATATTTCGCAATAATTAACATCAATTAGAGAGCCGTATTTGTGGAGAAAAACGGAAAAATCTATAGTTACGACCCTTCGTTACCCGTGCAAAGGTCGTAACTTAAGAATACGACTATATGCGAGGTTTAAACTTTAATTATATTTTTAAACAAAGTGCCTTGTGTAAACATACTGCTTTTTGTGACGTTACATTTGACTCATATTACGGAGTCGTATATTGAATTATTAGTTACAAAACCAAAAATATACTTTATGAGAATAAAAATAAGTTTCGAAATTAAAAACATTTATCGAGTTCTTAGGTTTTCGCGATTGTTACATATAGGAAATGAAACTATTTTTAGTATAGTTTACAAGCTTGACTGTGAGTGCTGTCTCTCTTATATTGGGCAAACAAAGCAAAGTATTTGTACCCGCGTCAAAGAACATATAGCTGATGTCAAACACCATCGCGTTAACAAGTCTGCAGTCTGCGAGCATGTCATGGATAAACCTACACATTCAATGAAGTTTGACAAACCCCAGGTCCTTGCAAAAGAAGTCCGTTATCTACCCAGGATGCTGCGAGAGGCCATTGAAATTAAAAAACATCCTAATTTCAACAGTGAAGATGGTTTCTCAGTACCACCAGTTTGGGATCCAGTATTTCCTCTAATGAAAAATCCCAAACAGACATAAGACTGCAGTACTAATTAATATGTTTTAGTTTATTCTAATTTCTATTATTAATTAATAATAAATTGAACTTAATAAAAATTCATTCAATAAAATAATTAGTAAAACTTAATGTAGCGTAAATTGGAACGTTTTCTTTGTAAAATTAAAAATAAGGTATTTAATTAATAACTATTGTACCTATAGTGAAAAAATAGGGTGGTTTGCATCAATATTAAACATAACTGGTTGAAGACTGTTCCACCTCAGTCAACCGTGACCATGGGACCTGTAAAGGGCCCGAAACGTCGGGAAAAAACAAATATACGCGATTTAAAAACATTTGTTGTTTAACTGAAAAAGAAACACAATCAATATTCTTAGTTATAATTTAAATCTAAATTGTAAACATGAGATCACATTAATTATTAATAATTAAAAGTTAAGTCCAGTTTTGGCACTAGTACTACGATAACAAAATCATAAATGTTATTACTGATTCTAAGAAAAAAAGGTTGTTTTTTAGATAAGATAAAGGTTTTGTAAGGGTGCTGATAAATTACAGGCACATGGAACTTTTGAACTTATGTGTCAGGGTTATGCGCGCTATGGCAGTGCCTTACCATCAGGCGCACGACTTGTTCGTTCCACACTTAGTATCATCACCATTGACTTACAAATAAATGGACGACGGGTCTAATACAAAAACCACGAAAAAAATGTCCCAAGTCAACCTATTCGAAATTTAAATTGTTATGTCATCGCAGTATCGCGCTGTCCGTAGAACAAATGAAGACTAAAGCGGAGTGTCGCGCTCTGTATACGATTTTAGCGCCTTACAAGTGCGGACACTTTTTAGCGCGGACCCGACGTCCATATAATTGTAAGTCAATGATCATCACAAAAAAATTTTACAATTATTAAGTATTTATATGATCTAATGTTTGTGATTTAGACCCAAATTATAACTTCGTTAAATGAATGAGTTTCTTACCAAAAAGATTTGATGGCTACACTTAAATATTTTTTTATATTAAAAATAAAAAAATTATAAATATTAGTAGCAGTTCAAAAAAAAATCTAAAAGGTTGTTTTTGCTACTGGATTGGCAAACACACTCATATATAAATAAATGGCTACACTTAAATTTTTCTTGTTAGTACAAGTAGGTACATAAAAAACGTTGTTTTGCTACTAGATTTAATTTATAATAATTAACGTGATTTCATTTTGTAATTTAGACTTCAATTATAACTTAGATCAGTGATTATGTTTCTTACCCAAAAGATTTGGTAGATTTTTGATTTTTTGTATAGTTTGAGTTTGTTTCAACGACTAAAAAGTCGTTGAAAAACCAAATACAAAGACACGACACAAGCGCATAGAAAAATTCATGAAGTCAGTTGGTTCGTTCCGTGGCTTAGTTGGTATAGCGTCTGTCACGGTATGCAAGAAGACGTCGGTTCGAATCCGACCGGATCGAAGGAATTTTTTCTGAGTGTTGGACCCCGATTCAGAACTCTTCGATAACCGAATTAGTCGGAGAAAGAGATTATAATAAAAATGAAAAAAAGGAAAAGGGATAACCTGTCACAAACGCGATTTGTTTTCCGTAATAACGTTTGTTCGAATTTTCATTACACCGAAAAACGAATTATAACGAAACCGTTGTTCTTTCAGGATATGTTGGATGTTTATCGCAAAGACACGATTAGGTTCGGTTAGGTTTGGTTAAGTTAGGTTTAAAAGAAAAAAACATTTTCCTCTCAAAATTACTATCGAGATTATGAAAATTCGAGCAAACGTTATTTCTGGAAAATGTCATTTCGAACTACTAATAAGTAACCCTTTGTAAGCCTAAAATATAGGAATGGATTAGTCTTGCATTAAAATAAATTAATCAAATTTGACAAAATCCACTTTATTTAAAATAATAAGAGTATTCCATATTACATTCTCGCTTTGTAAACAATAGGACGTTCGGTAACTTTCATTCGGTAACTGGGTTCTGAATAACGTTTCTAGCCTTTGCCGGTCGAGAAGTTCGTGTAATCGCACGGTGGCCGCAGTGGAGATAAAGTAAAAACGAGAAAATATGATGAACTATATTAAATTTTCACAAAGGTATTTCTTAAAGATAAACCAAATAATTTTAAGAACATCCGAAGTTAGGTACGTTAGGTCTAAAAGTGTCTTATAATTCGACCCCTCCGACGTAAAGTATCGTATGTCGAAATTGCCAAGTTTACACTTTTAAATATTCTGAATTCACTGAAATAAGCACAACACGTGACTTTAGCATTTCTCAGTTTTATTCGACAAAGCTCGTTACTCACGTAGAGTATTATAAAGTCCTAGATATCGGTTAGATGATGTATTAGATGATCACTCTATTTGAGTAACGAGCTTTGCCGAATAAAATGGAGAACTTTAAAATGCCACCCTGTAAACTTGGCAATTTCGACATACGATACTTTACGTAGGAGGGGTCGAATTATAATTGTCAGCATAGGTCACGTTGCAATACATTGACCTGGTGTTTTAGGTATGTGTGTTATGTGCACATCTGGATACATAACACGCGTATGACGTCATTTCGATTCGGTTTCCAATATGAAAGCTTGACGTTTGATTCGGGTGTTGTGAATAAAACTAAAAAGAAATCGGCCTACAACCGCTGGTTCGATCCGTGACTTTAGTTGGTATAGCGTTTGGCACAGTATGCCAGAAGACGTCGGTTCGAATCCGGCCGGATCGAAGGATTTTTTTCTGAGTGTTCGATCTTTGTATTAATAATTATAACAAACTAGTGGAGTAATTTCATAAAAAATAATTGAATATCAATTCAATAAAAATTTATTAAAAAATATTATAAAATGTACCTATGAAATAATTTTGGTAAGAAACAGAATCACTGATCGAAGTTATAATTTAAGTCTAAATTACAAAGTTTATAGTTGTATTTTGCCGAGAACTAATGTCATTGAGCTTTGGGTTTCCAAGTCGTAGCAGTAGTAAATGACATTATTCTAAAGATGAGTAACGGCAACATCTTTGACCAGGATCCATGTCCGTTTAGGACTACTACAACGAACTTATGGAACATCTTTAACTACTAATATGTCCCTGGTGTTTTCAGATTCTAAGTTGAATTTAGATATCTTAATTTTGTACATAACGAGTGAAGTTGTATTAAATTTTGCCAAATTAGAATCATCTATATCTATCTTAGTTGCAAAAGAATAATTGATAATTAATATAGATTTGCATATTCCTACGTTTTTACAACACCAAGGGTAGTGGTGACTCTATAAATAAAAATTAAAAACGTACATACCTAATATATTTGTGTAAAAGCGTTTAACAATGAGAAACTTTGATTTTTTGCATTAAAAAATTCAAATTATTTAGTATTTATTAAAATAATAAATACACAAAAGGTCGTAAAAAAGCACAGCATTACATAAAGTCGTATCCTTGATATACGATTGTTTACAAATGCAAATTTAATTTATTGAACGTAGATTAATAGTCGTAACAGCAAGTTACGACGTTCGATTCAACAATTTAAACCACCAAAATGTCGTATGTTGTTGAGTTACTACTGTATGCGGCGCATTATGAAAAAAAATGTGAATAAAATAAAAACTATAGTATAATCATTATTTGAACCAATAATTATTTGAAAATCTAAAATTAGATCAATGCTATTTAATTTTGGTCACTTGAGACATTTGAGAGATGTGTTTGTCATAAAATTAGATTGTAATTTAAATACTAACCGGCCACCTTGACGGTCTTGATGATCTATTCCATTCTAATACCAAAAACTAATACCGATGGTATTTGTTTCCACTTGTAATAAATTTTATATTCCTAACGAATACCAAGTTCTAAATGTTTCAATAATGTACCGATTCTATTCCCAACGAATACCAAAACATAAATTTTGGTACAGTCACAAACATTTACAATGGTTTCTAATATTTAATATTAGATATTTCCAATTCATAACTATTATTATGTTTTAAGGCAACATTTGAAATGTGAACTGTCACTAATCATTATTGTAATTAACTACTAGTACTTCAAACCACTAAATTGTTTGAAAATATTATTTCTAATAAAAAATACGCGCATCTAATATTCAGTCGGCGAATCGTCGTAACGTTGGAGTTGCGACGCGTGATTGGTCGAGCGATCGCAGAGTGCTTCGTCGCATAACATCGTATTTGTAATAACGATTGTTTGCGCGGGATCGATTTGAATATACGACGATATGCTATTCAAAAACTCGAAAACGGCTAATTTTTTAAAATTTTTGTTTTACAGAGTAATATTTAACGTGTCATTAAGTACGACACGCAAAAAAACTGATTTTACATAAAAAATTACTGTATGCGTGAGACGCGTCGGTTTATTTTAATTATCATAAACGTGCAATTATGTTTTCATTTCTCCTCCTTCGCCGGTCTTTTGTTGCTGCTGAGGGTTGTGACTTTGAGCAAAGTCAATAAATCTTCTCTATAGATGAAGTGAATAAATATAGTACATTGTGTACTTTTCAATTAATTTAATCTGAAATATCTGTTACGTTTGAATACCCATAAACTTCCTTTTACAAATTTAAAATTAATGTTTGCTAATGATATTTCCACTTCGTTGGAAAATTTCATTAGCAAGGGTTCGCTTGCCTTTTACATTACGAATCATTCTCATCCGTTCAATCAATTGATTTAGAGCGAGCGGAAGGACTAAATAGTATCACTAAATAAATAGTTCTTGTGACGTCATAGTGGGTACAAAAAATGTGCCACGCTTGGTTTTCATACAAATTGCTGCACTTGCGGCGTCTATCTAGATATAAGTCTGTGGTTACGAGAGTATTCGATTTTATGTGCGTAATGTTTTCAAAGAAAAAATATTATGACACCCACTTTGTAGTTCAATTCAAATGCTGCAGAGTTTTTTCTTACAACATAATTAGAATTTCAATATTGTTGAGATGTCGTCTCATTTTGCAATGAAAAGAGGAAAATTCTCTTGAAAAATTAAATTAAATAAATTTTTCTATATACAATATAAACGCCTCCAGCATCAAAATATTATTTGAATCGAACTTCGTTACTCGGTTTACTGGATGCAATTGCAATCTTGAATTGCGCTTTCTAGAAAATATACTTTATGATACTTTGTAAACTGTATTATTGTTGTAAATCTGAATAAAAAAGCAAATATGTTGAATAACAAATCCTAAATCCTTATTAATTTCACATTTATATTTAAATGTCAAATATCAAAATTAATAACTTTATAACTTGTAGTATCAAGTTTATTGAATATCACGATGTTTTACTACCCCGAAGTTCAATTATTTTTTTGTGAAATTACTCCACTTATATCTTATAAATTAGTATTACAAAGATTGAACACTAAGAACATTTTTTTGAATTTGATGGGCTTTATTCGAACCAAGGCCTTTAGCATACTATTCAGGCACGGAATGCTGAAAGCGTTGGTTCGATTCCTGCCGGATCGAGGAAACTTTTCTTAGTGTTCGTTCGATCTTTGTATTAAAAAGGTGGCGTTTATAGCAAATACAAAGATCTGCAACATCAACATACAGAAGTTCGTAAGTTCTGATTTGGTTTGTAACTCAGTTGGTTCTTACCAACTGTTGGTAAGAACCAACTGAGTTCTGGTTGGTCGCGGCGTCCTTTTGATTTAATTACAACACTTTTCTCAAAAATTTTGATTTAAAAATTAGCACGATGTTCATAAAGCTATGGAATGCTATTTAACTTATGGACTTTTTGATAGGTCAGGTGTTTAGCCAAGTCCTATTAGATCAGGGTGAGTGTCATCGAAATTTTTAAATAATTCAAATGTACAAGGACATAATAAAATTCTGTCAAGAAAAGACTGTCCAGGTTTTCGGGATTGTTACGCATTGGAAATGATACCATGCTTTTCGGATCTAAATCGCGTGTTTGTTATTCAAACAACTCAAATCAGTGATCCGTGACCATGAGGGCGCTTTCCAATTAGACGCTTATGGAAGCGCTACAGTGGCACGGCAGCCGCGCATCTGTAGCGCTTCTACTGAAGATCATTTTTAGTTCTTATTGTGACTGCAAAAGTGGCTTGTACGTTTCACAACTGTAGCGCTGCAACTGCGTTTCTAAATATTTTAGCGAAATTACAGTCAACTTATGTCTCAGAGCGACGGGCACAGTGGAAGTGCCACTCAGATCTTTGCGATCTAAACCTCTAAGTGGCACTGCAACTGTTATGGACAGGTAGTACCATGAGGAGCACGATCTTGCTCGTCCCGTCACTTGATATTTAAAAAAAAAACTTGTATGAAAATATATGAAAGTAGTGGCGTGGCTGCAGCTTCATACTACAGCGCTTCTATAAGGGACTAATTTGAAGACACCTTAAAAACTAAGAATTTGTAATGAACATTTTTTGATGTCTGAACTGAAAACTCTCTTAGTTTAATCATCAGATGTTAAATGGTAAATAGTATTTAAACTTTGGGCCAGCTTTAGCTGTGTTCCAGGCTATACAAAAATAACCATTTCAGGTAACTTAATTCGGTGTTCGACTGTATATACTAGGGCAAAAATATGTAGTATATAAGCCGATTAGCCTAAGTATAATCGGATCAATAATAATAATCCCACAGATTCTACCATCACGTACGTAAAAACATACATACCTATATACACAGATACAGAATGTCAATATAAAGTGAAACATACAATAGCACAACAGATTGATAACAACACAACTGCTCTGCGGGAAAGGCAGGGTTATGTTTTTGCATATACTACGTATGTGCTACAACACCTTACGCAAAGTATTTTTTTTATATTACGGTATCAAGTAACGGGACGAACAAGTCGTGCACCTGGTTGAGCGACATGCCTGTCCGTAAGAATTGAAGTGCCACTCTGAGCTTTAAATCACAAAGATCTGACTGTCACTGGCTATTGTGCCCATCACTCTGAGATATGTTAATTTCAATAGCACCCTTACTCTTCAAAACCGGAACACAGAAATGGTCACATTATTGCGTGGTGGCAGAAATAGGTAAGATCTACTGTTCCTGCTAAACCGACGCGCGTGTGATGACCAGTCCTATGTTCGCGTTGTATCGCGACGCATTCGCGTTGCATATGCGCGAATTGCATACAACGCGAATGCGTCGCGAGATTGTACGAATATGTTTGTCCGTCCATGGCGCTTGGCGGTCGTGCACACATGCAAGCCGCGCTGCTACGTTTGTACAGACGTTATCATACTTATCTTATTATACTGTGACACACGTTTACGTTATCGTTGATTAGTGCCATAAATAGCTTCCAGTAAGCATTTATGTAAACTGAAGCCAGCGAATGCACGCTATACTACACAGCGTAGGTATAGCATAACCCACATTTGATATAGACGCTATTACATAACGCTTTGTGTAATTAATAACCAACACTGCATTTTAAACTTCCGTGTTCGGAACACATTTTTGTGATTACATCGGGGTATTTTACGGTTGATGATGATACCAAGGGTTATTATTGACTCTTTCTTTCTATTCGGCAAACAGCAGTTTAGCGATAACAATATGTAGGGCAGTTGTATACACCCAAGCGCGTTCTATACAGACAAAAAATCTTACCAACAATGAGGTAAGGTCAAGGTGCCTTGAAGGCTTTTTGTTGTTTTCGCGATAAGAACGTAGTTTACTGAACTTTTTTGTTCTAGTCTGAGTGTTTTGGGCTTGAGCCTCAGATCTAAATCCGACACCGTAAGTAAGAGTTCTTCAGTTTGAGACCAATGTGTCACTGTTTAGTGCATTTATATCGATTGTCCAGTCAACAGCATATCAAACACACACTTTTGTCCGAATATCGCATCCAGTCCTCCAACGGAACAAGATCCGTCAATGTGTAGCTTGATTTGCTGCCGTCTGTACAACCAGGCCGCGCAATCACGTAACCAATTACGTTGTTCGATATTCAACCATTGGTATAGTATAGATAAAAGCTTATGCAGGTTTCGCTACAGAATTAAGTATTTTTTCACTTTGGTTATAGTCTGGGTGTTTTTGGTTTGGCCTAAATCCGTTATCTTAAGTATGAGTTCTTCTGTTTCAGACCCATGTGTGATTATTTGGTGCGTTTATATC
This sequence comes from Hyposmocoma kahamanoa, assembly GCF_003589595.1. Lineage (NCBI taxonomy): Eukaryota > Metazoa > Arthropoda > Insecta > Lepidoptera > Cosmopterigidae > Hyposmocoma > Hyposmocoma kahamanoa. Next base: position 12,926,942 of record NW_020654466.1, on the reverse strand, counting down.
GATTGTGCAAACCAGGCCGAGCAGTCATTTAACCAATTACGTTGTATTCACAATTTTTCACGGAATTCAATATTTTTTCCTAAGTTACTTAACGCAAAACTGTCAAACCACGATCCTGTTTGCTTTATATTAGTGCCAGTGTGTGTTTATGAATTAATAAAAATTGAATGTCATTGATTTTGATAAACTTTGATCCTTCGTTCCCACTAGTTCTGTTGAGTAGTTCCATTATTAACTAGTTCATATTAGAGATCAAACGGATATTCGGTAACTATCGAGTATCCGGCCTATCCGTCTATATTTACTATCCGACAGGATACTGGATAGTAGAACAATATCCGGCCGGTTACCAGATGCTTGAAACTAAGGAAAATTCACAGTCAGTACGCCAAATAAATTGATTTATTGAGATGATAGTAATAAGATAAACAGCAACTACAGGCTCGTTGACAATCTGTCTATTACTTGTAACTCAAACAACTATGAAGTTAGACTCCGCGAACCCAGTGTAGGTTAAATCTTACAAAATAATAGTAATAGTGTTGAATATTTTTTTATTTTTTTACACTTTGCATTTGACCGCTGATGGCCTTGACTGCGCCACCGGATGAAAAGGGCGAGCTGAAGGCTCATAACCCGTCACATAAATTACAAACTAAACTTAAAACTAAGTAGCGGGCCTGAGGGCGCCCAAGTGAGCACGGACCTCGGCTCAGGGCGCTACTGAAGACTTCCGCCAGAAGGACGTGGGGTCAATTCGCGAAACGCAGCAATTTTTGGTTCCCGAGTCATAAAAAATTACGTAAATTATATGTCCTTTTTTATTTTTTAAATGGTTAAGCACGTTTTTTTACATAAGTGTCTGCAAATTAAAACTTTAAATCACTTATATTCTTACGATGATTTACATAAACAAGGTGCAAACATCATTACCATGATCCAATTTTGTGGCTATATAATTGTTTTACGGTAAATTTTCAAAAATCCTCAATGCAAAACTTTTGTTTCTTCGTACATTACAAAGGAACAGAAGATTCACAATAATAAAATAAAAAACGATGTTATTTCCATAAAAATAAAAGACGGTAATTTTTATTTAAGCTTTTGTTACGTTAGAATCGTCATTGCAATGACGTTGAGTTTTATTCTCGAACGTTCTATGAGGCACTTCGGAGTGTTTACCCCCGCGCGCTGGGCTCTTCAGTCACGAATACGGCACGCTTGCTTGCTGGACACCGACGTTTTTGGACGAATAAGTCTCCAGATTTAAGCGTATTTCACGCTTGCCTACCATTCCCGTTTACCGAGTTTTCTGGGTATGTATACATTTTGTAATTTTAAGTCCAGAACTTTCTCTAAGGTTTTTTGTAAACAATTTTAAAATAGCGATACTTACTCTCTGCTTATGGCTTATTAAGAATATACGAACACAGAAATTCAATACAATCATTACCATCAACGTCATTACCATAAGATTTGCATGAATGGTAATGATGTTATGAAAATGGTGATGACGAATGTAAGGGATCTTACTTTCAGAAATTAATTATTTTAAGAAATGGGTTGTATAATAATAATAATATAATAATAACGACGCACACACTCAACATAGCCCCGCACTAGGGAAACCCTGTGTCGCGGGTGCCATGGACACACACATAGACAACCACAAATTACACCCAAACTCACGAGAGAAATAAATGCAGGCCATAGAAATATTTCTCCCGGCCCGGGAATCGAACCCAGGGACCTCTGCGTGGCAGTCCGGTATGGTAACCGTTCGGCCACGGAGGCAGTTAAGTATGTGGGCGAGGTGAATTATTTGTTAACTTTTATTGCCATAATGTAACTTTTTTCAACATTTCTGTAAGGTTTGCAGCGCTGATTGACGTCAAACACCAAAATGAAACTTATATATTACAGTCTATATATAGATACCAGTCGCTATCACGTTGACGCCAGTTACATTAATGATATTTTAAAAAGTCAAAGTCAAAGTCAAAGATTATTTATTCCATAGGTAAAATTAATTTACACTTGAAAACGTTACATTTAAGCTACTGCTCGTTCACTACGTTGACCCCCCTGAGAAGAACGAGCAAGAAATTCTAGGGATTGCTCTTTTCAAGTAAACTTAAATGCTATGCTAAACTTAAATAATACACTTTGAATCAAATTTGTGTGGATTCTGGAGCCATATCGTCTTTCCATACATCTTTATCTAACACATAGTCTTCAATTTTGTAATATGATTTTTCGATCAAAATATTTTTAATGTAGTTTTTAAACTTAGGAAATGATAAACTTGATATATGCTCCGGAATCTTGTTGTAAAAACGTATACAGTTCCTCATAAAAGAGTTGTTTACCTTGGTTAAACGAAATCGTGGTACCATGAGTTTGGACTTAGAGCTAAGGTTAATATTATGGATATCTTCTTTCTTATTGAAATTATGTGTATTTTTACGGGCATATAAAATATTTGAGTAAATGTACTGTGATGCCACAGTCATGATACCAGTCTCCTTAAACTTTTCTCTGAGAGAAACCCGAGTGCCTAGACGGTACACAGAACGAGTCGCTCGTTTTTGCAATATAGATATGGTTTGAATATCTGCCGCTTGACCCCACATGAGAATCTCGTAGGACATTATACTACGGAAGTAACTAAACTAAACTAGTCTAGCAGTACTAACGTCGGTAAGCTCACGTATTCCGCGGACTGCGTATGCAGCGGAGCTTAATCTGCTGGCCAGGGAAGATATATGTGGAAACCATTGAAGTTTACTATATAAGGTCACTCCCAGGAAGACTGCTTTATTAACAAGGTCTAACTTTCTCCGTTTATTTCTATGCTTGGACTACTCGATTTTACGTTAAGTAATTCAAATTTAACACATTTTGTCTTCGTAGCATTAAGCAATAAATTGTTAGCATTAAACCAATAAACTACCTTAGAGAGGGTATCATTAATATGGTCATAGTTAATGTAATGTCTGTCTGTTTTAAAAATCAAGGATGTGTTATCAGCAAACAACACTATTTCGCAATGGTCCCTCAAAGAATGGCAGATCATTAATATAAATCAGAAATAAGAAAGGCCCAAGTATTGAGCCCTGCGGAACACCCATTTTTATCGGAGAACCCAAAGAAGTCACACCATTTATGTCTACTTTCTGAATTCTACCGTTGAGATATGACGAGACAAGTTTCGACGCCTTGCCATTTACACCGTAATGTTCCAGCTTCCTAATAAGAGTAATATGATCAACGCAATCAAATGCCTTTGAGAGGTCACAGAAAACACCAATAGCATTCTGGGACCTTTCCCTAGCATCAAAGATGTGTTTTAGTAACGCTACCCCCGCATCGCTAGTCGATCTACCACTAGTAAACCCGTATTGTTCACTATGAAAAATATGATTCCTACCAAAATACGACAGTAATTGAATCAGCATAACCTTTTTGAATATTTTACTTAAAGCTAGTAAAATTGAAATGGGCCTATAGTTGTTAGGATCAACTTTCCTACCGCTTTTGAATAAGGGAAATAACATTGCTGTATTTCATTAAATCGGGAAAAACACCTTCGTCAACACACCTATTGAAAGCTACAGCTAAATGTGGGGAAATTATATCAATAACTGAGTCTATAACTTTAGTTGATATGCCCCAGAGATCTTCAGTTTTTTTAACATGTATTGACTTAAAAGCTTTTATGATGTCTTGTGGATTAACATGACGGAAATTAAATAAACTGCCACAAACGTTAACATTTTCCTTTAGGAGATCAATAGCAAGTGAAGGGGAGGAATTTAATGATTCTGTAGTGTTCACAACAATTTCCGAAAAGAATGATTCAAAAGCTTGGGCTACTTTGTCTTTAGATTTTATAAGTTTACTGTCTAATTTTAAAACTATATCTCTATCGTGTTATTTAACCCTGCCTGACTCTTTATTTATTATCCTCAAGTAGTTTTAGATTTATTTATCGATTGTCTAATTTTGTCGCTGTGAAACTTAACCTTAGCAGCTACACATACTTTTTAAAATATTTTTGAATAAATTCTAACATATTCTATGAAATTGGAATTAGTATTATAAATTTTCATAGCATATAGCTCATACAAACGAGACCTACTCTTATGAATACCTACTGTTGCCGAGTCGTTGAATTTAGTCTCTATATGGATAGTTAATGTTTTCGATTTAAATATATTATCAAATTCATTTTTAATTAAACCAAAAATCGTGCTATATAAAGTATTTGGTACCTCCGGTATATAGGGTAAGGAATTTAAACTATTGCCGATATTATTTTGAAATCTAACGATTCGTTCTGTGGTAATCGGTCTGCAGAGAAATTGGTCTACCTTCTTGCTCATTTTGCAATTAAAAGAAGCCAATTGGCCACTATGGTCTGATCTTAAGCAATTTATTATTGATTTAGACACTGCGTCTGTGTTACAAAAGATGTTATCAATACAAGTAGAAGAGGAGACAGTGATGCGAGATGGCTCTAAGAAAAGATTAATCAAGTGAAAACTTTTAAATAAATTAATGAGTCTTACAGAAGTAGAACAGTTTTCCTACGGATTTACATTGAAATATCCACATATTACTACGTTTTTTTGGTTGGCAAAATCCGCTTTAAATTGTCTTCCATAATTAATTCAAACTCGTTAAAATTAGCAGAGGGGGCCACATGAAATCTCAATAGTTCGTTCAGTAGAAAGATCTGTGATATCCTTACGCTCTTTAAATTTTAAGTTACGTTTAATAATAATCATGAATCCGCCTCTACTTAAGCTCTTTCTTATGAACATACTGACTGTTACATAATTTTCTATGCTGTTAATTGCTTCGTAGTCTTTCAGCCAGTGTTCTGTAACACAAAACACGTTAACGGAAATATCGTGCAAAAAAAAGACTTATTTCTAATGTTTTGCCAGAAAAACCTTGAATATTTTGATGTAATACATGGAAAGGATTAGACTTTTTTGTTGTCGTGTTTTTCAGTTTAAATTATGGTTAGTAAAAAGTATACTGTTGCTACTTAAAGTAGGAGCATTGTTGTGGGACTGTGTTATATTTTCTATAACAGCGTCCTTAATATTAAAAGATAGCAAACTAGCTATATGTCTGAGATACCTTATGGGTAAAAGTAAATTATCCTCAAAGAGAAAGAAGAAAAAAGAATTTATGACTATATTTGCTACCCCCAGTATTGCTATTATTGAAACCCGGAATTACCCGTAATAAAGGTGACGATGTAAAATTCATTGTTCATTTATTATACAACCCCTGTTGTTGTACCTAATTATTCCCTTCTGTCCTAAAACACCCAGACGTAGTGCTTTTTCGCAAAAATGTAAAATTTCATAAGAATGGGAATCTGGTAAAATATGATTTGTTTCTAACACACAAGCGCAGCTATTTTGCACGATTTAACCTTCGCTCGGTTCGCGGAGTAGCAAATTAATTTACTTCCATTTTTATTAACTCTAAAAGTAACAGTTTCGATATTGTTTCTGTAACATGTATTTCTGTTCATTTAGTCGAAAATGTAACAACACTATTTGTGGTGTGTTTACTTGGTGTTAGTTTCATGTGCAAACTTCATCACTGTTATTGATCCTTTTATGTCAAAAGAAAATATATTAACAAAAAATGTGGGTTTGTGTGTAGTATGTGTGTGTGGGTAGTAACTATCGACTTACAGAGCGGAAAAATATTTTATAATTGCATTTTATTATAAAATACTTATCCTTAGCCTCTTCTATATCTTCTTCTATGTTGAGTGTGTGCGTTATTATTATTATTATTCTCTCTTCACAAGGAGCTCTACTGTTTGCATCTTTATGAAGATTTAAAGCTCTGAGTAGCACTGCAACTGTTATGGACAGACGTGTCGCTTACCACCAGGTGCACGTTTTGTTCGGCCCGTCACTTGGTATCATAAAAAAAAACTTTGCTACGCCCTTACACGGTATCACTTGTATTACTATAGTCGTAAGTCTATTCATCTGTACCATTCATGGGAAATGCAAATAAATAATATGAATATGAAAACAGTTCAAAGCTGGACACGGATCTTTTTTGTAAAGAAATGCCATAGCCTCCAACAACACAATTATGCGAAAATTTTCCGACGTGCAAGTTTCATTACTACGTTTATCTTTACAGTTATCACAGGTTATATGACGTCATAAATATGGCGGACACCAGATTAAAATTTTTCCTACACCTTTTACATAACGGTAGGTGTATTGAAACATCTTCAATAGTGTACGCTTCCTCAAGCACCACACGGAAAAGTACTCACTTCTGCTTCTGTTTTTATTTATCGTAACAAATTTTCGGGAATTAATTCCCCAAAGGTATAGGATCATATTACACGTCAAGAACAACGCAACATGTAATATAAATGACATTGGGAAAATATTATTTCCTTCATGTCAACTTGTTCCGTCACTATAGGATAGAAACACATGAAATAGATTGAAAGCTTTTGCCTTATTTGGGACAATATGGGCACATATCGAAAAAAAATGTGAATTATTAAACAAATTTAAAAAAATGACACGCCCATGTTGGGCTCTTTTTTTTAATTACGTTGTTCAGACCACAAAAGCAAAATTTTTGAAGGGAAATCATTTTTTTTTTCATGTTTTTATGTTACAACCAATTATAAAATTATATTGACATGAAAACCCAGAAATAAAAATCGTGTTAATAATTTATGAACGTAGGTACTAAAACAAAGGTACATTTCTGATTTTCTTTTTTAACCGACTTCAAAAAAAGGAGGAGGTTCTCAATTCGACTGTATGTTTTTTTTCTATGCATGTTAGGCGATAACTCCGGTATTTGTGAACCAATTTTCATTATTCTTTTTTTGTTGGAAAGAGGGTACCTCCATAGTGCCCCATTTAATTTTGAAGAAAATCATCCACCTAGTGGTGACTGTTCACGCATGATTCACGCAAGATTCATTTTATTTTTTATAATTCATATATTTCATAGCGCCTAAATTTTAGTATAATGAGCATTTCAATGATTGATTTTGCTATTCTTTAATTCAAGGCGTTTTTATCTCTCAATGTACTTCAAGTAGTGAGAACCGATTTTTATTATCTTCTGTGTCAAGTCCCGTATAGTGGCGAACTAGGGAATTAATCCGGGTTTGCGCACTTTCCAGTAACCGATTTCAATAAAACTTGGTAATTATATGTAATACCACGTACTTTTGAGATCGGTTTTTTTAGTACTCTGTACTGAGATTATTGTTTGTTTTGATTGATTTCATTCGATCATTTTATTCAAAAATTACTTTGACAATGGCAGTGATGTCAATTTTATTGCATTGTGAAATACCTATCTTTTATTTATAACACAAACACCCCTCACATAGGTGCAATTTCTTTTTTCATGATCACGAGGCCCGTAATGCATTTATTAAGTAATGACTTCCGAAAAAAAAAAAAAAAAGGTCCGTCATTTTACCGATGAATGATAATGATAAACTAATGACAAAATGGCGCGGCTAATGTGTGGCCGCAGATGGCCGTCAACCTTGCGGACCATGGAATGGGTACCTTCATAGCAGGGTTGTTACTGATGCAAGTTATTTCATAGGATAAGTGCTGATGATTTTTTGGTTTAACATCAGCAGATGCTGATGCGGAGGCTGGTAGTTGCACACTCATAACATATCGTCGATGAATTAACAGTAGATCTAGATCGTAGATGGAATTAATATAACTAACAAGTAAATAATAGTAATATAATAATAATAACGCACACTGTACCGCATCCGAATCGAATCCCCCCCCTCACAGCGTTTGTTTCACAAAATTCCATTCCTTTGTGCTTTTGGTCTCACGGTATGTTTCCTGTGATTTATTTTAAAGAAACACTTACATAAGTATGTATTCCTTTTTTTCCTCCTTTGTTGATATTTTTTCTTCATTTTTTTATTCATTTTTTTTTAAACAGTGGCCGGTCCTACAACCACACCCATAGTTTAATATGTTAAAGTTTCGTCTTTATTTGTTTTAGGATAATAATAATAAATAAGAAAATAAAATTTTCTCTCAAGTAAGAAAATTTAGAGTTAAATAGATGTAATTGTGCCACCGCCAGTCCCGATCGAACTGTTTATTTCTTTTCTTTCTTTTTTTTTAATGTTCACAATAGTTATATTAAATAATCAAAAATAAATTGTACTTGCTAAACATTGTTCTTAACTAACAAATAACATAAAATTGATTAAAATGACATAATAATTGACTTACAACTACAATCAAATTATATAAAAATTCAATAGTTTATACTTGTTTTTTTTTTTTTCAATTACAATTAATGATCGTTACATTAGACACTATAATCTTATACTATACGTAGTCTTGAAAAAAATATTTCAAAAGCGTTTTTAATTAAATTAACAATTAACAATGATAATTATCTTAATCAATATTTTATGTGTATAAAAATAAAGGTATTATTTATAATATTTGGACAAATGAATGGTATTATAATTGCCTTTAATCTCTTTAGTTTGTGGATCCATA